>NC_044320.2:73852537-74183772 GCF_007474595.2 Lynx canadensis
GTCAGCCCAGAGCCCCACTTGGGGCTCCAACTCACTAGCTATGAGATCATGACCTGAGTCGAAGACGGATGCTTAACTGACTGAGCCACCCAGGTGCCCCTGGCAAGACCCCTTGTTAGGTGATGCTGTGTACTTAACTGCATGATATCAGGAGGCATATAATGCTGGGTTATTCCTCTTTTCCTCATGGGAAGATGGTTGAGCAAGTTTAGGGATTATCGATGCTCAGGCACCGATTTAGAAACCTTGCCATTATCCCTTCACACAATGGTGTTAGCAGCCATTGATGATTACTTTCTAGACTCATTATTTCTTTATTTCATTAACACTGTAAAATGCCGGTGCTCTGATTCTGTCTCTCCTACAGCTTTTCTTAGCTGTAAATCTCCAACCAAGAAAGCATTTTCCTCATCAACTGTTTGGTTATCTTGAAATACAGTTTTTCCAAGAAAAGTAGGATGTATTACCGATCATTTTTTTTATCGGTATTTTTAGAATAAAGACTTGGCCTAGCAATCTTCAAAGCTAAATAAGATTTTTTCCCCATCATTACAGATTCATGTATTTTTAAAAATATATATGTTGCTTCAACTTATTCCTTATTTTTGATGCTTATATCGTTCCATCTTTGGCCCCTAGGAGCCTATTCAAGTTTGTTTCTGTTCGTATTTTGACCTGAATCTACTGGCCATTGAATGTTTCCTCCCGTTTCCATGTTACAACACGTTACAACCTCATCCAGTACACTTGCTTGCTCTGTATGCGGAATTAATCATTTCTCCATTTAAAAATGGCTTCTTTTCATGGAAAATCATTCTTACTGACTAAAACTGGAGCTATCCTTGTCATTCTTACTGGGTTTGTTACTGCTTCTGGAATATCGATTGTGTGAAGCAAATATACCCATTTTTAAAAATAAAAATAACTTCCTGTGCACATAATGATATTTTCAATTCAAATTTAAGGTCATTGATTTCTTGTTTAGCTCCTTTGCTTCTCTATCTTTTGTCTTTGGGCTGAAAATTTTGCTCCCCAATGACATTAATGTAATTACTTTTTCAAAAGTGTGTATGTGTACGTGTGTGTATGTCCAGAAACTATGGGTGCCCTGCCCTACCCCCTTGTTCCTTGTCATTGCAGAGCACGGGATTGGTCAGGACCCGTTTGCGAAGCTGGGGCTGGGTGGGATTCAGTTAGGAAGGAGAAGCCGGGCAGGGAACCCAACAACGCCCACTACAAATGTCTTACTATTCCCACTCACATGTTACATCTAGCAAAAATAAATCATTTCTGGTCCACATTTTCTCCTCATCACAACGGCTTTTTCTAATGTCATAAATGTAGGGTCCTTCTAAATTTGAGAACACAAATCAATATTTCAGAAGAAGACAGTTAACGTGAATGTGCAGTCAGTTCCTCTCTTTGAACTAAGGGCTCTTTATTTAGGCCTTGCAACTTTAACATTTACATTTGCGAAGAAAACTTTATAATGGCTAAGTATTATCTCTCAGCCTAGTTTTTGCACTGGTTTCTGACAGAAATCAGGTATTTTAGTTCTAATTCCTAGAAAAAATTCAAAGAAGCTAGAGCTACAAGGAAACACAATTTGGGGACTGTGGTAAGAAAAGCCCCCTTTTTTCTAACCCTCCAAAGATAGTTTTTGCACACACACACACACACATGCGTGTGCTCTTTTGCTAAGTAATTATATTAATGTCACTGGGAAGCAAAATTTTCAGCCCTAAAGAGAAAAGACATAGAATCAAAAAAGCTAAATAAGATATCTAAAAATCAAAAAAATTACTTTTCTGCTTGGTGTGATTAGCCATACCAGAAATAACTCTTGGTTAGGTGATTCTCTAATTATGGTGTGGTCACCATACCAGGAAATCCCAATGGGCTTTTTGTATATGTTGCTGGGACTTCCATGCTACAGGTTCTCAGAGGTAAGAGAGACCTCAAACTGTGTCCTTCTGACACCCCTTGAATCACTTCATCTCTAGGTCTTATAGTTCATGTAGGGGAAAATGGCAATACCTCCTGTTGACTTCTGAGACGGACTGTACTCTCTCAAGCAGAGTTTTTGTCTGTCGCCCCTCTATTACTTTCTAAGTGTGGTCCCTTAAGCATTATAGTTATCTGGAATGCTTTTTTTTTTTATGTGGATAGTGCTTATTCCTAGTTTTTGGAGTGGATGTGTTCTTTTCTTATGTGTTAGAGTTTACTCATTATAGACATTTGGGAAAAGAAGGAAGAGCTCAATGTTTGGGCTATTGCCTAACTCTTAGAAATGACTGGAAAAGAGAATTTAAAGACTGGAGGACGGAGTTTAGTGAATAAAAGGATATCATATACTCTGTGCGGAAGGGCAGCACGGAGGGAAGGTGTGGAAAGACAAGGCTAGAAAATTGGTTTCTCTCAAGTTGGAAGACCTACATTCCATGTGATTCCATTATCAATACCAATCAGTACCACTATCTTTGTTTTCATCCTGGACAAAAACCAATCACTGGCCTCCTCTTTGTTTAGGGTTCTGTGCTCTTTGTTGGAGATTTATGCCACAATGAGTTACCTTCAAAAAGGCAGTGTTAGTAGCTTCAAGGGTAGTCCTTGAAGGACTTCAAGGGTTAGTAGCTTCAAGGGTTAGTCCCTTCAAGGGTAATGATGATATTCACAGTGGCGTAGTGACGATGGAATGTATGGAAACAGATTACCCATGTAGGAGAAGGATAGAAGGCAGATTGATAAAGACAGTGAGTGTGCAAAAGTGACTAAGAGAAAAGAGTTGTGTTTCTGCAAACATTTATTAAAAATCTAGTAGAAGCCCTAGTCTCCAGGGCAATGAGAACTAGCTGTTTGTTACTTATTCTGAGTTGCTTAAAAATCAGGGAATCATTACGTAACTAGTCACGCTTTAACATGAGATGTCCACATTGCTACATACAGCAGATTGGGATCTCTTCTTGTCTATCTTACATACGTCACATTTGTAAGGTGGTAGGTTGGTAGATGGGCAGTGTGCAAAATGCACTGAACAAGAACGTGGGGATGACTTAAAGAGCTACGTGACGAGGCGCCTGGGTGGCTCAGTCGGTTGAGTGTCAGACTTCAGCTCAGGTCATGATCTCACGGTTCATGAGTTTGAGCCCCGTGTCGGGCTCTGTGCTGACATCTCAGAGCCTGGAGCTTGCTTCGTATTCTATGTCTCCCTCTCTCTCTGCCCCCCCCCCCACTTATGCTCTGTCTCTCTCTGTCTCAAAAATAAATAAACATTTAAAAAAATTAAAGAGCTACGTGACAGGATCCCTCACCATTCAGACCTCATATCTAGTTGGACATATAATGCATAATAGCAGATCTTAAGTGGGACTTTTTTTTTCAAGGAAAATTGAAAGCAAAGGATGTTAGGTGACCACATATTTTAAGAGAAGGACCAGATCCCCTATGCAGAACATGCTGAGGGTGACCCCCACCCAACCCCACATGCACACAAAGTGATCTGGGACCCTGAGCCATCTTGAATTTAGAAAAGGAGTCAAGGAGATCAATTGGACGATAATGGGGAGAAAAGATTTCCTTGGAAAGGGTTCCTGAATGGCTCTTTGTCTTGGCTTCCAGTCTGATGATGGCAGACAGCATTGTTCTCAGACAGTGAGAGTGCTCCAGAAGGAAAGCTGGACCTTTGGCTTCAAGAAGTGTGTTCCGAGCTGCCAAAATTAGCCGAACTGTTGTGGCCAAGGACAAAGAAGAGAGAAGGAAGAGTACCTGTTAGCCCTAAGAGCTTGAGAGACACAGCAAGTGTGTTGCCTAGAGAAGTCTGTGGGTGAGAAGCTTCTAGAAAAACCTTGATGATAGAGCGAGTAAACAGAGTCATGGAAGAACAAAAGTGCCTGAGTGCTTCTGTGGGCCAACGAGACCCTGTGAGTGTAGGCAAGCTTGAGCCATCCTGAGAATTTCCTACACAGGTTGAGGCGATAGAGGCAGCCAGAGGGGGGAGGTGTACCATAAGAGATTGATGCCCAGAAGAGGTGGAGAAGCTATTGGGCAGAGGGAAGAGTTCCTGCCAGCAGCAGTTCATGTGCAGGTCTACACAGAGGAGATCTCTGAAGAACCTACAGCAGGGCTATATGTTAAAAAATGCAAGCGTGCGTTGAGTTATCTGTTATACTCGAGAGTGTCGCAGCTTCAGTAGAGTAGATCCTTTCTGTCCGTCACCTCTTTTTTCTCCTGCCACTCCAATCCCCAAGGAGCCAGAGGCAGAGGGAAGAGTAGAAAAGGAGGGATGGAATATTAAGGTGAAAAGCAGCGAAGATATGGATGCACCTTCCCTTCTTTACTCTAGGCCTGAGCTAGGGGAAGACAGAAGTCTTGAATTCAGAAGGTTTGAGGTTGTGATTTTTTTTTAAATGAAACTGAACTACCTACCTAATACTGTTTACCAAGTCCTCAGGAAAAATGGTAATGGGGTGAAACCATGGAAGTAAGTTGTGTTTTCTGATCATTGGGAGTCCCATCTAAGTTGTACCATCTAAATCCCTTAAATAATTAACAAAATTTGATATGTTCTCATCAATTTTGCACCCAGTTGGAACTTGTGTGTTATTGTTAAATGTAGGATTAGCTTGAGCAGCACCCAAGGTTCCTACTGCCACAGTTACGAATTTGGTGTTTTTATTGCAAGGTAACATCAATTTTCTAGAAAGTTCCATGCCGCTTGTTTGGTGTTTGTTTATTTGTCTTTTAAGTCTTGATATAAGCAAAGATAAGCAAACATTTGAAATTTATTTCATGCTATGAGAAAAGCTTATCTTGAAACAGATGTACTGTTGAAGAAGGAAGAGTTCATATCTGCCCGAAAGCTCCGATGTTCACCTCTGATGCCCCCCAAGTCTCATGCTTGGATGTAATTCTTACACCCTTAGGTGAGTTGGAACTGGGTAAGTATAAGGTAGTGGGTAGTTAATGGGTACTTAATCAAGTTAATCTTTATTAAAGTGCAATGAAATGACTATTCTACCATTAAGAAAATGCTCACTATTCACATCAGATTAAGAGCAGGCTAAGGGTGTACTCTTATGTTGAAAGGCCCTCTAGTCACAGAACAAGAGAGGTTCTTAATGTGTTTCTAAATTTTGTAAAATTTTATGTCTTAGCACTGCAACAGAGAAATTTTATCCAGAAAGGGCAAATTCAAGACTTTCCTGCTCTGAATTTATCCTTCAAACAACTTACAACTTAAGTTGGTTTTTCAAGAGCAGCTAAGCACCAAATCTGACACTTACTTTGAACTTTGCTTGTATTTGTGGATAGATGGCTGGGTTTTCCCCGTGTCTAGAAAGGGCTAGAACATTCTTCCCTGCTTCTCGCTGTTCCTTCCCTTTGTCTGTTGGGCTCATCCACCACTTCTCTGCTTATCCTTCCAGCAAATGGTGGACTATCCACGTGGGCTGATGAGTTTTTGTTGGTGGAGAGAGAGGAAATGGAAGAGAGAGAACTAAAAAGAAGAAATTCATCTCTAATCCAAAAGACTTACATGAAATAAACACTTTCTGTCAAAACTGCTGAATGTGTTGCTGATGAGACTCTAGAGTCTCTGTGCATGGAAGTCAGGGGTGGCTGAAGTATGGTTTTGTCAGGTGGAGACCAAAGTGTGGCCCTCACCTTCACTGGTGGCTTGGCTGGTGGCAACTCTGGAAGGTCCCAAGCTCCCCCCAGCTGCCTGCATGGTCGCCCTGCATGTTTTTACCACTAAGTATTTGAGCTGAGAGGACCAAGAAGCATGACCTATTGAAAGGCCAAGGAAAGATTGATTTCATTGTGAAGAATAAACTGAAATGAAGAATTTGTCCCCAAACACGTTCTCAGGCCAGTGTATCCATTAACAGAGAAGTCTGTGTGGCAGAAATTAAGCATTTTGGTCTACAAAGTGCTTTGGCTTCCCCCAGTTGAGTTGCTGTGGAGTTAATCCCAAGATAAGGATGAAAGATGCTGACCTATTTTTGTAAGGATTAGCACCTCAGACAACTATTATAGGTGAACAAATGTCTGATCCATTTCCACGTGTGAAAGCTGGTCTGCAAGCTGGTCAGACGGCCGCTGCTGAGTCGCAGCAAAGAACAGTGCAAGGGCATCTTTTAGGGGCCAGAGGCATCATGACAAGAACCCAGACAGCAGGCCCAGAGTCCTAGTTACAAAACCATGACAAGAATCTGCTGCAAATTCAGCTCCACCATTAGAGCTGGAAGGTGCTTCCTTATCCACCATAGTCTTTGTTCTGGTCGCCTGGTGATTTTTCTCCCTGTGCTACTACCGGGCCTACGTTTCTTAGACAGAAAATTCAGTTGAATGCCGCTACCTGCCATTCCTCTGGGGGGTCTGAAATGCCATGACCTTGAATTAGCCTGCAACATGGTGCGTCTTCACAGGCCTGTGAGCATATTGCCCCAGATTGGATAAATCCCTGGGCTCCAAGGGGTTCAAGTGCAGTCTATGTGTGGTGTCTACGGTGGACCCAGGTGTCTGATTACTTGGATTTGAATCCCAGTTTTCTGACTTCCGTGCTGGGTACCATTTGCTAAAATATTTCACTCTCCCTGTCTGTGAAAAAGTGGGGAGAACGAAGTACCTAACTCACAGTGTTGACAGAGGAGCAAATGAAACAGCGTATATAAGGCACTCAGCGCAATATCCCACTATTAATGGATAGTGATATCTAAGAACAAACATGATGCTAATCAATTAGGTAAATAAATAAATAATGATACAATCTAATCAAACTGGCTGATCCCAACCAGATCTTGTCACCACAGAAATGCCCCTCAGGCTGTCCAAATATTCCAAGTAGTTGCAGGAGTGAGAAAAAAAATATCCTAGGACGCTGGGATTTTGCACCTTTTCCAAGGATGGGTGTGAATTTCACATGTTCCAACACTCTCAGCCTTGCCTCTCCCCTACAGGCAATTAGAACAGGTTGCTTGCTAAGTCAGCTTCTTCCGGGGAGACACAACGTTTAGCACCTCACTTTTTGCACATGCCCAGGGGGGATCTTTATTGGTTCCTATCTGAAACAAGGAAGTTCTGTCTGGGGGGGGGGGCACAGTAGATGGCATCCTTCTCCAGAAGGATGAATGGCACCGTGACCTCCTCTATCAGGACAGCTGTGGCAAACAGGATGCTGACCCGCTCAGAGTACAACACGGAGGCTCAGTGAATCTGAGGACTCCGCGAGAACTCTCCACTTTATCACAAATGCAGCTAGTGTCTTCATTAAGAAACTCAGAAATAGGGAAAGAAATAAGTTAAGTCATGTAACTGTAAATATGCTGTAAATATGTAAATATATCCAAGGTGATTTTTCATTAATAACCCTATTCTATGTTCATGCATGTTCTTACCCCCCAATATGTCAGTTTGAGGATTAATTTGCAGAAGGTATAGTCAGAGAAGTCTAGAGACTTGAGGCGACCCCCTCAGTGTGTGTGTGTGTGTGTGTGTTGGAGAGGGATAGCATAGTGAGTAAGTACATAACATTTAGAAAATTTGGTCCCAGTTCTCAAGACGCCTCAAGGTATAACCTAGCATGACGCTAGGCACATAGAAGGCCAGAAATTTCTGCTAAATAGTACATAGTGGTACTTTCTTCTCGAGAAAACTCACATGTATATGCAATACTATGTCAGCACATGAATTTTCCCTCGGGTGTATTACCAGTTGGGGGGATACTCTTGCCTCCTTCCCTCTTGGGTGCAGAGGCCAGGGCTGGAGTGGGGGAGCACCCTAGCTGTGGCTGGCCCATGGGCTGAAGAGCCCAGGCTGGCCTTGGCACAAGCTGGGACGACCAACTCCTCTCCAGTGCTCCCTCTCTGCTCCCTTTTCTTGTCTTCACAGACTCCTTCCCCGTGGCACATCCCACAGTGTTTAGACACGATTTCACTGTTTCTGGTACTTAGCAGTGTCTATCAGAATTACATAAATAGCTAGACACTTAAGGCGAAGTATAAACAAGCCTACGAAGATGTTGCTGAGACTCTTGCATTTGTACTTTTCCAGCTGCCAAAGAGGACCTTTCAAAGCTCTTCTCTACAGTTATGCAACAACAACAACAAAAAGACAAATGCTCTATGTTGACCTTCTGCATATTTATTTATTCATCCAAATATTGTCCAGGGTCAGGAAACACAGGGCCTAGAGAGGACCGTGGCTGTTGCTTATAACAGTTCCTCAAGTATGTTCATGTCCCAGACTATGCACCACCCGATTTTCAAAATGCTTTAGTCAGACAATGCTTCCTGGGGTTTTCCTCTTTAGCAGCGTTCTTGAACATAGGCAATTCGTTGAACGCATTTTGTCATGCATGCAGCTTTTATGGATATCCTAAGGTGTCTACCAAAAGGGTTGAACCATTGCAATTATGTAAAAAATACTGACAGGATGAGGGGGCCAAGTTTAAGTTTGTCTCGAAAGCACGTCATGCCACATATCCATTGCTCCATGGAAAACCATAGGGTTCACACCAAGTTTTACGCTGAAAGTCGTCTGTGACCTGGCTGCCACCACTCTTCCAGACCTGTTAACACTCATTCTTCACGTGTCCCAGACATACCCAGGTATGCAGTGCTCTCTCTTCCACTCTCCTGTGCCTCTGCTTTTGCCAACTAGCAGCATTTCACCTATGACAATACTCACTTTGTGCTTTTCACTCCTTCTACGTGTTTCTTGTCGCACGGACTAGATCGCATGGATGTCTAATACGCTAAGGGTATGAAAAAAACATAATCATTCATCAGCCTTTCCAGGCAGCCCTATTGGAAGAGCGCACCCTAATAACTAGAGCGGATTCATTTTCTGAACACAAACATATTCATCATCTTCCGTGTGATGTTCTTTAAAATGACTTACGTTTTATGTAGACATACAGATAAAAAGAAGCCGCACAGTTCGAATATCAGAGAAAATGTAAAGGAACACAGTGAAATGGCTCCTTCCCATCCTTTTTTCTCATCCATCCTGCTTTTCGCCTCCACGTTATCTTTCCTTTGTCTTTACTGAGGTATTCTGTGCATATAAAGTCAACATCAATATTCCTTTCCTCTCCTCCATTTTTACACAAATGACAGCACACATATACGCTTTCCTGCAATCTTTTGTTAACTTTACAATAGGATCATCATCTGGGAGATCTTTCCCTACTAACATATAATACGGTCTCCTTTTTTTTTTTTTTCTAGTATCTGTATATTATCATATCTTATGGTTGCATGGACCCAGAACTCATCTCTCACGTGTAGGTGGACACCTCAGTTGTTTCCAGTCTTTTGCGTTTACAAATGCTGCTGTGGTGGGGAACCTTGCCCTGTCTCTCTTTTCATGTGCTGGCATAACTAGAATGCATTGTGGCAAGAGGACTTATAAAATCAAAGGTACATGGTTTTGTGACTTTGGCAGATAATGCCTGCTTGCCTTCCAGACAGCTTATACCACGAAAATGCCCACACAGGTGTGTGGGGACACCTGTCTCCCCACATCTTCCCTAATTCTATTGCTTTCACATACGATATTTGCTAGTCTGATAGGTGAAAATCAACACCTTAATGTAATTTTCATATGCCTTTCTTCTTGGTATGAGTGAGATTGAACCCCTTTTCATTATTAAGGGCCACTTTTACTTTCTTTCCTATGCGCTATCTATTCATGGATGTCGTCTATTTTTCTTTTTGAGTATTAAAGGCTCTTTACGTACCGGGGTATTAGCTCTCTGAGTATATTATATGTTTCATATATATTTTTCCATTTTATTGTTTGTCTTTCAGAATCATTTAAGAGGCTTTGGCTCCAAAGAACTCTTCCCTATTTTATATCTTTAGCTTTATTCGTTTTTTTTCTATCATCACTTCCAAATTTTGTGTTATATGCCCAGCTCTTTCTCAACTCTGGGAGACTGTCCGGCTCTGCCTGGTTTCCCTTCCCTGCACTTTGGCCTGGAAATTCAGTCCAGGTAGTACTGGGCCACCTCAGTATACACCAGGAGTAGAATTGTTGGGTCCCAGGGTGTGAGTGCGCTCAACCTCAGCCGTCAGGAAGTTTTCCCAAATTACTGCGCCAACTCACAGTTCCTGAATGAGAGCCATGGCTGTCCATTCCCTGGCTACCACTGGTTATATTTGTCCCTTATTTGACTCATTTTGGTGGGAATGGTTTTTATATTTGCATTTCCCTGATGACCAATAGAATTCAAGAGAGGAAAAATGGACCAGTCTTTCGTCTTACGCCCAAATGGTAAGGATATATTCATAGAACTGGTTTTAAACCGGCACCAATCTACTGATCGCAGAGAGCCAAGGGATTGAATGACTTCCCTTCCTGGTCTTTTGCTGAGATTCAGCTGTAACATAAGCCTCTCTGTGACGGGGAGCTGCGTTCTCTGAAAGCTACCTGCTGATAAGTAGAAGTGCCTAGCTTTAATTTACTCCTATTTGTTCACTTTTTCAATGTGGGGGGATGCTTTCTTGTACTGTGTTAGAAATTTTTGCCTATTACAAGGTCATAAAACATTTTCCCATGTTGTATTTCAGAAATGTTATTATTTTACCCATCCCATCTGATCTTGTAAATGTGGGATTGAGTTTTTTATTTGGAGTGAGGTAGGGGGTTGAGATAGTTTCTAATGTTCTGTGTATCCAATTGGCACAGAGCAATTTATTAAGAAAATAATTTTTCCCTTTTTCAATTGCTCTGCAGTGCCGTTATTGAAAGACATCAAATGTTCTTATAAGCATCAGTCTTCTTCTGCATTCTCAATCAACTTGGAATTTTCTATTGTAGGAAGATTTTTAAACACGAATTCAATTTGTTTTGGGCAAGAAGTTACATAGATTTTCCATTTCGTTGTATGTTTGTTGTGTTAAGCCGTGTTTTACTAGGGGTTTATTCTTTTCCTCTAAATTTTCAAATTATTAGAATACAGTTGATCATTCTACTTTCTTTCTCCTGTGCTTTACTATGAAAATCTCAAACACATATGAAAGTAAAGAATTTTACATTGAACACCTGTATACAAACCACTCATATTCTGCAATGCATATTCACTATACCTCATTGTTCATTTACTTGCTTTTCCATTCTCCCATTTATCTTATTTTTTAATAAATTTCAAAGTTGGAAATGTCAATACAGTTTCCTCCAGCTACTTCAGAATGCTTAGTATTAATCTGTGTCCAATTTTCTTTTTACTTCTTTTAATTTGAAGGTAAAATATGTTAAATTATACATTATACATGTCTTAGATGTACCATCTGGAGAGTTTTGACTTTGCAAACCAAACCCCTACCGAGATACAGAATGTCATTATCACTCTAGAAACTTTCTTCATGCCCTTCTCAGTGAATCACCCTTTCCCCCCAGAGCCAAGCATTATTGTGATTTTCTTTTTTACCACAGACTCATTTTTCGTGTCCAGTGTTTTATGTATGTGAAATTATATGGTATATTCTTTTTGCTTTTAAGTTCCATAGCAATGTTCCTTTTGTCATTCCAGATATAGATATTCCTCTATATTTGACTGTCTTCCCTGTTTTTGTTTTTTGGGTTTTTTTTTGGTGGAAGGGAGGATTAGTCTTGACAGGCTTATGTCAATTTTATTTATCTTTTTAAAGAAATAACATTTAGCTTCTCAGTGTATGTAGTTTGTTTCGGTTTTATTAATTTCGACTATTTATTTTTTTCCCTCCCAATTTATTCTAATTGAATTAGCTGCTTTTTTACAAATGGCTTTAAATATTTAAATATTTAAGGGGTGTCTGGGTGGCTCAGTCGGTTAAGCTTCTGACTCTTGGTTTCATCTCAGGTCAAGATCTCACGGTTCGTGGGTTTGAGCCCCATGTCCGGCTCTGTGCTGGCAATGCAGAGCCTGCTTGGGATTTTCTCTCTCCCTTTCTCTCTGCCCCTCCCCCTCTCATGAGGTCTTGGTCTCTGTCAAAATAAATAAGTAAAATTTTTAAAAATTTTAAATATTTAATATTTATGTTATCTTTTTATCTGATTTATGCATTTATGACTTATTTTCATTGTAAGATGGATTTGTTTGCATTTTGTGTATTTTGATACATTTTATTTTTAATATTATTTGATTGAGTATATTCTTTATTCCATTATGATTTCTAAATTTTTTTAATGTTTACTTATTTTTTTTAATATGAAATTTATTGTCAAATTGGTTTCCGTTCAACACCCAGTGCTCATCCCAACAGGTGCCCCGTCAATACCCATCACCCACCCACCCCTCCCTCCCACCCCCATCAACCCTCAGTTTATTCTCAGTTTTTAAATGTCTGTTATGGTTTGCTTCCCTCCCTCTTTCTAACTTTTTTTTTCTTCCCCTCCCCCATGGTCTTCTCTTAAATTTCTCAGGATCCACATAAGAGTGAAAACATATGGTATCTGTCTTTCTCTGTATGACTTATTTCACTTAGCATAACATTCTCCAGTTGCATCCACATTGCTACAAAAGGCATATTTCATTCTTTCTCGTTGCCACATAGTATTCCATTGTGTATATAAACCACAACTTCTTTATCCATTCATCAGTTGATGGACATTTAGGCTCTTTCCGTAATTTAGCTCTTGTTGAAAGTGCTGCTATAAACATTGGGGTACAAGTTAATGTTTATTTTTTGACAGAGAGTCAGAGACAGAGTGCAAGTCAGGGAGGGGCAGAGAGAGAGAGAGGGAGACACAGAATCCAAAGCAGACTCCAGGCTCTGAGCTGTCATGACAGCACTGAGACCGATGCCCACGAATCTTGAGATCATGACCTGAGCCGAAGTTGGATGCCTCACCGACTGAGCTACCCAGGCGCCCCAATTCCATTATGGTTTCTAAATAGATTTGGATGCATGGGTTATATAGAAGGGTGTTGCTTATTTGTAGGTGGGGGGAAGATGGGTTCTTATCTTAAAAAAATTGCCTTCTAGCTTAATTACAGTGTGGCCAGAGAGAATAGTCCATATGATTTCAGTTCTTTGACAGTTCTTGTCATTTGTTTTATGTCAGTTTTACCAAATATATCTTGTACAGTTGAAAAATAGACACTCTGTAATTGTTGCTGTCAATGTTTTTTAAATAGAATAGGGTCTCAGTGTTAGGTATACCCTCCACATTTTCCTTTGATTTGCTAATTGTTTTTTGAAGCATTTTGAATTTTTTCATGATAATGGTTTTTTTCCACCTCTGTAGCTCTTTCAATTTAGCTTCATATATTTTGAAGCTTTATTATTGGGAACCTACAAATGTAGAATCATTATATTTTCCTATTCAATTAAGAGTGTCGTTATTGTTTTAAACATTCCTTTTTATCTCTAGAACTTCTTCTTGCCTATCTGATACTGCTAGAGTTACACCAGTTTTTCTCTTGATTTGCATTTTCACGGCATATTTTTTCACATCCTTGCACTTTAAAACTTTCTGTTCTTTTATGTAAAATGTATTTCTTGTAAGAATATAATGTAATTTTGTTTTCCTATGTCTAAAATTTTTATCTTTATTTTTAGTGAAATTACTATCCTACTTGAGCTTAAACCTATGATTACAATGTTTGTTTTCTTTTTTAAAAAGTTTATTTATTTATTTTGTAGAGGAAGTGGGGGCAGAGACCTTTGTTTATTTTATTTTTTTAGTTTTTCTTTGGTAGATGCCTTAGAGATTTCAACAAGTATCTTTAACTTATGAAATCCAATATTACTCAGTAATTTTATCATATCTAGTACTGAAAGAAACTTAGAATATTTTAAATCCATGTGCCTCCTGCCCCCTCTCACATATTATGTTATATCTTTCCATTACACACATACACACACACACGCACATATGAAGATATTATTGCCTTATACGCTAACTGATCATTTAGATGATTCCTTTCTGTGTTTCCTTGCTTACCTATGAGATCATTGTCTATTTGCCTAAAAATACTCCTCTTAGTGTTTCCTTTAGTATAAAGTTGCTTGTGATGATTTCTTTGCTTTGTTTGTCTGAAGAGTCTTTATTTTACCTTCATTTTTAAAAGATATCATTACTGGGCATAAAATATCATTATCTTCTGCTTCCCATTGTACCTGTTGAGAAATAAGTTTTTAGGCTTATTGTGGCTATTTTTAAGAGCTGTAATTTTGTTCTCTTTCTCTTTTGTTTTCAGCTTTTTTAAGTACAATAAACCCTGGAATATCTCCTTTTTAAGTTTTTTTATGTTTATTCATTTTTGAAAGACAGAGAGAGACAGAGCACAAGCAGGGGTGGGGCAGAGAGAGAGGGGAACACAGAATCCGTAGCAGGTTCCAGGCTCCAAGATGTCGGCACAGAGCCTGTCGTGGGGCTCGAACTCACAAACCGCGAGATCATGACCTGAGCCGAAGTCGGATGCCCAACTGACTGAGACACCCAGACACCCCCCTGGAATATCTTAATTGTATTTATTCCTTTTGGGGTATCTAGCATTTCTTGAGTCTGTGGTCTGGTACCTTTTATCTCTCTGGAAAAATTATAAGCCATTTCGTCTTTAAATATCTTTTTCTGCACTGTTTTCTCTCTATTTTTTTTTCTGCAAGTCCATTTCCATATATGCCATACTTTTGACTACATTCTGTATGTCTTTTATACTCTGTTTTGTAACTTTCATCCATTTTCCTCTCAATAGTTTGGTCTGGATACTTTCTTCTTATCTAAGGTCCAGTTCAAGAATTCACTCTATAGCTGTGTCTAATTTGCTGACAAACACATTCTTAGTTTCAGTTTCTTTTTCAGGTTAATAATTTCCATTTGATTATGTTTTAGTTTCAAGTGTAGTGCTGAACTCCATCTTGACATCTAATTTCTTGAATGGATTAATCAAAGTTATTTTTAAGATCCTATCTTATAACTCTGTCATCAAGATATTGTTGGATCTGTTTTATCATCTTTGATTTCCCTGGATATTTGAACATGTAGTCTTATCATCTATTTGCTTGATAATTTTTGATTGAAATCCTTCTATTCTGTTTGGTGAATTACAGAGAAAATTTAAGACACTTGCTAATTTCCTTTAGAGAGGATTTGTTTTTGTAGTTAGATGAGAGGAAATTAGGTTAGAGGCAGAATTACTAATCCATTCAGGGATTCAGTGTTTTGGGGAATGCTCTACATTGTGTTTATCCCTATTTGTAATGTGTAACCCTTGAGAGGGCTTAAACTGAGCACTCAAGGTGTTCACAAACACGCATTCTTCCTGGAGAGTCTGAAGCTCTAGGGTCCAAGTTTTGCACATTAAATCTGTAGGGTGGTCAGTAACTCTGCTCAGATTTTTGTCCTCTCAAGCTTCTGTTTTCTTCTCTTCTTAACTCCCATGTTGTACTCAACAAATTCCTCGAGAAAAAAAGTAACATCCAGGTACCTCTGTGCGCTTCTTTACCTGGATCTTGGTGCCTCAAATCTTGTTGCCTTCCAACAAGGGTTTTCTGTTTTGTTTTGTTTTTAAACATCTTTTTCGGCTACTCTAGTTCTCATGCTAGATGTGTCCTCCAATCATCTATCATCTCGCTCACTGTTATCATAGTCAATGCCTCTTAGTATCTTCCTTAAACTACTAAATGATTTCAGTTCTCCTGCTTGATATAAGGTTTTTGAACTCCAGCTATTAGAGGTGAGGCACGTAGCATACGCCTTCTTCTTTCCATTTCCAATTCTCTTTCCTATATTTTATGATTTTCATTGCCTTTACAGTGTTCAGACGTAAATCATATTATTCTACTCTGCCAATCAAATGTTCAGGCTTATTTTAGTGATAGTTTTGCTACCAAATGTGGCTAATGTTTACATCAAGTATTTCTGAAAACTTCTTTCATCTTCATTTGGCTCCAGATCTTCTTTTGGTGGTTTTTTTAAGCATTTGGGGGAACAGTATAATCTGAGTTCTCAAGTGCCTACATCCGTCTGCTTATAGGCTTTTATCCTTATTATTTATAATAGGTTTGCTGGTTACAAAACCCTTGGTTCTTTTTCTCTCCTTTAAAGTATCTTACAGACATTTCTTCATGCTCTCGTTAACTTTCTCCTACACGTTATGACACTTTGTGTTGTAGACTCAAGTCTTTTATCTCGAAACGTTTTCTTGAATTATATCTTACATGTTCGTGTTGGTCTATCACTTTGTGTATTTTCTTTCCTTTTACAAATACAATTGAACGTATGTTGTACATCACTTGCTTTTCTTTGTCATATGCACGCGTATCATTGGTATTTTTTTTGTTTTATTCCCTCCTTTCATTTCTACACTCCCTAACCTATGTTGTATATTCTGCAGTATCTATCTTTAGATACTTGTTAATTTCACTCCATTCATTTAATGGTGTTATTCCTCTTCTATCTATTAAATAAGCTCTTCAAGTTCACATTTCACCTGTTTCCTGTTCTCTCACCATTTTCCCCTTGAATGCTGGCATTTCTGACGGGTAGCCTCTTGCCATAGACGTTGTTCTTCCATTAAATTATTTTATTTTAAATTCATGGCAAAATATTTGTCCATAACTTTTATCAGCCCTATGGGAAAGTTTTCCTTATGAATATTCTTCATCTTTTAAGAAGTCTTGCTACTATTCCTTTTTGTCTAATACTATGTTTATATACTTGCAACATAGTTCTTTTTATCATTTGTCATCAAATGAGACGGTTTTCCTGGCCTAGCCATTTGCAAAAGTGTCTCATATATATGAAAGATCCATACATAGGACATCTCTTCAACTGCCAAAGTCTGACTGCTTGCTGGAAACATGGCTTGCTTTTGTGATTGATCAGGAAGCACTGTCTCCTCTGTTCCTCTGAAACAAATCAGATCCAGGATTGCTTTCTACAATCAGCAGTTGGCCCAGTGCTGTTGCAGACAAGAATTTTCCCTTCAGACTGCTCCTCTCACCTTTAACGAGTATAGTTTTGGTGGGACTTTCTGTGATGTGGTATTTTCTCATTCACTGTGAGATCTCTCCTTGGCTTCCCTGAACTTCTTTCCATATGGGCCATGCATGAATGTTACTATTTTGCCAGTCTATTACATATATTATTGCGTCCTTTCCTCGTTTCACTGAAAACAAAGATTTTGGTTTTCTTATCCTTCTTCTTCCTCTGAGTAGTTTCAAGAAGGAGAAGGGGGAGATGTTTTAAGAACCCAGATCATACCGTGTATGGCACAGCTACTCATCTGAAGATAGTGGTTGCATATGTGCATGCCGAGTAGAGAGTCGGGAGACTTACATTCGCTGGTTAGTGTCTGTGCAATAAAGAGAGCCCACTCAAATGCCCAGCGGAAAAGAAGTCTTGAGGATGGGAAGGACTCAACTACTCAACTGCTGAAAACCAAGAAGTGAGGCCAAATGCGAAGATGTCTAATGAACACATGTGTTGTTCCAAATGAAAGAAATCTTATTTGGGGGATTGGAAGGAGGAGGAGGAGGAGAAGGAGGAGGAGGAGGAGGAGGAGGAGGAGGAGGAGGAGGAGGAAAGTGAGGGAAGAAGAGAAAGAAGAAAAATGGAATCCTGATCCAAGGTTGATACGTGGTGAAAATAGACTGTTCATGGCATCCAGTCATATCTGGTTTACAACACTGTCTAGGGTCATTAGGTAGCAATCGTGTTCTATTGAAGAAGAGAAATCTTTGGGGATAAATCTGAGAGGAGAGAAACTTTAGCTGCTTAACGAGGGATACAAACAGAAGAGATGTGTTAATCATCAGAAATAATTTTCCAATCTGCCTCTGCCTTGGGACGGACTCATGACTGGGAAGACAGGATGAGCAATTTGCAACAAAATGCAGCTTCTAGATACTTGGAAGGTGAGGAAGAGAGAGCGACAGAGAGATAGAGACACAGACTGAGAGAGGGAGAGATCAGTTCTGCAAGCCTGGATCCAAGAGCATTTCATGCTTGTCTCCAAAGGTCTGTATGCGTTGTATGCAAGGATCCTGAGATGTCACTCAAGCCAGGGAAAATGCGCCCACATAGATCTGGGGTGGATGGTGGGTGAGTCAGAGCATACACTGCGTTCTAGGGAAAGTGGGAAGACTAAAAACCCTCTCAAAGACGCATGTGCCAACTCAAACAAAGAATTATATTGATTCTCAGGGTAATCTACTTAATATTTTGGTTTTTTTAAAGCATTTCATTTATTTCAAGTTTTAACTATAGCTTTTTGAGATTTCAAGTTTTCATAGGAAAGATGGTGGAGACAAATTCTGTGAAACTAAACACCTAGAGAATTGAATTTTAAAATGCAAGAATGGAGGGGCCCCTGGGTGGCTCAGTCAGTTGAGCGTCCGACTTCACCTCAGGTCATGATCTCATGGTTTGTGAGTTCGAGCCCCATGTCGGGCTCTGTAATGAGAGCCCGGAGCCTGGAGCCTGCTTCAGATTCTGTGTTTCCCTCTTCCCGCCTCTCCCCTGCTTGTTCTCTCTCTCTCTCAAAAATAAAGAAACGTCAACAAAAATTTTTTAAAAATACGAGAATTGAGCTGCAACAATAAAGATCCTTTTTCTAGATACTTCACAGAAAACTGAGAGAGGACCATTCTGAGCTCTCCCGTCGGCATCACAGCTGGTAACGAAAAGACTCACTGTCCATTTTGTCTCTCAGTGGCAGTAGTAATGTTTCGTACATTATGTGGTCCTCTAAGGTTGCAGAAGAAAACCATTCCAATTTGGGAGTCACAATAATAGTGCAATATGACAACTGTGCATGCGTGTCTGTGTGTGTGTGTGTGTGTGTGTGTGTGTGTGTGTTTTCAGTGCCAGATGCTATAAGGAGGTGGGAAATACAGCTTTTACAGGTGATGGGCCAATCTCCTTATAACCCAGAAGTTAATCCACTTGATGTTTAAGATGAAGGAAGGGAACAAGATGTGCTTACATATATTAAGACAATCCCTTTCCTAGTACAGTGCGAAGGATCAGGCTGAAGAATTCCAACATAAGACAATCCTGTAAACATGTAAAATAGAAACTGTTAAGCCCAAATGGCCTTAAGAGGACAAACCCTGCAGTCACCCACCCCCCTGCCACCCCAGAAGCCACATGCCAGCCTGAATGCCTGTAATCGTGTAGTTACAGTGTGAGGTCAGCAAGAGGAAAGTGCGTGTCCTTCAGTAATGAAGAGAGATGGGACCAAAGCTGGTCACAAGGCACAGTGATTTACGTCATCTGGAAAACTTCTCAACTCAAGTGCAAGACACATAATTTATGCCTGCATAAAGTCATTTGGGTTTGAACCTGAGATCCTCAATTTAAAGCAAATTAAAGATCAGTTAAATGGAAGTTTTTCAGAGATCATTCCATATGCGGCTCTCTGGTTATGTTACGATTTAATCACCTTAGTATTTTTGTTTATCTGTTACTGGATGGTAATAATACTCAGTGCTATTTATTTGGAAAATGTGGTTAGACTGGAAATATTTTAATGTAGTTAGAGTACTCACTCTAAAGCTTAACAGGGAGGGGTGGCTCACACTAAGATTTGGACATATTGTAGGAATCTTATCATAGGATGGATAATTCTCCCAGGGGTCTGCAATTTTGCAAGTTCTGGGAATCCTTGAGGAAAAAAGGTGATACAAACCATCTTATTCATCGTTTCTTTGTAATTATAATGAGATTACTCCTAGCCCAGGTAAGAGTCGCATTAAAATTACAAAATCGCGGGGCGCCTGGGTGGCTCAGTTGGTTAAGCGGCCGACTTCAGCTCAGGTCACGATCTCGCGGTCCATGAGTTCGAGCCCCGCGTCAGGCTCTGGGCTGATGGCTCAGAGCCTGGAGCCTGCTTCTGATTCTGTGTCTCCCTCTCTCTCTGCCCCTCCCCCATTCATGCTCTGTCTCTCTCTGTCTCAAAAATAAATAAAACGTTAAAAAAAAATTAAAAAAAAATTACAAAATCACAGCAATTTTCTGGACTGTGTTGGGACCCACAGGGATTATCTTTGCCCTCAGAGTTCATGCTCTCTGTGGTCTGTGCCACACACAGCTCATGACCTTGGTGTAGGCTCTGGTGCTTCTCTGCGTCTTTCTTCTGCCATGGGAAGTACTCAGATACTGCCCATACATGTTTGCAATACAGTCCTCAAACCTTCCTCCTGTCAGCTGAGGCCTGCCTTTCTCTGCAAATGCACGGTCGTCCCCCTCTCTACCCCAGCTCCTGCTCCCACGACCTGCCACATGCTCCAGTGTGGTTGACCTCTGCTGCTCTTGTCCGGTCCAAGTGCAACCAAGGCCGGGACGTGTCATCACCCGTGATCTTGACTCTTCACCCTCTCCTCTGTATCCCCAACCCTCCCCAAATCCTCTGCCTGGGAAGCGATTCCTCTCTCTCCTTTTCTTCCTTGGCCTTTGCTCTTACCTTCCAAAGCCATTCTTCCAATTCCGTATGTCAAAGTCAACAGACCAGACTAGCAATTCCCTTAGAATACAAGGGGAGCCAGCTAAGCAAGGGGGAAAAAAACGTGCTTTCAGTGGGCGTGTGGGTGAGGCAGAGGAGACTCACATACAAACCCATTTTGTCCGAATGTTGCTTATGAACGTGAAATCCTTTCTCTTTATCGTGTAAACATATTCCAGATTCCTGCATGCTTAGGTTTTCAGTTCATGTTTAAATGGAGACCTCTCTTAGGAAGAAATAATGGAACACAGCAGTGCTTGTCAAAGTTTAATATACACACTAATCACTGGGGAACTTGTTGAAAAACCACAGACTCTGGCCCCAGGCTCAAGTGATGCTGCCTCCAGGCTCAAGTTCACACTTGGAGGAGAAAAGCTACATAAAGACTATGGGGTCTGAAATATTTCATAACTTCTAATTTAAGACATATTTTACCTAAAGCCTTTAAGATTTATATTTGGAAATCAGTATGGAATGATACAACACTTTCTTAGGGGTAAGACTCAGAAAAAAGCACACTGCATTTCTTTCCTCAGAACATCTACCAAATCAGACCATCCGCCATCTTCCCCGGGTGCTGGGCACCAGGAGTCTCAGGGGAATAGAGAGGGAGCTGGGCTGTCTGCCCTCTTCCCTGCCTTCATGTAGCCTACATGTTGCCCACAGTCACCACACAAGACTCTCCCAGGAAAATAATGGTGAGAGCATGTGGAGGGAGTGTTCTTGCTGAGAAGAGGTGGACACAATTTTGGACTATAATTTTATGAATGAATGATGGAGAGACATATTCACTTCTATGTTGCTCCTACCAACAGATCCTCTACATAAGCAGCAAAACCAGACCACCCGAAAGGCAGAGGGAACAATGTGACATCCTAAGTACATGAAAGATTTTGTGTAAACACCCAAATAATGAGTACCAGGCAAGGCTGGTAAAAGAATGAGGGTATCCGTGGGAACCACGCTGGACCTTAGGAGAAGCTGAGCTTAAAACAGGTTCAATGTGACTCATGAAAGAAAGGAACTGAGTCTGGAGTGAGGGCCAGGAAGTCCAAGGAAGATGAAACACATGAGCAGAGACAAGACAAGATGTGTTGGATGGGTTTGTCTCCAGAGGTCCTCACCCAAGAAGCACACACCAGAGTCTAGGGTCTCATCTCAGCAGTTCAGCAGTTTCCCCAGGCAGGATCGTGGCCACAGAGTAAGGGCGCACGTGGGGTAAAAGGCAGACAGAACAGTTGTTCCAGCCTGGAGACTGGGCATAGCGTACCGAGGTCTTGAATAGGCAGGACTACTCAACAAGAGAAAGTGAGGACATGTAATGAGGGAACAGAATCTTGCGGTCTTCTGCCCTAAGAGCCAACAGATGTATCCACAGAGAGATCCAGGTCAGACCTGGTCAGTCTATGAGGAGACAGGACTCTCCTGGTGCTGAGATACAGGAGAACCTCTACGAGTGGTGATGGGTAACGGTCTGTTCATTTGGAGTCACAAACTCCTTTCAGCTGTGTGGCCTTGGGTGAGCGGCCTAACCTTTCCGACTCCATGTAGAATAATACTAATATCTCCCTTGGATTATTGTCTGAATCAACAGTAATGATGTAAATTGTTTCTTTGTACCTGGCTCATAGACGAGACTTAACAAGTTGGCTCTGTTAACGTGTCACTGAGCGTAGGATTACGGCATAAAAAGACAAGACGAACAGTAACTTAAGTTACTTAAGCAAATACGCCATTTTCTAGATGGCGCAAGCAATGAGGAGGATGGAAGAGGAAAATACATGGTTTGGGGTCCAGAAGGGTTTCACGGGTTTACCCAACCAGAGCATGAGTCGGTCGTCCCACCCGCGTTGCACTAACTTTTGCATTGTGAAACAAGTTCAGCCCTTCCAAGCTGGCCAGTTACTCTCAAGTACGAGGATTTTGTTTTAGCCCCATCGCCATTTTCGAGGCAAATACTTAAAATCCCTTCTGAGCTTCTTCTCCCAGCTGAGCAACAAGCAAGTGAAGACAGTACAAGTACAAGGTGTTCAGCTTTGTTGGAAATGTAAGAAGACAGTTCATTGTCCGGTAAAAAATAAAGGTGTAACCAGCGAGGCAAGCTTCTAAAAAAAAAGAAAGACCCGGAAGCAGGCGCCCTTTCAATAAAAAATAAAAAGTTGATGGTTGAGGGCCATGGTTAGTAAATCTACGATTTCATTAGAAGTTGTTAGACCAGACTTGCTCTTTGAGAAGTAGATATAATAAATTATGAACACCTTCGTTAGCGATTCCTTTAGGTAATATTTTTGACATATTTTTCCTCGAGACTGTCAAAAAGAAAAAAAGAAAAAAGCGTTTAGCATGATGATTCATTGAAGCACACTGTCAATCCCCTTCTTGAATTGAGTTCCCTTCATCCCCAAGGTTCAGAAGGGCATTATGTAAATCATTTTTTTTTCCATAGATGTGCTTTTTGTTCCTCTGAAATGCAGCCGATTTCCAGTAAGCTCTTTGGATATCTGTATTCTTTTAATCGAACACTCCATTCCAGGTCCAGACGCCTTGCTCCTAGCTGCTCCCTGGGCTGCTTTGGTCCCATGGCAAAGAGGGACGCCTTCGTGGGTTTGGAATCCCCACCCCCCGCCCCCATGACTTTATGTTACGTATTTATTTTGGGACCTCAGGGACACAGACCTGAGTTAACCACGTGGTAGACTTTTGTCGTGCTGCAAGCATCGCAAGCATTTCTCTTGTTGGATCATATTTTGTTTTTCGCCGTCCCATCTCTACTTGGATGTAGCGAACGCGCCCCTCCCCAATTCACCCTCTGTGTGTTTATGTAAATATGTGTAGCCGTATCCTGGCAACCTGGCAGGATATTTGTGTGTTTTTAAAAATTACACAAACTGAACTGTGCCATGGGTCTCCATTTGCTTCCCTTCCTTTTCTTTTCCATTTCAAGTCCTTCTGATCTAGCCACGTTGTTATAAACAAAAGGAGTTCGTTATTTCTGGCTGTCCAGAGTATGCACACATCAGGCTCATGATCTTTTCTTCCAAATTAGGTGGCTCCCTTGTTGCTAGGGCTAATACTATGGCGATTATTCTCGTACATGTGTCCTGATGGATCTGAACAGGTATTTTGCTAGGACAGAGCCGGGGGTGGGATTGCTCGGTTCCATTCCTACTTGATTTCTTTAAGGAATTTTAGGTTGCTCTCTAGCTGAGCTATACCAACGTATATTTCTACCCACAGTTCATAGAAGGTTTTCTTCCCCACATCCTGGCCAGCACTTGCTGATATATTATAAGATGCCCAACTCACTAAAAATTGGAGACGGAACTCAGACTTCACACATTTCCACCATTATTTCTTCTTCTTCCAGAGAGAGGTGGTGGTGCGGTGGCTATAAGCAGCATTTGGGCTGCATGAAGGCAGGGGAGAGGGCAGAGAGCCCGGCTCCCCCCTCTGTTCCCCTGACTTCTGCTGCTGGGCACCATTGGCTGATGGTCTGATGCGGTAGATGGAAGGGAAGGGAAGGGAAGAAACACAATGGAGTTCTCAAAAGTCTCAAAAGTCTTATGTTTAAAAAGTGCCAAGTGCTTGGACTGATTCACAAATGGTTTTTAAAACCTGAAGGTAAAATATTTCTCAAATTCAAAGCTATCAAATATTTTATATATTCTAAAATCAGGTAAATATCTCTTCCCTCCTTATTGTTTAGTTTTAAAGGTTTTACCTTTCATATTTAGATATTTTTCCAAATTTGGAGTTTGCCTGGGGATGATGTTTGAGGTTGGAATCCAGCTTTGTTTTCATACTATGTATCTGTCGATGTTACCAGCATCATCTACTTATTTTAAGGGAAATCTTCCAATTTTAACTTATTCTTTTTATTTTTTTAAGGTTTATTTACTTATTTTGAGACAGAGAGAGAGAGAGAGAGACCACGTGCCTGCACAAGTTGGGGTGGAGCAGAGAGGAGAGACAGAATCCCAAGCAGGCTCCGCACCATTACCACAGAGCCCAACGTGGGGCTTGAGCTCATGAACTGTGAGACCGTGATCCGAGCTGAGATCAGGATTCAGACACTTAACTGACTGAGCCCCCCAGGCACCTCCCAGCATCGTCTGCTTAATGTGTATTTTCCCTAACGATTTTCGATTTTCTTTGTTTGTTTTGTTAATGCTAGGAACATTTGCTCCAAATCCCTCTTGTTCATAAGATCAGCTTTTTTTTTAATGGTATTTTATTTATTCATTTTTTAAATGATTTTGTTTCGATTCTATTTTTTATATTAAATAGAATTTATTGTCAAATTGCTTTCCGTACAACCCCCAGTGCACTATCTATCCTATACCAAGCTTTCAAGTCCACTTCTGGGATGGCTGCCATGTTCCCTTGTATTCCATGTTCTTTGTTCTCTATATGGCTCACACTTTTGAAAAGGCATCTTCATTATCGGTGGAAATGTATCATTTTCTATAATTGTTAGGACACATAGAAAAAGTCCCCTCTCCAATTCTGCTGGGATATTTGGTTCTAATTACTTGACCCTCATTGTGTAATTTGTGGAGACTGACATCTTCATAATTTCAGGCATCCCATCTATAAACCAAGTATATATTCCATTCGTTCAGATTTTCTTTTATATTCTTTCGTAAAGCGTGATTACCTTTTCTCCCCATGAAGATTGTGTGCATTCTTGGTAAGGTGTTTCCCAATCTTCTTTGTTTTTGTGCCAGTTGTGAATGGCACCATATTTTCTTTTATATTTTCTAGTTGGCTGTTACCAGTGAAGGAGACGTCCTAATGATCTTGTCTATAGCACCCGTCATAATCTTTCACTGCTCAGTATTCATTATTCTCTTCCAATCCTTATTCCACCCACCCGTTACTCTTACATAACTTTTTCCTTTGACCCTCAGTACTACATCGAAACTTACAGGAAGGCTTCTAAAATGTCCTTACTAAAAATGAGGTTTGATTTGGCTCCTTTAGATGCTGTTTTGGGTGTTAAAACTTTCTCCGATTCCTGAGGTAAGACGTAACTCAGCATGAGGTATGTTTTCCATACACTATTAGGTTGTATCATTTAATGTATTATTTTAATGTTTGCATTTGTGTGAAACTGTCTTACAATATCATTTTTTCTTTTGAACTGTTCTTCGTAGCATCATAAAATAAGGGTGACAGCTTTCTCCTTTTCCTATTTAATGGAAATTGAATAAAATCATCTATTCCTAGAGAATTTGGCACGACTTAAGATATAAAACCACCTAGCATTGGCAGTTATGTTGAGGGAAGGGGGCTGGGGGTGCGGTGTATTGGTTCTTGACCCACATTTATTTATTTTTTTAATGGTTATTGGTCCATTTGTTTCTTTAGAATTTTAACATCTCTATAACAAATCTAGCTAGACATTCTTTTCATGATTATTTGGCTTATACATAGCTTCTCTTTTTTTTCTTGAGAATGTATAAATAGACATTTGTTTAAACTAATAGCTTTTTGGGAGCACCTGGGTGGCTTAGTCAGTTAAACGTCCAACTTCAGCTCAGTTCATGATCTCACTGTTCCTGAGTTCGAGCCCTACATCAGACTCTGGGATGACAGCTCAGAGCCTAGAGCCTGCTTGGGATTCTGTGTCTCTCTCTCTCTCTGCCTTTCTCCCACTCAAGCTCTGTCTCTGTCTCTTAAAAATAAATAAACATTAAAAAAATTTTTTTATAAATTAATAGCTTTTTAAAAAAATCCAGTTTGTGTTTTGTTAATTATTTCTATTGTATTTTTATTCTGTTTCAATTTCACCCTTATTTTTATTCTCTTTCTTCATATTTACTTTTATTCAGTTGGCCTTTCTGGCCTTGTTTTTTTTTTTCCTGCCCTCCTTTCTTTTTTTTTTTTTTTTTTTTTTTTTTTTAATTTTTTTTTTCAACGTTTATTTATTTTGGGGACAGAGAGAGACAGAGCATGAACAGGGGAGGGGCAGAGAGAGAGGGAGACCCAGAATCGGAAACAGGCTCCAGGCTCTGAGCCATCAGCCCAGAGCCCGACGCGGGGCTCGAACTCCCGGACCACGAGATCGTGACCTGGCTGAAGTCGGACGCTTAACCGACTGCGCCACCCAGGCGCCCCCCCTTTCTTGTTTTCTAATTTAAGCTATAAATTTCCTTGAAAGCAATTTTTAAACTAGTTCTCATGAACAAACACGTCATATTTTCATTATCATTCAGTGATCAGTATTTTTAGAAATTTCCTCATAATGTCTCATTAACCCAATGTTATTTTAATTATATATTTTTTGTTTATTTTTAAATTGATTGCCCAGCTATCAAAAATACACTCTATGTTATAGTGGTTCTTTTTCACTTATTGAGATATTTCTCTGTAGCTTAGTGCATGGTCAATTTTTATGATTGTTTTCTGTGTGCCCAGAAATATATTGTCTGTGTTTATAGAATATAAAAATTCGGTTTATCCATTAGCCCAAACACATCAGCTTTTGTGTCTTTTTCAATTATTTTGACTGTCAGCCAATTACTTTTCAGGAAGAATTTATTGAATTTCCCATCAGTTATCAATTCAACAGTTTTTCCCCCTGTAATTGGGGGAAAATTCTGCCAGTTGTTAAAACTGTATTTCTAGGTGCATATAGGTTCATAGTCATAACATCTGTTGGATTATTGTTTCTTTTACTAACACTTAGCAGTGTTTGCCTTTTTCAATTTTTTAAAACCAAACGTCGTTTGGTCTTATGTTAAAGTTCTTTCTCTGGATATAATTTGGTTCATATTTCATGCGTATATCTGTTCCTGCACTTTTATTTTTGAACTTTCGCCTTTTGTTTAAATACGTTTCTTTTCAATAATATGGTGATAGGGGCACCTGGGTGGCTCAGTCAGTTAAGCGGCCGACTTTGGCTCAGGTCGTGATCTCACAGTTCATGAGTTCGAGCCCCCGCGTCGGGCTCTGTGCTGACATCTCAGAGCCTGGAGCCTGCTTCCGATTCTGTGTCTCCCTCTTTCTCTGTTCCTCCTCTGCTCATGCTCTGTCCTCTCTCTCTCTCTCTCTCTCTCTCAAAAATAAATAAACATTAAAGAATTTTTTTTTTTTGTAAATAATAGAGTGATCGTTTTCGCTTTTATTCCATCTGAGTCTTTGGCTCTTCATTGAAGCCTTTTTGGTAAAAGCTGTCACCTAAAAACTGTCCTGTTCTATTTCCTATTTTTACGTACCACGCATTCACACACCTTTTTCTTTGTCTCGTGATTTCCGACCTTCAATCAGATTTATGAGGTTTCCTTCTTTTCTTTTTGAAGTTCACCATTTTCCTGCTATTATCGTGGCAATGTTCCTGTTACCATACTTGTCCTTATTTTTTGTCTTTGTTTTCGTTTTGTTTTTACATATTCTAAAGCTCGTCCACAACTGTGTCTTCCTCTCAGCCAAGACAAGTTCTAGGTTAGCATCCTTCTCCTAGTCTCTCCCCGACCCTTAACATGTTAAAATACTCTTAGAGTTTTATACACATATGTGTGTTGCGTTGCATATTGAGACAATCATGAAATTATCGGATTTTGAGGCACTCTTATGGGTGGTCATACGTTGCTTTCTCTGCTTTCTGGACTCCTCCGAGAGTGCTCTCAGAGGATCTTTGTATAGTTAGTCATGTGGGGCTTCTTATGCCTGATAATATCTTTATTGTATCCTCACGTTTAGAAACGACATTAGTCCTTTGTCTTTCGCGCTGTGAAACCATGACTCCGTCGCTTTCTTCTCTCCAGGGTTACGATTGTGAAATCGGTTGCTTCTTTGAAGTGATGGGCTCCTGTTTCTTTCCAGGAGATTGTAGAACGTTCTGCACCATTGATTTCTTAAATATTACTCTAACGGGTTTACAAGTTGGGGTTTGCTTATCTATCCCGGTCAGGTTTTCCTATCGATCTTTTGTCTGAATCTGGGAGGTCTGCAGGAAATATTTTCTTATACATCTCCCCACCTCTCATATGCTTGTTTAATTCTTTTCTCCTGGGGCTCCTCCAAAATACCTAAATCCCTTCAACTTCTGCCTTTGTCTCTTGATGTTTCCCTTGTTCTTTGTGTCACCTAATTCTGTTCGGATGCCTGTTCTAAGAGTTCTCAGACACACCTTGCAGCGTGGTAATGTGCTCTTTTTTCTAGACATTCTGTCATTTCACCCATCCACCTGCCCTTTATTTCGGTAGTTACATTTTTTTTTCTTTTTTTTTTTTTTCAACGTTTATTTTTATTTTTGGGACAGAGAGAGACAGAGCATGAACGGGGGAGGGGCAGAGAGAGAGGGAGACACAGAATCGGAAACAGGCTCCGGGCTCCGAGCCATCAGCCCAGAGCCCGACGCGGGGCTCGAACTCACGGACCGCGAGATCGTGACCTGGCTGAAGTCGGACGCTTAACCGACTGCACCACCCAGGCGCCCCTCGGTAGTTACATTTTGCACACTCAAGAACCCACTCGAACCTTCTGCTATTTTGTGCACCTGCCTCCTGTCCCTGTGTCCTTCCTCATATCCCTGAAGATACTTATTTTCGCTTCCTTGAAATTCTTGTTCCGTCTGGTTAGTTAATTCTGCGACTCCTGCCAGGGGGTGTAGTTTCTTGCTCTTTAAAATGCTGATCCTTCTCAGATGTTACTTTTTCCCTTTGAGTTCTGATTCCTTTGGAATTCTCTGTTACCCAGGGCCGGTGATATGGGTCTGGGAGAGGGGAAACGATCCGAAATCCCAGCTTGTTCTCTCCCACAGGAAGTTTGGGTTTAGAGGTTGGGTCTCAGGACAGAGGAGACTTGGGTCTTGCAATCTAAGCTGTACAAATCCCCTTTTCCTCTCCTCCTCTCTATCTGGTGAGTCTCCCCCCGGAAGAACCCCAAAAGCCCCCCCCCCCGCCATGTACTGCTGTTCCCCATCATGGCATCCTCCTATAATTTCTTAATGCAGGGGTGTGGTTGGGGGAGTGAGGGGGAGGGGATGCCCCACAGTGACAATTCCCACTACATCTCCCGCTACTGGAACTTTACCCTGCACGGGGTCCCCAGCGCCCTCCCACAGGACCACATCTCCTGCTGGCTTGGGATGATGCGTGGCCCCCCCTTTTCCACAGAAGACACGGGGTTGACCGTGGCCACCCCTATGTGTAGAGCAAGGGTGTGGGCCAGAAAAGGGCACAGCAAGGGTGGCCTCTTCTCAGCCAGTCTCCTGCCTTTGACAACTGACTCCCTGCCTACGTTACTATTTCTCTTCTAAACAGGAATAACATTTTCTCTCTCTCTCCAGGCATTCCTCACGGTTTTTCTGTTCAGAGATTCGTCCACCGTCTCACTTTTGTGGCCTCTCCAGAGCGCGATCAGGAGAGGAAGCCACCAGATCACGCAAGCTTACCGTTCTCCGCCAGAACCAGAAATCGTCGCTGACTTTCGGAGACAACTCCTGCAATAGCACCCACCGGTCTATGTATCCATTTATTTCTTTTTGAGAATCACGTCAACAGGCGTCCGCACTGCCGAGATCAGGAGATTTCAAGTCCACTGCAACACGGCCACTTATCGACGTTTCCCGGAGCGTGTTTACTCCCTGAGCTCCAATTTGCTCATCTGCAGGTTGGCAACATAACAGCGATACCCCTTTTGATTCGGTAGCCGTCGTGTGTTAGGCACTGAAATGCAGCCCAGACCGCTTCCCGAGGCTGCTGGGAGAATCGAAGGAGAGATTACGTCAAGTAGCTGGATTTCCCCAGCGCGCCCGTATTGAAGCGGAAAAGGCACGTCAGGATTCTGTCTCTGGAGCGACAAAGATGCACATTCAGATCTTGTCTCTGTCGCTCAGCTCTGCGACTTTGAGCCTGCTACATGATTTCTCGGAGCGTTAGTCTCTCGCATGGTAAAGGGGAGATGATATCTACATCGAAAGATTGCTATGGACTTCACGGAGAGGACCTAATTAAGCACTCGGTGGTCACCCAATGCCTGACGTCTATTATGTGTTCAATAAACACTGGCCGTCGTTAGTGTATATATTGGCTCCTTCCTTTCTGGCAGAGCTCCACAGCCTTAATTACTTTTCAAAGGAAATTAAAGGAACATTGACCTTAGGTCATTTGATGTTGCAGCATCTAAATGCAGTAAGGAGATTCTTCATTAAATACCGAGTGACTGTGATCATTCTCTCTTGCCATAAAAGCATCTCTTGAATTCTTGAGTTATCTGGCTCACTGTCACGGCCTTTGAAGCAACAGCGATACGTTGTTGAACCACTGCCCAAGAACCCGGTCTTGCGGCCACTGAAGTGTGTCAGGAGGAAATGCTTTGAATCGTCACCGCTAAAAACTTGAGGAAATGTGTGCGGAGGGGATTAGTCGATGGAGGGCGGGGAGGGGGGTGTGGGTAGAAATGGAGAAAGGCAGAGGTTATAGGCTGAAGGGCGGGACTGCCGTGGCGAAGCCCCCAGCTCCACTGATCCCAGTGTGCATTGCAACCCAAATTGGGGGGATGGAGAGGCGTGTTCTGGAACAGGACTGATGTCTCCTGTCCCGTACCTAGCTGCTACCACGTGGGGCTCTTACACATCTGAAATATGGTCAGCGTGATGGAGCCGGACTTAAATTCCATTTGATCTCAACTGATCTCAATTTCAGTCGAAACAGCCACGCGTAACCAGTGGTGGCTACGTTGAAAAGCGCAACGCCAGAAAAGAGAATTGGCAAAACATGATGTAAGACGAAGAGTGGGTAATGAAGGAGTGAGAAACAAAGGTGTTCACAAAGACCCCCCCGGGGGAGGGCTTCAGGGAGCCAGGGGGAGACAGATATCCTTCGTTTCCTTCAGGGTCCTTGAGACAGCCATCTGTCACTGCCGCATTCCACACTCTGTGCCTCTGCAACCTTGTCATCACCCTGCGATGCCTGTTAGCGTGTTCCCTTGTCATAACCATAACCCCGTGCTCAGAGCCCCGGGGAGCAGCACGCCATATGGCACGGAGCTGCACCAAGGCCAGAGGAGCAACACTGATGCCAGGGGGCAGGGATTAGTATTCACGGCATCAACGGAGGTCCTTCTGTGCACGCAGCACATGGCACCCGTGTGCTGGCACGTGGAGGCCACAAATACCTCTTGAGATGGTGGTGCGATCTCTGCGGACTCACCGAAAGCCAGAGCCTGCAAGCTGCTGAAAAGAAATTTTAGCTCAGTGTCTTGTATGTTTGGGCAGGATGTACATTTAGGCAAAAGAGCAGGTGGACCTCGCAGGAGGGGCGCAGCGGGGGTGTTTTGATCACTAAGACTCCTTGCCACATGGTAACAACTCTTAGTGACTGGAAATCTGTTTTGTGGTTCCGGGGAAACATAAAGTGTCTTCTGTGGTCATGGTAAAAAGCGTTTTCCCATCTCCTGAGTGATGCTCACGTATTTACAAGGTATTATGTAGCTGAATGTTGCAGTTATAGGAACCCGAAAAGCTGCTATTGAATGTATTATTGGCCTGAATCCTAAACTAACATCAAGTTCACGAAGAAAACATATTTAAGATGAAAAGCTTCTCTAATCTTCCATTACTGAATAAACTATATTTAGTCCTGTGACCTTTATCATTATTTATTTGCACTCTGGAGCAGGACTCAGACTTCTATAATATATATAATAAATATACACAGATCGCGGTTTCAAATAAGGTGTATTTTCCTTCACCGACTGTTTGTCGAAGTGACCATGTGACGCCCCCAATTATCCGCCGTACCCTAACCCACCTAACAGGTGCGTGGGGTGGTTGGCCAAAAGCATTCGAGTTCTCCTTTTCCCGCATGGTACCTTGGTCACTGCTCCAAACAAAAGCTGGTTGGCCCCTGTTTTATCAGTATTTGCTTTCTTTTGCTGTCGCTGCTGGAAAGCTGCTACAAATCCTGTGTGGCTCTGCTGAGCCCCCACTGCTTTCTCCCCCTTCCCTCTCCTCCTAAAAACATACTCACCAGATTGGCAGCAGCAAGAGCTTCTATCCAGACTGGAGTTGCCTTCATTTCACTGCATCACCAGGTGACAATTCAGCCGGCTGTGTTTTCCTCTCACCCACATTATTTTTATTAATAAGTGACTCAACTCTCAATGCGAGTTTGTCCATTGGAATATAAATGTGGAAAAATAATCTAAGTAGGACTAAGCAGGTGATCTTTGACCTATTACGGCATCTGGTGAATGATTTTTGAAACTGATTTTCGAGGGCCCCTGGCTGGCTCAGTCAGTGGAGCATGAAACCCTCGATATCAAGGTTGTGAGTTCGAGTCCCTCACTGGGCACAGAGCCTACTTAATGAAAAAAATAATAATAAAGAACTTGATTTTAAGGTTCTAAGGTCCATAGAAAACCTTAGCAACTCAGTTCTTGAAGTTTTCCTTTTCTTTACTCTTTTTATTCAGGAATTTAAATTAACACTATCTCGGAGTCCTATAAACCATAAAGTGTTCTTTAAAACCTTTTCATTTCTTTATTGGTTACTTTCTTTTCTAAAATCCACTACTTAAAAGAAAACAGTCGATCATAAGAGCACATCTTTGCATGATGCTTGTTGCGGGCCAGGTCCCTGTTCTAGGTGCTTTGTGGAAATTAAGTCACTTCATCCTCGCAGCTCACCTAGCTCATCTGTTTTTGTAACCCCATTTGAAAAATAAAGAAATGGAGGCACATTTTCATGTAGTCCCGGGCTAACGATCTTGACTTCAGCCACGACACCTTGTTTGTCCCGGGAGTGCTGGGTCGGTCATCACTTTCAAATGATTATTAATGTTTGGATATTTAGTTTTAATTTAGCTTGTAAGTATAGACCTGTTTGAATCCCATAAAATGTTGTCTGCTCACCAATAAGCCACGCAAGGTGCTGCCTGCCTGGGGAACCCACTGGCGCCGTGTTGGGTCTAGGGATTACTGTGGGATTTTTGTCAGCACGTACAGTGGATTCATTTCTCTGAAAAGATTCACATCAACCTATCTCGTGAGGTGGTAAAGCTGATGCCAAGGAAATTGAACAGCTGGATCTCTGGCCTGCACCTTCTGAGGACATAGATGAGCTCTAGGGACCCGTAAGCATGCCCAGTGAGCTCAGATCAGTAGGGGGTAAGGGATCATGCGGTCGGAATATTAGCTGGCATCAGGTTATTACAAAATGCTTGATACACTGTGGATAAGCCCGTCATTTAATTATTTTTTTTTAATGTTTATTTTTGAGAGACAGAGTGTGAGCAGGGGAGGAGCAGAGAGAGAGGGAGACACAGAATCCGAAGCAGGCTCCAGGCTCCGAGCTGTCAGCACAGAGCCAGACGCAGGGCTTGAACTCAAGAGCCACGAGATCATGACCTGAGCTGAAGTCGGACACTTGACCGACGGGGCCACCCCAGGCGCCCCTAAGCTGGTCATTTACACCAGGCAGATCCAATCCTTCGGTCAGGGCCCCTTGACCCTGAGTCTCAACAAGATGGCTCATACAACTCTTCCTTCCCAGAACTTACTTTTTGGCCAACCCCTCCCAACCACCCAGATGACATTTAGTTTCAATATGCTCCTTCAATGAGTTAAGCCAGGAGATTTCAGTCCTTATTGACCAGACGCAAAATAAGAAATGCGTTTGAAATTCATATTCTGCACTGGCCTGTCTTCCCCTTCAACTTGCCGTGGCATTTTACCTCCACTGCCTCGCACTGGGTTTGTAGAGTGACTCTCAGAAGGCAACCTGGTGGGCACCGAGGAGGTACCCAGCTGGTGCCGTTTTCTCCCAAAGATCACGTAAACAACGTTGCTCGTTGAGGAATGATCAGGCCTTCGAGAGAAAAACCGCTGCCCGTCCGTCGGGTAGCGCTGTGGCTGCGGTCCCATCAATGCATTCGAGTTATTCATTGGTTCGATAATTCTTTATTAGGAGCCTATTATTTTACTCACGGCTCAGTTAGGCAGACAATTCTTCGATTTATTAATTCTGCTTAGAGTGGAAGTTGCTGCTCCTGGCACACTGTTGTAAAACCCTTGGGCACTGTGCGTCTCAGACCAGCAATACCTTATCTTAAAAACGTGAATGAATGAATAAATAAATAAATGTCATAATGTACTATTGTTCTTTTATGGCAGCACAGGTGACGTGTTAAAAGGCCACCAAACCCGCAATGCAAAATTAATGGGCTGTGCCCTCAGATTTGGTCTTCTACTCCATAAAGTATACTTTAAAAAATTTTTTAATGTTTATTTTTGACAGAGAGAGACACAGAGCATGAGCGGCGGAGGGGCAGAGAGAGAGGGAGACACAGAATCCGAAGCAGGCTCCAGGCTCGGAGCTGTCAGCACAGAACCCGGCATGGGTCTCAAACCCACGAACCGTAAGATCATGACCTGAGCCGAAGTCGGACGCTTAACCGACTACCCAGCTACCCCCATAAAGTATACTTTTAAAAAGCACAGATTTTGGATCTGCAGAAATGAGCCGCTGCATACAAGATTCCTTTCTAGTAATGTTTTTTTTCTTGGCTTAGAGAAGTTTCATGTCTTCCACGAAATCCTTCTCGACCACATGACCTACAGTGAGAGCTGATACCTGTGATTCTTTCCCTCCTCACTTTGCATATGTGAATTTGTGGCCTGGCTGGTGACCTGGTTAACTTGGGTTAAGTCGCGCAGATGGCTCTGCTTTTGTGAGTGTGTGTGTGTGTGTGTGTGTTCACTGCCAGCTGAGGTAGATGCTCTTTTAGCACAGATACAGCTGGCGTCCATTGTGACCATGTAGCACCAGGACATCCAGTGTGAGAGGAGCACCTAAGGAGTCTGCTGAATCAATGCTTCTCATCCCCAGACCCTGGAGAAGGCTGGCAGGGGGGTGGGGGAGTGGGGGTGGCCGTCACCCATGGCGGCTGCGTGGTCTTCAACAATCTGCTTCAAGAAAGAGTTGATTCGAACAATCTGTTCTTTCTTTTCCAGGGCAGTTTTCAGCGCACCATTTGGTTTACTTTTGGATGGCCATGAAAATACAATGAGGAAGTAATTTCTTAGAAAAAATTCCTTTATTTCTAATCAAGATCTACTTTTGGCCGCCGGATCGGCCTGTCCTTTCAAGTCCCCAGATTCCCCACTCTCAGCGTGCTTCTCCTGTATCCCCACCAAGAGGACCGTCACTTCTACGTGGCTCTGCCTTGTGACAGAAACACAACCAACGACACCGTTACGACTCCCCCAGCTATTGACGAGGAGAAGACCATCGTGTTTCTGTTTCTAGGTTGCCTCCTTCCTCCTTCTTTCCTTCCTTTTTTTCCTTCTTTCCTCTAGAAACAGACAACGCAGAGGATAGATCGATGTTTTCTTGACCATTGAGAAAAGAGAGGAAGCATCAGGGAAATAATGAGTCCCGGATCCATGAGCCCTCGGAAGGCCTTCTGAAGCACTTTCAGAGAGGTGGGAGGGAGCGTGAGACCGCAAGGGAATTTTACGAAATGCTTGACTTTGAGAAGAAAAGCAAGGTCATAGAGTAAGGATGCATGTGTGATGGGGGTTTGGGAGAATGCGGCAGAGAGCCAGGGAAAGGCAGTGACATAAATCAAGCTTGTGCTGAGTTTCCTGCTTTTTTATTGGTGTGTTCCCTGTGGTGCTTTCACTGCAACTGCTTCCTCTTTCTCTACATTCATTTTGTTCCCCAGTCCAGAAGGTCTTGGATGATGTTGGCGAGATGCCAAACATCTGGGGCTTGAGATTGAGAGAGAGACAGAAAGAGACTGCGAGGGAGAGAATTGTCTATGGTTAAGTAACTCAATCTTTATGTGACCGATGGGATACGATCTGAGAGGTCTGCTAACTTCCATTGCCACACATGGGGTGAGCCCTGTGAAAATCATGCCCGACCTCTACCCGTTTAGGAGATGAACGAGAGGTAGTCAAGTTTATGACATTTTCATAATACCGAGTCATCATAATTACACCATAGCAAATACGTAATATTTTGATATTTTATGTATAATTTCTATGCATATGATTATTACAGTGCTCATTTTTAGAGCGTCACTCTGTGCCAGGCCCTGAGAGAAGTGGTTTATGTACATAAGGCCATTTAATCTCGACCAGAATCCCAGTAGGTAATTGTTATCGGTCCTATTGTATGGTCGAGAAAACTGAGGTTCATAGACACTCCATGACTTGCTTCGTACTGTCTAGCTAGAAAACAGTGAACTGATACTTAAATCTGGGTCCTTCTGACTTAAAGAATCCTGCACAATGATGAGTGTTCACATTTCCGTTGATTCTGACAAACATTAATGCAAATGACGACACTAAAAGTGAAGCAGTGAGATCTTTGGCTTTGTTCATTTGAAGATGCGTAATTAAAATATTGGCCTTAATTCTCTGCACTTTATGTCCTTACTTTTGTGTGCTCCGCAGTAGTTAACAAAAAGAGGTGTGACCTGTTTCTTCATGGGGAAAATTTTAAAAACCTTTGATAAATTGGAGCCTATAAATATTTAATTGAGAGAAAAAAATAAAGCATTAGATTAAAACGTATTGACCATAATTTAAAAAAAAATGATACTTGGGGCAATCACATTTCTGTCTTCTGAATTTCCTTCTAAATTCTAAAAGATTGAACACGATTACTATGAGCTACTTAATGTCTTCACGTACAACTTCTTCAGTCAGCTATTGTTTTTGTAACAAACTACTCCAAAACTTCGTAGCTGAATGCAAAGACTACCTTATTACATCTCACAGACGCTGTGGGTTAAGCATTCAGGAGTGGCTCAGCTGAGCGGCTCTTCTGGTTCATGTGACATTGACTGGGATCACTTGGTAGTTTTCAGCTGCTAGCTGGGATGGTCTAGAGCTGTGCTGTCTAGTCATATGTATGCGTCTAGTTTACAATTTTCTAATAGCCACATTTAAACAGCTTAAATAAGCACAATTAATTTTAATAGTCTATTTTATAGAACCCAATGTGTCTGAAATACTATTTATTTTTTTTAAACTTTTTTAATGTTTTTATTTATTTTTGAGGCAGAGAGAGACAGAGCATGAGCAGGGGAGGGGCAGAAAGAGAGGGAGACACAGAATCTGAAGAAGGTTCCAGGCTCTGAGCTGACCCCACAAAGCCCGATGTGGGGCTTGAACTCACAAACTGCAAGATCATGACCTGAGCTGAAGTCGGACGCTTAACCGACTGAGCCACCCAGGCGCCCCTGAAATACTATTTAAACGTGGAATCAATATAAAAAAGTAACGGAGTCTTTTCATATATTTTTTGAAATCCAATGTGCATTTTATTCTTACAGCACATCCCCATTTGGACAGTTTGAGTGCTCAATGCCTTCATGTGGCTGTGGCTACCATATCGGATGGCACAGGTTACCAGAAGACGCCAAGATGCCTTCACTCCCATGCTTACCACCCTGCTAGAGTCGGCTGGAAGGGGGGGCTCAGCTGAGCCTCTCCTTTTTTTCAAGTATCCTCAGGCTTTCCCAGGTAGTTTCTTCCAGAGGTAGTCAGCCTTTTTACAAGGCAGCTCAAGTTCCAGGAAATTGACGTGGAAGCTGCCAGTCTTTTTAAAGGGGAAGTCCTGAACTGCCACACAGCATCACTGCCTCCGCCCCGAGGACAACAAAGCAGTCCCACGCAGCCCAGATTCAAGGCGAAGCGAAACTTCCCCACCTCTCAATGCAAGGACGATCAAAGAACGTATAGCTATCTTTAACATGTCAGGAAAACTTATTAGTTTATCTCCTGATACAGTAAAGTTGCATGTTTTAAAAGCCATGTGCACACATTTGTAGGATATTGAGATACAGTGTGAAATGGAAGGGAAGCAGTAGTTACACATGCTTTGCAGACCCTTTATAACAAATTACCTTATTTCTGTTTGGACTTTTATTTTAGTAATTGTTTTGCCGTGAAGGTTCTACCAATGACTCTAAACCTTGTCTGGATGAATATTTTGTAAACTGGAGATCGTGGTTTGTTTTCAATTCACCAGCTGCAAATATGAAAAAGTAGACTGTAGGGGCGCCTGGGTGGCGCAGTCGGTTAAGCGTCCGACTTCAGCCAGGTCACGATCTCGCGGTCCGGGAGTTCGAGCCCCGCGTCAGGCTCTGGGCTGATGGCTCAGAGCCTGGAGCCTGTTTCCGATTCTGTGTCTCCCTCTCTCTCTGCCCCTCCCCCGTTCATGCTCTGTCTCTCTCTGTCCCAAAAATAAATAAACGTTGAAAAAAAAAATTAAAAAAAAAAAAAGTAGACTGTAGCAATTAAAAAACAGAATATTAGGGACTTATTTTCCCTTGAAGAAATTTTACGGGTATTTGGATAGGTCAGGTGAAATCTCACCGCTACTGAAATCAATCATGTATGAGCACTAACTACAGAAAATGAAATTAAAGTGCAGAGAATGAAGGACTTTAAGGAAGTGCTGTCTCAGGGTAGTCATAGATTGTGACTCTGAAATAGATTCTGTCATGAAACTAGAGAATGGTAATTGAGGTTGACTGATTCCACATTGCTATCAGAGTCCTTGACTTCCTCTCGAAGGAAATGGCCTCCATGACTACAGAGTTCACCCAGACTCATTGGTTTTGACAATGACACGTCTCTGCTTTTGGGCTTGTCTCCACTCTGCTGAGCAGAGCTTAGATTAGAACGTTTATCAGTTGTAGTAGATATCCATAATGGATCAACCAAGAAATAGACCATTATGTGAGCTGGAATTGAATCCCTTTGATACAGCAGCCAGGATGAATTTACCAGGTCTGTGAATCCTGAAATTTCATGACGTGCCTGCAAATAGGTGGTAATTGAAAATATAATCCCTAAGGCTAAAAAGGAGAAGTAATATTTTCTGTTAGGATCTTCCCTGGATGATGCAGAAGATGCCAGTATACAAGTTTGTACCTAAACCAGACAGTTTCAGATTCAAGAAACAGATAAGAGGGATTAATCACATTAAAATCCACTTAGCTTTCATTTTTTCAACTTATTTACTGTCTCCCTACACGCGTTCCTTCAATTTTACACTTACCGCCGAAGAACGTTCATTAGGAGGACAGTGACCTAATATTTGTGAAAACAAATAAAATTTTTAAAAATACATTTATAAAAGCCAGTATTATGTGCCACGTAGTGTGTAAGGCAATTTGCTTTTATTTTCCTATTTATTGCTCACAGCAAACATAGGAGGTGAATGCTATTATTGCTTCTATTTCGCAGATGATAAAACCGAGGCTTGGAATGATTAAGCGACATGCACAATGGCCCCCAGCTAACGAGGGCCACACAAGGGATGTGAGCTCACCCTCGCCAGTCTCTGAAGCTCGAACTCTTAATTACCGTGCAAGGTAGTGACAGTGGGGGTCCCAGTAAGAGTACAGGAGTCAAGAGCTAACATTTACTGAGTACTTACTATATTCTAGTGTCTGGCTTTCATCCCAGGCAGCTGGCCCGCAGCCTTCCTGGACTGAATCACCCAGAGAACATGCTAGACCCCTACAGCATACCTACAGCAGTACCTAGTGAATTCTCAGACTCGACATCTCCCTGTGGAGAGTCTCCGCAGCACCCAGGGTGCAGATTTCCAGCAAGTTCCCACAGTGAGACAACCGAGTACCGTCTCTACCACCAAGTTGATTCACCTCTGTGCCCTTCCCACCAGGTCTGGGTCCCAACCTGGGTGGTGGTCGGTGGTGGGGGGAGGTATTCCTTGAGTGCCCTGTCTCAGCCCTCGGAGCTGTGATTGTCCTCTTGTCTGCGTGCTAGCATTTTCTTTAACACTCAACAGCCAACTCCCACGATTCCAATTCTCTGTTACTCATTCTTTATATTCACCTTTGTGTTTGCACACGTGGGGTGGTTTCTGTCCCCTGCTTGTACCCTAATACAACATGCTGCTTTCATAATTCTACACAAACAAGGGCAATAATCAGTTCCTTTTTACAGGTGAGGCAACAGAGGTACAGAGTTCTCATGTCTGCTCAAATCTACTAGTTCTGACAAGTGAGAGGACTACCTGTATTTTAGCCCCCTCTTCTTTCAAAGGCTGGGGGTTCCCGGGGTTCCATATTCAGTCAGTACTCAGTCTGGGCCGCTTTGCAGTTCTTAAGGCTCTTGGGAGCACCCTGTTAAGGACTGAATTGTGTTCTCTCAAAATTCACATGCTGAAGCCTTAACCCCCAATGTGACTATATTTGGTGGTAGGGTCTTAAGTGAGGTAATTAAGGTTAAATGAGGTTATCTGGGACTAATCGTCTAGGACTGGTGTTCTTATAAGAAGAGGAAGGGACACACAAGAGGGACCATGTGAGCACACAGAGAGAAGGCGGCCGTTTGCAAGAAAAGGAGAGAGGCCTCACAGGAAACCAATTCTGCCAACACCTTGATCTTGGAATTCCAGACTCCGAGCCCACAAGAAAATTAATTTCTGTAGTTTTAAGCCACCGAGCTTGTGGTGCTTAGTTATGACAACCCCAGCAGACTAATACATACCCCAAAGCCCATGAATCCTGAAGCCACAATCTAGCTTCAGTTGACTCCCACACGTCTCTCCAGTTTTCAGACTTTAACCTTCCTCCTCATACATGTTCTGTCCTATAATGACAGAACCTCTTTAATTATGGAGTCATTTGAGCCACAGATCCCAGAATCTTCCATTTCCTTAGCGTCTCACACACTTTTCAGTCATGACGCCTCTACCAATAAGATATTCAAATTTTGTATGATCCAGCAATCTTATTCCTGGGTATGGATCCCAAGGAATTAAAATCAGTATCTCGAAGGGGTGCCTGGGTGGCTCAGTCACTCAGGGTCCAACTCTTGGTTTCCGCTCAGGTCATGATCTCATGGTTCAGTTTGTGAGATCAAACCCACAAAGGACTCTGTGATGACAGCACGGAGCCTGTTTGGGATTCTCTTTCCTCTCCTCTCTATCTCTCTCTCTGCCTCTCTCCCACTCTCTGTCTCTCTCAAAATAAATATAAAAAAAAACTTTAAAATTAGTACCTGGAAGATATATCTGCAAACCCATATTCACTGAAACATGATGCAGAATAACTAAGCCAATGGAAACGATCAAAGTCTGTCAACAGATGAATGGATACGGATGTGGTATACATATACAAGGGAATATTATTCAGCCATGAGAAAGAGGGAGAGCCTACTGTTTTCAATAACATGGATGGATTTTGAAGACATGCTAAGTGAGACAAGTCAGAGGAAGACAAATACTATATGGTATCACCCACAGATGGAATCTAAAACACCTGTAAAAACAGAGAGTAGGATGATGGTTATGAGGGGTGGTTATGGGGGCACCGGGGAGGCACTGTTTAAGGGTACAAACTTTCAACTAGCTGCGAAATGAGTTCTAGAGAGCTGATTTACAACATAGTGACTGCCACCAACAATACTGTATCATAAGCTTCAACTTTGCTAGGAGACTCAATCCTAACTGTTCTCAACACAAGGAAGAAAAAATCATGTGGCATGATCAAGACGTTAGCTAATGCAACTGTTGTAATCATATTGCAATATACAAACGAAACAAACCAATTATGTTGTGTGCCTCACACGTATATGATGTGGTATGTCAATTATATCTCAATTAAGAAAATAATAATTTTTTTTAAAAGAAATAGAAAAGCAAATCAGACTTGTGGCTACCGGAGGACGGGTGGTGGGTGAAGGGGAACTGGAGGAAGGTGGTGAAAAGCTACAAACTTCCAATTGTAAGATAAACAAACACTAGGGCTGTAATGTACAACGTGATGATTCCAGCTGATGTTACTGTATGGTATATCGACAGGTGGTTAGAGCTTAAGAGTTCTCATCACGAGGGAAAAACATTTCTTTCTCTTTTTTCATTTCTTTCTCTTTTTTTTTGTATCTGTATGAGGTGATGGATCTTAACCAAATTTATCGTGGTGATCATCTCCCCATACATGTAAGTCAAATCATTATGCTCCACACCTTAAGCTTGTATGGTGAGGCACGCAAATTATATCCCAAGACAACTGGAAAAAAAATTACTCAAACTTATTTCCTCCTGTGTTTCCCATACTGCTTGCCTAGTTCACGATTTCACTGTATTTTTCTTGTACCATTGCCGGAGATGAGGTGATCTCCTTTACTGGTCCACCTCTTTTCAATTCACACCTTAAAGCCGGGTTGGAATATGTCACCTTAAAAGCCTGTAACAGCCTCTTGGCCACAGTAGCCTTTCTCAAACTGTATCTCACACAATGCCGCCCAAGAGATATTCCTATGAAAATAATTTTGTGGTGTGGGTCACAAAACTGCCCATATATGTAGTACAGGCTCATAAAAGACCCGTAGAAAAGTCTTCTATTTAATTTTATTTACTCCAGCGCTTTTCAAAAGCAGGAACCATCTTCTCCCACCGCCATCCCATTTTTCTGTCTTTGTACATGTTTAGAAATGTTGTAAAGATAAAAAAAAAAATTGGTCGACTTTGATGGCAGACTCTGTGGTTGTCACCCCGTTGTGGACACTCACTAGTGCCCCACCCACATCTCCTTGAATCCCATTATTGTTTCTCAGGGACCACACTCAAGCTTCTGGAGTCCAGAGCCCCACCTCCAACTCCCAGGATGGCCCAAGCCTGGGGGGAAGGATGCCAGAGAGGCAGGAAAATCCAACTGTCTGGCCTCAAGTCTCCATAACCATAACAAATTATTTACACCACAGAGCTCTTCTGCAGGATCCTGCCGACACGGTTATCATGGGAACTTTGCCTGAAATCCTATTTTTCCCTTCCCTGGGCTGCCTTTTTTCATTTTCTCTCCTGCCTCCTCCATTTCTGCACCAGATTCTCCTGGGGGCTTTCATAAGCCACTTACATATAAATCCTTTCTCATATGCATCCAGAGAACCTGACAGAACTTGGTCCCCCACGATCCTTTTAAGTCTCCCTTCCCGTGTAGCAGTTACCTGGTTGGAAGAGAGCAAGAATGCCATCCCTTCTGCCCTAGTGAGTGACTCACGAGAAAGCAACCCTGAGCAGATCAATGGACGTCATTGCAATGGCATGATCCAGAACTGGAATTAGTTTTAGAATGTTCATACGATCCAGCCCGACCAAACACCTGAGGTGGGGTTCATCGTACAAGTAAACACAGTTACCTGAAAATCAGAACCAAAGGCATTTGTCGTGAAATAAGCATTCCTGCGTCTCTGAATGTCAGCCCTTACGACACCTAGGGTAGTTGATGATGAGCTGAGGATCTATCTTCAGTGACATAAGTCTTCGCAGACACTTGTTTGAGAGCGTGAGAATAAACAAAAAAGAAACAGTGTCAAGGGGTGCTGGGTGGCTCAGTCGGTGAAGCATCCGACTTCGGCTCAGGTCACCATCTCTCCATCCATGAGTTCGAGCCCCACGTCGGGCTCTGTGCTGACAGCTCAGAGCCTGGAGCTGCTTCGGATTCTGTGCCTCCCTCTCTCTCTGCCCCTCCCCTGCTCATGCTCTATCTCTCTCTGTCTCAAAAATAAATAAACATAAAAAAAATTAAAAAAAAAAAGAAACAGTGTCAAGATGATTCTAGCATATTGGGGAATTACATATTTTCATTTGAAAGAAACCTAAGTAAGCAGTTTTATAGTCACAGAAGCAGAGGAATCTATTTCTCCACACCTCATGGTAGCCGGGTGTCGACTTTGCAGAAATGTTCCTAGCCGTTCTGTACCAGGGGTCCTCAGAGTGTTGTCCTAGGCCAGCGGCATCAATATCACCCAGGAACTTATAAGTACAAATTCTCGAGTCCCAAGAAAAAAAATTACCAAAGTGAAATCTTTGGGGCGGTGGGACCCAGCAATTCATATTTTCATAAGCTGTTTGTTAATTCGGCTGCTTGCCGAAGTTTGAGAAGCTCTGTTAACACTACCTCTTATCCCTCCTCTGTTTTTCCATTCTCCCCCTTGTCTCTCTACCTATACTTTCTTTTTTTTTAAGTTTATTTATTTTTGAGAGAGAGAGACAGAGAGCACAAGCAAGGGAGGGGCAGAAAGAGAGAGGAAGACACAGAATCTGAAGCAGGTTCCAGGCTCTCAGCTGTCAACAGAGCCCCATGCAAGGCTCAAACCCATGAACCTCAAGATCACTACCTCTGCTGAAGTTGGATGCTCAACTGACTGAGCCATCAGGTGTCCCTCTACCTATACTTTCTTAAATGTAGCGTGTTCTGTCATCTGACCATTGCTCTGATTCCAAATATTGTATATTACAAAGAGAATAAATTCAATTCCATACGTTTTATACATTTTGATCTCAGCAATCACATATTTCTTATTGCCATCATGGCAAATAATGTCTTAGCTAGAGTTTTCTTAATGTCTCACAAGTCTGCATTTGTGTTCAATGTGATGCTTTCCTAAAGAGAAAGGTATGTATGGGGTGGCTGAGTGGCTCAGTCGGTTGAGCATCTTCCCACCCATCCCCAACAATAATTAGTAATGCTTTGGGAAAGTTCATCTGGTTTTACTTTTATGTTTTGCAAATAGGTTTGACTTTGCTTTGCTACACTTTTAAAAGATAATTCTATCTAGATGATCGAGTTACGTAGATAAACTTCAGTAGAAAATATGACCAGAATTCTTAAATCCTCGAGCACTGGGCAAATATAATGAATTATTTTTTATGGAGCTATCCAACTAATCAAATGTTTATAAAAATGTGAGTCTAGAAAACACTGGGGGAAGATAATTTTGAAGTTAACATTCCACGGTACCGCAACGACTCGTTCTTAAATGACGATTTCTGACAAATATGAGCATTACTCTTTAAAATCTTCTAAGCTGAAAGATCTTCTACCCAGATCTCTGCTTTTCAGTCTGGGGAAATAAGAGTTTGGGAAAAGGGGCGGGAAGGCAAGGGGGTAAGGCAGTCCCAGAGAATGTTCTAGGGTGATGTGTTGTGCCTCAGCGGGTTGAAGAGAAAGAGGAAGTTTGCTTGCTTGTTTGCCCTTTGGAGGAGGATGTACGCGAATATACGTTTCTAAAAAGAAACATGGCTTTGTTATGGAGGAAACTGTGAAATTTACATGACCTGGACGCTGAACAACAAAATTAAGGGAAATAAAAATCTCAGGGCCAAAGGCGGGAAGATTTTTCGTTTTGATAGGCTGGGGGGTTGGAGAACTTTCTGGCTGGGCCACTCCAGAGCTGGTGCTGCTTCTCGAAAAGCCTTGTTTCCTTTCCTCTGTCTCTCCAGAAGCTCCAAATTGCTGAGAGGATGCCTCCTGAGTAACATCAGTTTTATTTTGTTGTTTGTTTTTGTTGTTTCCTGGAAGGATAAGTGTGGCGGTAAGGATTGCAGGATTGAGGGCACAGAACACTAGAAGCATTTATTTATAGGTGAGTCACTCGTTACAGAGATTCTAAGATGAGAAGGAATGTGTGATAAATGAGAATCTTTTTAAGCCTGAACGTTTTCCGCCAGTAAAATGGGGTAACAAAATCTTCTCACCCGTTTTCCCAGAAGGTACAAATAAATGAAATTTGTAAAGAATCCTTACTTCCCAGGGCTCGATTAATGCTCCGTCTTTCTGCGCGTCCCACATACGTGAACCCTTAAACACCGCTGTGAGAGCCAAGGACTCTTGCAATTTGGGGGATCGCCACAGGTAGTGAAAGACTTCACCTTTGTAAAATAGGGGTGTGTGCGTTATATATGGCCAAGCACCCAGGTATCACCATGGAGTTAATTAATCTGAAGGCGACTATTAAGATTTTGCACTGGGCTAATTGCAATTCAGCACACCAAAGCTAACAGCTGCCAGAGGGACCGCTCTTGGGATATTTCATTATGAAACTTTATTTACAAGAAAAATTAAGTTTGATTCCCCACTTCCTCGATAAAACTCTGTGTTTCATAAGCATCGGAGTATTGAGGACTTGGGTCTGCTCCCCACCAATGTTTCCCGCCTGGGGACACTTCCTCTGCTAATCTGTGTGTTATAATTACTCCGCGGGTCACCGGAGACCATTTTTCATCGCTGCTTTACTGAGATGTGGGCTCCTATATGTTCTGGGAACAGGGAGGGATTCTTTCAGAACGGTTGGTTTGAAAAATATGAGACACAGAGCAGCTCTTGATTGAAAGTCGATTTTAGGCTTGAAATGTATTCCATAAAGGTACACGGAGGCAATTCAGAAGGAGGTAATCCGGGAGAAGCCACTGGAAGATTTCGTTAAAGTGTCTCAGTATTGCTTTAAAACCCTGAATTTGTGACTATTTCCTACTGTGGAATTTTAAAACTCTACCTACATTTTACTCTGTTGATGTGAAATCAATATGTCTAATCCATCATAATCAAAACCAAGGAACAAACAAAATAGGTACAAGGTAACTTAGAGCCTCTTTCTCACGGTCAATGTCCCTCGTGGTATTTATATTCTCTGTTGAACAGAGAATTCCAAATGTCCTTCTTAAGTGAAAAGCCCATGTGGCGCCTCCTGTTTTATATTAAAAATTCATGTAAAAAAGATCAGATACTTCTTTCCTTGAAAAATAAAGCAATTCAGATTTCTGTCTCTTCCTTCCACCCAATTCTCGAAAATACCACATCTGTACACGGTCTCTTGCCTTGTGCTTGTCACTGTGGACAGAGACTCCAGCCCGCTCCCTAATGACTATTTTTTTAATGGCCATGTCCTCATAATTGATTCTGGAACCCAGAAGCCAGAGCAGTCTTTTAAAAAATAATTCTAGGAGCGCCTGGGTGGCTCAGTTGGCTAAGCATCTGATTTCGGCTCAGGTCATGATCTCACAGTTGGTGGGTTTGAGCCCCGCATCTGGCTCTATGCCGACAGCTCAGAGCCTGGAGCCTGCTTCGACTCTGTCTCTCTCTCTCTCTCTCTCTTTCTCTCTGCCCCTCCCCCACTCATGCCATGTCTCTCTCTGAAAAATAAACATTAAAGTTTTTTAATTAAAAATAATAACAAATAAAAAATAATCCTGGATTAAATTAATTTACTTATATGCTTAAGTTGCTGCCCAAGGCCACCCACCCCAATCAGAATAATATCCAACCCCTTGCCCTGACTCATCATGCCCACTATGATCTTCCCTGACCTCCACCTAACCTACCACTCTTCCTACCCTGGCCATCTTTAATGCCCTTATCTCCAACCCACCAACCTTGCTATCTGCCTACAGCTGAGTTAGCTGTTACCTCTACCTGGAACGTTCTTTCCCCTCATGGTCGGCCAGTGGTCTCCTTCTTGTGGTTCAGATCTTTGCTTAACATCTTCTTCCAAGAAACCTTCCCGGACCCGTCTAAAAGAGACACCCCATTTGGGTTGATCGTGCTAGCCTGTTTTAATTCTCTGCATAGTACCCAGATATTTTCTTGTTTATTTGTTTATAGCCTGTCTCTCCCTCACTTCATCGGGGGTGTTGTTTGGCCAATTCAAGCTGTAACCACCAGCATAAAGATATAAGTATTAAAATTCCTCTGGGTTGATTATTCTTTTCTTTCAAAATGCGGTTGCTTAAAAATAGAGCCTGTTTTGACAAATATCATGATGTTATCAGGCATGCATTTTAATTGTATAAATGGAAACCTGTTTCCCATGTCTTCTTGTCTCTATTCATGAATATTACTTATTACTGATGTAGACTTAGAGTTCCACACCAATTCTTGTTCCATTTTCTGGTTTTTGGGGATTTAAGAGCTGAGTAAACTTGTTCAAATTAGGAAGCAAAAGGTCATGAAAGTTGTTTTAACAGCAGTGTCACAGTCTTTAATAATATGCCCAAAACGTCTGTGCTCTATCATGAAATACATTGTTTATTTTTCGATGATTGGTCAGCTAGAACTACAAAGGCTCCTTCTACCTCGTTGAAAGGAGGGATGTGGAGGCCGCCAGCCTTGCAAAAGGGCATTTACTTTCTCAACCCAGACTCCACCAGGGAGACTTGCCACCCTAGGATGTACTCCAGGGCCAGGCTCCTTGTGCAAATCACAGGAACAGGGGAAAGGTAGGCTTCTTGTCTGTAAGATGGGATGAAGGGGGTTGTGAAGGAAAGCATCACACAGCAGAGCTCATATGGCCCCCAGAATGTTCTCCAGAAGGTCAGACTTAACCAAGAGTACCTCTGGGACAAGTAACCGAACATGTGGCAGTGGGTGTACAATGCCTTCGTAGTCTGGGGCCAGCACAGCCGGCTAGAAGTTCACAGGCCAAGAGCATGGGGGCCTGGAGAGGCAGGTGTTGGGCTGCAGGAGGTGGGGAGGTAGAGAGGGAAGTAGGGGGATTCCTTCCGGCAAAGTTAACCGTTTCCGGTTTGTGCATATTATTAGTCCTCATGCCTTCGATGGCGCAAACCATCTTCCCTCTTTAGCTTCCTGCTGGAACGTCTCTCTCATTTGCCCCATTCCCTTCCTGCTACTCCAGATTTCTTTAGTATGCCGTAGTCTAGAAACACTGTGGGTTAATTAGTGGTAGAGATCGTTCAGGGAGCCATCGCTATTTTTCTCTCAACAACAACAACAGCAAAGAATCTAACTTCCAAAACATGTTTGAAGTAAGGCATCTCCCCCCCCCACCTTTGATTTTGAGGCTCATAAGAGAAAAGAGGATTGTTTGGGTAAAGAAAGAGAGAGCTCTTCTCTGACAGTCCTGGAATACATTGGTCGCTTCCTTCATAGCCTTTGAAAATAATTTGAAAACTCCACCCCTCGTCAGAGTTCCCAGGGCAAAGCATGTCATAACCAGGGGGGCCCCCTCTGTGGTCTGTAGCTGGGCCCGATGTAAAGCCCAGGTGCCCTGCCAAGCCACAGTTCATCGTGTCCTGTCCCCCTGCAGGTGAGCCCCAACAGATAGGCACAGCGAGTGCTTCCCCAGGTCCCCATGAACAACCCCCTATGTCCCAGAGATAAATCGCAGTCTGAAGGCGACGTCCGGCAGCACAAAGGAAAGCACCATTAAGGGTTTTCCCTTTGCCCTTTTGGGTACTGACAAGTATTTTCCTGGGGTAGACCTCGATGAGAAAGCACCCTCGTCCTTCAACGCTTGCCGGTTTTCTGTTTGTTTCGTTCACGGTGTCTCCTTACAGAGTTTGAACACCTTCCAGACTGTCTTGCCTGAGTTGGGGGGCGGGAAACAACAACACCTGCTAGACTGAATTATGCTCCCCACCAGCGGCCGGCTTCGTTTGTCCCCTTGTCTCCAAGCACGTTACCTTCAGCCTCTGTCCTCTTTAATTCAAATAGACTCTCCCGTCCAGGGCCCGGCACACAGAAGCAAGCCTGCCCTCACAGTTTGCATGCCCCAGGCTGTCCTGGGGTCCCTGGACCACTGCTGGGTGTCTCCTGGGCCTGCCTGCCATCCTTCGTGTTTTTGTTTTTGTGGAAATTGCCTGTTCTGTGTCTGCACAGCTCTTGCGTAAGATGTGGAGCTGAGACCCGACAGACCCATGAATCACGAGCATCCTCGTCCTGTGAAACTTGGGGGATCTGTGACAAAAGGGTTTGGGGACCTGAAGCGCGGGGAGTGGCCCCAGGGAGCGATCACGGAGCCACCCTAAGGAGTCTGCAGACCTGGCGTGTGGGAGACTTTCATCATGACTTTTGCTTCTCCTGGAAGTCAACCAGCTGTGCAAGCTGAGGACACGCATTTTTATTAAGAAAAAATAAAATAAAATTAGAACATCGATAGCTCATGGCTCCAAATGCAATTTGGTTTTACATATGTAAATAATATAAATAGAAAAAGTGTAAATGAAAACAATTCCTATTTCCTACTCTGCTCCCACTTTTCTGAAATAACCACACTTCAGCTGACTATTTGTTCCAGGCATGCATCCTTCCAGGTTTTCTATTGATGTTCTATATAATAAGAGATAACTTTAAATTAAAAAACAAGTTACAGGGGCGCCTTGGTGGCTCAGTCAGTTCAGCGTCTGACTTTTGATTTCGGCTCAGGTCATGATCTCGAGTTCGTGGCATTGAACCTTGCATTGGGCTCTGCACTAAGCATGGAGGCTGCTTAAGATTCCCTCTCTCTCTCTCTCTCTCTCTCTCTCTCTCTCCCCCTCTGTCCCTCTCCTCCTCCTCTCTCTCTCTTTCTCTCTGTCTCAAAAAACAAGACAAAAGAAAACAAAAAACCAAAACCAAAAACCAGAATTATGCCTCACATACTACTTTTCAACTTGCTTGTTTCATGTTGAGCATAGATATTTCATTGTGTAAGTATATTGATCATACACACATAAAATATTGTCTATATATTTATAATAATATATATTATGTTACATAAAATAGAATATATCTTTTATACATATATAAAATCACATATACAATTTATTATTTAAATAGCTATATAGAATTCCAATGCATGTGATATGTTCACACCCCAAATTTCATTCTCTTTATTTTTTTTTTATTTTATTAAAAAAATTTTTTTAACGTTTATTTATTTTTGAGACAGAGACAGAGCATGAACAGGGGAGGGTCAGAGAGAGGGAGACACAGAATCTGAAACAGGCTCCAGGCTCTGAGCTGTCAGCACAGAGCCCGACGCGGGGCTTGAACTCACTGACCGTGAGATCATGACCTGAGCCCAAGTCGGCCGCTTAACCGACTGAGCCACCCAGGCGCCCCATCATTCTCTTTATTGAGGAAGGAGTAATCACAAAAGCCATTTGTTGCTTTGAATTAAATTGCTGCTCATTACAAACAATTCTTTTTTTCTTTAAGTTTAATTATTTATTCTGAGAGAGAGAGAATGAGAGAGCGGGTAAGGGCAGAGAGAGAGAAAGAAGGAGAGAGGGAACCCCAAACAGGCTCCACACTGTCAGAAAGGATCCTGATGGGGGACTTGAACTCACCAACCGTGAGATCATGACCTGAGCCGAAATCAAGAGTCGACCACTTAACCGACTGAGCCACCCAGGTGCCCCTCAATTCTTGTGTCTAATCTCTTTTCCCTATTAGTTGCATGGATGATTGAATTATCCATAGTGTATCAGAATTCAGCTTAACTTAAATATGAGGTAGTTTCAACATTTGGAACTCATTTATAAATAAGAAAACCAACAATGTCGTAGCACTATAGATTTTAAGGCTTAGACTTTACTCGAAGGGTCACCTGGAGAGTTGCTTGTTCACATGCAAATCTCCCCTCCATCACTACAGCCAAGAGGCCTTTAAGGCTGTTTGCATGTGGCCAGTGACAGGGAAATCATTACTCCCAGAAGCAGTAAAGTCTTTCCAGACAGTGTGAGATAGTGGGAGAAAGCATGGGTTTGGGGCTCACCACACCTCGGTTGAACTCCCTTCTTTTATTCAGACATAAGACAAGTCTCCAAAATGTCTCCATACCGGCTCTGCTGTGACTTATGTTAAAACTATATGCTCAGACTTAAAGCACCGCTCTTGATATGGAAAGCTTTTGGAGTTTAGAAAATCCCCTTCCCCCTCTACGGAGCCCTGATTTCAATTCTCTTGTCTCTCTGTGGATGAGGAAAAAAAAGTCTAATAAGCAACTCAGAACCACCTAAGGACATTTTGTTTTCGGTCTCCTGACCAAACCTGCAGGGACTCAGAACTACTTTGGGAAAGAATTTTCAAATACATTATCATCGTCCTCTGTGTTTGGGTGAGCTGTGCTATCCGTCTTCATCGAGGGGCACCTCTGTATCGAGGGACCCCAGACCTTCATTTCCAGACCACATATCTTTTTGAGGCTCAATCCCATAATGTAAGCTTCGGTTCATCAATTCTGCACAATTGCTACTGACCTTTTCTATGCTGGAGTCATACTAAAGAGGAAAACATGAATAAGATACTGTCCTTCGTTAACAGACAAACAGAAGCATGTTCATATTAAAAATGGTTCAGAGTTCATCTGTGCAAAAATCAGTTCATCTCAGGCAGCAACAATCTGGAAGTGGTTAGGAGCTTTCCACCTACAGGAGTTGAAGAGACACTTAATGGAGAAAAGACAGGCACCAAAGCAGGGAAATTATTGATCGGCCATAGTTTAAAGCCTACTTAGCTGCTAGTGATTGATTGTCTTGAAGTTTTGATTTTGTGACCTTGAGGCATGTACAGGATTATATTTTGGTTTGCTTACATGGGGTGGTAAGGCATTGGGGCCCCCTCAGTACTATGGCCTCCTTATTTCATTAATTTAATGCCGTGTTCCAAGGCCTTCTCGAAGAGACAGGCAAGTGAACAGGAAATGATAGGATCACACGCAAAGGCCAGGGATACTGGAGCACATAAAGTTTGGACTGAGCCTTCATGGAGTTAGCAGTCAGGCTTTGGTGGGTGGGCAGGGTCAGAAATGAGGATTAGTGGCTACGTCTTGGAGAGAAGAGACACAATGGAAAGGTATTCCATGCATCGCGGTCAAACCTGAGACGCTTGAGAGAACACCTGTTCCTGGGGGGTCACAGGCAGGGCAATATGAGTGGTGTGGAGAGTATCAGCAGGCAGTGAGGAGGGCAACTCAGAACATCGGATTTCATTGCTGCCACAACCAATGAGCCCAGACGGCGTTTTCCAACAACTCGAATTTCCTATCTCCCAGTTCTGTCGGTCAGAAGTCCGACAGAGTTGTTCTCTGCTTAAGAGTCTCTCTCGGGGGTGATATTAAAAGTTGGCAGGGCTGAGTTCCTTGCTGAAGGCTCTGGGGAACAGTCCGCTTCCAAGCTTAGTCAGTTTGTTGGCAGAATCTGGTGTCTTCGGTGTGGGACCGAGGTCCCCATTTCCTTGCTGGTGGTTAGCCAGGGGTCACCACCGTTAGCTCCTAAAAGCCCCTGTCTAGTTCTTTCACGTGATTCCTTACATCTCAGAACAAGGGTGGAGCATCAAATCCCTTCCCATGCTTGGAATCTCACGGACGTCTCCCCTTGTGTTCCTCTTCTGTCTCCAGGCTGAGACAGCTCTCTACTTGAAGTGCTCCCAGAGTTCGATTGGGCCCGCTCATGTAATCCAAAATAATCTCCCGTTCTCAAGGTCCTTAACTGAATCACATCTGCAAAGTCCCTTTTGCCTTGGGGATAAGACCATGGGCATCTTTGGGGGACATCATTCTGCCTACCAGAGTGCGGCACATCAGCACCAAGAGATAATCTCAACGTGTGTGTGTGTGTGTGTGTGTGTGTGTATGCATGCACAGGAACTATAGACAAGTCAGGATTACACAAGCCAAAGTTACCAAAGTAGAGAAATACAGAATAACATATTCCTTTCTTGGAGATTCAGAAACATATTTTTCTGTTAAAGACTGCACTAAGGAAATCTATAACTTTCCCCCCGTGTTCCCCAAATTTGTTTTACCTTATTTTTTTTTCCTTCTTGAAAATTCCTTACTAACTCCCTTAGGAACTGCTATCATACAGACTAGGCTTTGGGAAACTGAATTCGAGAAGCAAATCATGATGTTCCTTCGCCATACTTAGATATTTGGATATTGTCGCAAAGGCTATTAAGTGTCAGTGTAGGAGTTTCCACAGGGAAATAGATCATCAAGGAGATTTGTTTTGTAGATTTTTTTAAGTGTACCTATTTATTTTTGAGAAAGAGAGAGCATGGGGGAGGGGCAGAGAGACAAGGAGAGAGAGAATCCCAAGTAGGTTACACTCTGTCAGGGCACAGCCTGACTCTGGGCTTGATCCCTTGAACCGTGAGATCATGACCTGAACTGAAATCAAGAGTCAGATGCTTAACTGTCATCAAGTAGATTTTATAAGGATGACCCATCCCAGGTGCCTGCCTTCATTGCCTCTATCAGACTGACTGACCAACAGTCAGATTAACAGTCTGACTCCATCACCAAGTTCTATGATCAATTTTCTTGTTTGTCCTCCCCTAGAGCTAAGTTCTATAAGAAAGGAAGCATGAGTTAAGTGTTCATTTCCAACCATAGCACATTTCTTGGCATGACACATGGCCTCAATAAGTATTTACTTAAGGAAGGAGCAAATGAATGAACAAAGTATTTCACCTGAGTAAGAGAATTTAGGGTAAAAATAAGGTGGGCCATAAACTTTTCCAACTGCTTTCTCATACGAGGATCACTTATTTTTATAGAAGTTTGGACATCATTGAGATAACTCAATATGAAGGATAACCTGAAAATTTCCTCCTCAAAAACAGTTGGCAAATAAAATGGAAGTGTTCGCTGTAATAGTTCCATCAACCCCAGAAGCTCCGGGCTTTTGTCTCCAGTCTCTCATTGGTCTGAGATTACTTTTTTTAATGCTATTCATTTTTGAGAGAGAGAGAGAGAGAGAGACAGAGCGTGAGCAGGTGAGGAGCAGAGAGACAGGGAGACATAAAATCTGAAGCAGGCTCTAGGCTCTGAGCTGTCAGCATAGAGCCTGATACGGGGCTCAAACCCACGAACTGTGAGATCATGACCCGAGCCGAAGTGGGATGCTCAATTGATAGCCACTCAGGGGCCCCTGGGCTGAGATCATTCTTGAGTGACACTTTAATACGCATCAAAATGGAACATGGATGTAAGAAAATGGAGAAACCCTACTTTATGCTTTGTTAGCCATACAAAGCTTGAAGAGTTTTTAATTACTCCCCATTTTCTGGTTGTGACCCAGTAAACGAGCCCCTTTGTCAAGTGTGCTGGAGGGCAGCACTCGGAGTAAGTGGAATGATGTTGGCCGCTTTGAAAGGGATGAAACCCATTTGGGGGTTTAAGGTTTACTACGTTAGAGTTTCAGAGCCACTTTTTAATTAGTAATCACCCTGCACAGGATGTAAATAGGACATTAGACCGAGTCTTTTCTGGAAAATGAGCAAACCTAAAGCAGGGATTTGATTTGTAGCTGAAGGGGACGGGGTCTGAGGAGGTGTTCTGAAAAACTTCTGACAAATAGCTCTACCTGTTTCTGTAACTGTACCGTTCAACTCAATAAACATACTCTTTGTTTTTTCTGATTGGCCTATGGTACGAGGTTGACTTACCAAGTTCACATTTGACTGATGCACAGTGGTTGTTGCTTCCCTCACACATGGTGGTCAGGCTGCTTCAGTCACGGTGTGATAAGCTCTGTTCAAGGCTGATGGGTTGGCAGACGTGAGACCTTACCCTGTCAGGCCATGCCAAGCTCCCCGATGCAATGTCGCACCTTTGTCTGAAGACGCCAAGCTTGGCTGTCAGTGATCCATGAAGCCGGTAAAGGGACACAAGCTGGATTTAGATATTTTACTCAGTGAAGGATAGAGATTGCTGGAATTCTTCATAAAAATGATGCCAGGGCAAACACAACAGCTCTCTTCATTGACTTGCTTCAACTTTTAGCTAGTTCTGTGAACCTCACTACTGACCTTCTTTTGTCTTTATATACCTCCTGTCCATTGGTGTGGGACAGCCTAAATTCCAATTTTCCACACCTCAGAAATGGAAAGCCACCAAAACTCCTTATTAAAGCCATATTTTAGATTTCAGAGGGATCTTTTTTGGATAACCATTTTTTTTTTAGTAGCAGTGAGGCAAAGCATAAGGGAAGGACAACCTTGAAAATGTCAAGGTTTTTAAACCAGCAGATCGGAGGCCAATTTTAATTAACAAACAAGGAGATGGAGACTGCTGCTCTCATGTGTTGCTTTGCCGCCGACAATGACACAGTCACAAAGAGCAACCGCTGCCAGGAAGTCTTCCGATAAGAAGACAGGAACAAGCCGTAAATGTGGATGCTTTGCCTCTTCCGGCTTCAGAATAATCATCAATGTCCTCAATGTATCCTTTTCGCATGTTTCATATTCATGCTTTTAGAGATGTTCAAATCGTGACCACAAAGTAGAAGTGACCTCTACTGCTGAGTGTTCGCCAAAGACTCTTTCAAGGCTTTTTCTTTTACATCGAGTGTGGACTTGAAAGGAAGTTTGAAGGTCGTCAGTTTCAAGTTTAGATGACAAGAGAAGGCTTTGGCATTTCCCTGTGGGATCAGTATAGTCTTCAGGTGGAGTCTCAGACCCTACTACGTCTCTTCTTCATCAAAGAGGCTTTCAAAGGCCTCTTCAGTTTCTAATCTGATCGGGCTTTCTGTGAATTTGGGGGTAAAACATCCACGCAGGTCTCCAGGTTGGCAAGGGCCAGCTTGACATCGCTTGCTTCACTGCCCTTCACCTGGAAAGGTTCCATGTCCTTGTCTCCCCGACATCAGGCTTGGCCAGATGACTCATGGTACCCCTTTCTGTGGGAAGATTATATTGGCATAAACCTTGAATTGAGGTTTGGTCACATGACTTGTTTTGACTGATGAAATAGGTGCGGAAGTGATGGATAATCCCTTCCCAGCAGAAGCTCTAAGACATATTTGCTGACTCTGTCATCTTCCTTTGCTGTTGAACTGATATTAGCATATCTCAGAGATGCTGCTTCTGGAGTAAAACTGTGTCTGATGAGCAGTCATTCATGTGAATGAAAAATAAACTTACCATTGCTTCCTATAAATGAATGTAAATTTTGTATTTTTATTTTTTAAATTTTTTTACAAATGTTTATTTTTGAGAGAGAGATGGAGAGGAGAGAGAGAGAGAGAGAGCCAGGGAGGGGCAGAGAGAGAGAGACAGAGGGAGACAGAATCGGAAACAGGCTCCAGGCTCTGAGCTGTCAGCCCAAGACCCCGATGTGGGGCTCGAACGCACAAACTGTGAGATCATGACCTGAGCCAAAGTCAGATGCTTAACCAACTGTGTCACCCAGGCGCCCATAAATTTTGTATTTTTATAAATATTTGTAGACGTATTTTATATTTGATAAATAAACTTATCTCAGTGTTCCTAAACACTGAGAGAGGGGGGCCAGTTGTTACCACAGTTACCTAACTTAGCCTAAACTGACTGGAATAATCACTTAACGCTGGTTGGGACCTCCTAGCAGGAACTTCAAAATAGAAATTAACCCAACCATGGGGTTGTTCACAGAAAGGGGTGGAAATGAGGAGATGCCAGCCCAGAAGGAACACTTATTTACCAACATTTGGGACCTGAAGACAGGAGCGACACGAGAAAGAAGGCGAAGAAGCAGAGTGAAGACGCTAAGGCAGAAGTCTGTTTATCCATGCATTCATTCCTCCTTCAACAAGTATTTATTGAGCAGCTACCATTTCCTAGGCCGTAGTCTCGGCGCCGGGGTAAAAGCAGTGAACAATAAATTGCATTTGTTTTGTTCACCATCATATACTCAAATGCCAGGAATAACCCTGAGACGGTTTTAGGAACTTCAATACTCAGAAGATAGTTTCTTAATTCAGTGAAAGGGCACCTGTTAGGAACAAGGTCTCGTGGTGAATGCAAGGCCCTGGCGTCGCAATGAAGACTTAAAATATAGCATGCTTTGATGGCAGCATCGCATCCATGACTGAGATGAGCTCCCTAGATTTCCTGGCTGGAGTCCCGGCCCCAGATGTGATCTCATACTAGAGCGTCTGGTGCTGTGAGGTCAGCAGAGGCTGGTCCTGATGCTGTCCGTCTGGATACTCCTGATAAAACCAGGAATGTTTCATATGCAGACCTTGTCAGAAGGCTTGCATGTCCAAGCTGATTTAACACCGAGTGGTGCTGTCACAGGGGGAAAAGGACAAGCTTATTGTGTATAGGGTTGGATGCAGTTGCACACATTGGTGAGTTACATGACCCTGGGTAAGTTGTTTACTTTCCTTGAGTTTCCTTTTTTCTTTCTTTTTTTTTTTAGATGATGTTAATGGTATTTATGGCATGAAGTCGTTGTGAAGATCAAAGTAGATAATACGTGTAAGCGGCCGACTTCCGCTCAGGTCGCGATCTCACGGTCGGTGAGTTCGAGCCCCGCGTCGGGCTCTGTGCTGATGGCTCGGAGCCTGGAGCCTGTTTCGGCTTCTGTGTCTCCCTCTGTCTCTGTTCCTCCCCTGCTCATGCTCTGTCTCTCTCTCTCCTTCAAAAATAAATTAAAAAAAAAAAAAACAACATTAAAAAACCATGTAATTCAGTATATTAGGTAGCAAGTAATGACCACTTCCTAAGTGATAGTAGTTGACAGTTGACGTACAGTCATTGTAAGAGTCACCATGATCGTGATTTCCATCTGAGTGCCCTGGTCTCCCTGGCAGCTTGGCCAAGGGGCTTGGCATTATGGAATGTGGCCTGCCGTACTTGGCTATGGTCATCTAACGATGACTGTAATATGAATGTAATCCAGCTCTGGTTTTTGTCCATCCTGGGACTGAAATGTTATGTTTTCCATAAATGTAAGTTAATGACAGTGGCAGGACAAAGGATTAAAGGTGACCATTATACAAACAGACAGCTTTGGATTTAACCTTCCTCCCACTTTTGACAACAGTAAGCACTGTGCCAGAGGCTTTGGAAGTAGAAGAATTAAGGAGGCAGGCGCTGACCTCTGACCTCCAAGAGCATTCGCTGCCCTGAAATAAACGAGACACAGACCCGGAATCAGGTAGAAATGATAGATTTTAGAAAAAGGGGTAGTGACACAAATCACTGGTGCACAGGAAGGTGGATTATGTCCAAGCTGGGAGGGCCTCATGGAGAGAGTGGCGGGTGAGGCGGGGCTCATTTTGAATGAGCAAAGTTGTATGTGCATTTTGGGAAGAAAGAACAGCTTTGGTCAATTCGTGGAGATGCTTTGTTACAGGCAGGACTGCCCTGGAAATAGACCCCGAGATGGGGACTTGTGTGCTTTGTTTGACATTTACTGGGATGACGCCCCTAAAGGGAGAGGAGGATGGGAAAAGCAGAACCGGTGGAAGATGTTGTTGAACTGTGAGTGATCCACAGAGGCCACACCAGCATTTAAGGGACAGACAAGGAAGGGTCAAAGGGAAATAAAAGGGACAGAGAAGGGCAAGAGAAGCAGAACAAGAGAACGTCCCGTAAGCCAGTGGGGTGGTTTTCCAGAGGCACGCGTGGCTGCCTCGCAGATATTTGTTAGATAAATGGACCAGTGAAAAAAAGCAACCAAACAAACAAGCGCAAAGGGTTTCGGTCACAAGCCTCTTGTTTCCCGAAAGCCAACATATCTGAGTTTATTTACCCCACAGCTTAGCTCCCCGATGACAAAGCAGGAGAATCTTCGTAGGTGTCGAATTCTAAAGAATGGAATGCTCTACCCATCTGTCCTCCTCAGATACATGTGGAAATGGGGACTCTATCCAGCACTCTGTCGGAATTCACAAAGTATCAGGAAGCCTACTGAAGCTACCACGGTCTGGTTCCATCTTCTGGGTGTGGGTGGCGGGACATGGCTGTTCTGCCGGAAGGATTCAGGCCCAGCTGGAACAGGCCCAGCTGATGTTTGCTGAGAAGTAGGTGTCTGAGGGCCCCTGTGTTGGCTTTCTGAGGTGCCCCGATTCTTTGGGTTTCCCGAGGATAAGAACCATACTTTATCTCATGCTTGAAGGCCCAGAGCTGTGCAGGCACATAACACAAAATGAATCTCTGTCCACCTGCGCCCTGCCGTCTATGGCATACGAGACGCTCCGTATCAGATGGACAAGTTGCTCTAACGCACCAGCTACGCTCACTAGCCCCTCAAGTACACCTCAGTCTAGACCTGGAATGTCAGTGAAACTATGGAATGTAATCAAGCAAGAAATGTCTTCGTGATTTTAAACGATTGGATGAAGGAAGTTACTTCAGACTGGGACGGCCCACTTGATAGACCAACAGATAGGTGGCCTTTCCACTCTTGTCAGAATCTCTGAGCTGTTCTTTTCATAAAAGCTGGAACTCTGGAAAATATAGCAGTTACTACTCCAGCCGTATGTACTGAACTAGAGAATTAGCATAGCTCTTGAGAGTTTAGCTGAGGAGGCTACGATTGAACTGCCTCTTCGTCCCTGTCCCCCTCAAGAAATCAATATGCCCTAGAGGGTCCCCACGAAGACGTTGGAAAATCATCCCAATGGCATAAGTACAATTTGTTCACTCTTTCAATTTCATCCTGGCTGGCACCTGAGAAGAAACTGACTGGGAAGCAATTATAAAGGTTGGCTCTCCACTGGACTAATTTTAGATAAAGTTGTAAGTATCTTTCTTAGACGATCTGTCTAAAGGGAGTGGGAAGGAAGGTTTAATAGAGGATAATGACCTTAAGATGATATTATTAGCATATCTTTTCTTTGTCGTTTGTGTAGAATAGGCCTAAGAAAATCAACATTCTCATTTTAAGGTAGATATTGGTATAGAGGCAGGTGTTTCCTCTTGTTCTTTTAGGTATCCGACCTATTTCTCTTACGGCCAAAGGAGCTATAAGTCCTTGCAGAAGAATGGCTTTCTCTGTGGCCTGAGTGAGTCTGTAGTCATTAGTTTTAAAAGTAGGACAATCCACATAAAACCCTCATTCTTAGTTTATCTTGAAAGACCTGATCTAGGGCCGCCTGGGTGGCTCAATGGTGAAGTGTCCGACTCTTGATTTCGGTTCAGGTTGTGATCTCGGGGTCGTGAAACCGAGCCCCGAATCAGGCTCCAGGGTCCTAAGCATGGAGCCTGCTTGGGATTCGCTCTCTTCCTCTCCCTCTTCTTTGCCCTTCCCCCACTTGTGCTCTCTCACTCTCTCTCTTTTTCTCTCTCTCAATTGAAAAAAAAAATCTAGAAACTGTGCTATATTCCTTAGAAGTCGTACCTGTTAGAGCTGAGTAAATGGCTTCTCCTCTGGCCGCTTTGTTACAGTCCCCACAGCTGATGTTTCTCTCGTTCCAAGTTCTCAAGCATGTGTGAGGCCAGCCCAGACCCTGTAGGCATCTGACCTTTACCACCCGTGGCCCACCGGCAATTCAGGAGGGAAGTACTTGTCATGTCTATTCTGCTATTCCACTTTCTCAGTGTGACTTTTTGCTGTGAACCTTATCCGTAATAAGGTTACGTGTATTATGGTCCCAACCTTTTATTCAAGTGCATCTCCTAGAAATAGTGTCTCGTGCTCTGTGTTGCACTTGGAGTGCTCACAGTCTTTCTCGACAACGGGCTTTTTCATTGGGTCTGATTACGTTTGTGGATGTTCCAAAGTCGTGGTCCTGACAAAAGTCTCAAAAGTTGTGTTCCATGCTGCAATTCGTTTCTCAATCTGGAAGGAGATGCACGTTTAGGCACATACCTCAGGGAACAATATCTCTATGCTAGGTTCAAATTTTACTTTTATCGCCTAGAGTACGGACTCGCTATTCTTGGGCCAAATCTTAGGCCTCCTCCAGTGGAGACTGGACGTTTAGGGAAGTGAAATTTTTCCATATCTTCCTGATGTGCTTTAGTCTAACGACACAGTTTTTGTATTTTTCCCATCTTTCTATTGTTATCCTTCCCTCATCCCTCTAGGGATCCCCCCCACCGCAAGGACACCCTATCTTCTGGGAAGCCTCTGGGCCCACCAAGGCTAGAAGTGCTCATGAGAACTTTGAATCGATCCCTTCCCATGAAATGTCATAAATGAAGTGTCATACGTCCACCCACAGAAAATAGCATTTTCACCCCTTTTATTGTAAGTGCTCGCTTTCTCGTCTGTCTTCATCCAACACATGAGACTCTGGCGGTCAGGGACCTTGCCCTTCATTACTACGTCCTATTATCATTTAATAAGTAAGACACAAATTATTCCCCAGATGTGAGATTCAATAACCGGCATCATATTTTTATATCAAAAGACAGCTCTTTGAATTTCACCATTTCCAAATTAGGTCAAGCACATAACAATATTTTGTTAAGTAGATCCTCAGAATGGGAAAAGATGACATTATTTTCATTTTTGCTTTTACTTACAGTATTAGTCGTGGCTCCTAATACATCTTCCCATTCTCACTCCTTAGGGAAGCTGTTGTAAAACTTCAGTATGGGTTCTTCTGTGTCATTTAAAGTTGGGTTGGGTTCAGTGGGGCACTGTCATAAATACCTCTAGCTCTCACAAACTTTAAAAATTACACTGTCTTAGGGGCGCCCGGGTGGCTCAGTTGGTGAAGCATCTGACTTCAGCTCAGGTCATGATCTCATGGTTCGTGGGTTCGAGCCCCGCCTCGGGCTCTGTGCTGACAGCTCAGAGGCTGGAGCCTGTTGTGATTCTGTGTCTCCCTCTCTCTGTCCCTCCCCAGCTCACACTCTGTCTCTCCCTCTCTAAGTAAATAAACATTAAAATTTTTTTTAATTAAAAAAATAAAAAAATAAAAATTACTGTCTCTTAAAAGAAATAGAGTGGGTGTTTTGCCTTCACATAAAATGAATCCAGAGGTAGTCACTGAGGACTGGAAAGGCAACCATCGAGGGCTTCACAATTTTCAGGGGCTTGGGACACTTCCGTTCCGGTCATCTCTAATGCAACCATATCCTCCTCATTCCAGCCAACAGGGTGAAGAAAGGCGAGAGGAAGAGCCCATGACTTTCATATTAAGCAGCCCTCTTACCACCTTTCAACATCGGTGCTTACACCCCATTGGCCAGAACTTGGCCAATGGCTCTACTTAGCAACAGGGGAGACGGAGAAATGTGCATTTCGCTGGATGGCAATGTGCCTTGAAAATCAATACGGTGTTCTATCGGCTTGTTTCCATTTTTATTTTGTTTTGTGTTGTTTTGTTTCGTTTTGCTTTCTAAAGAAAAAGAGCAGAGGGGAGAGTGGACGCCAGAAGGGAACACTCCCTGCCATACCTCTTCCGGTTATTTCACATTAAGATATTAATGTTAAGATAGTTCTGTTTAAGATACATTCATGTTGAAATATATCGATGGGCCACAGTTAGGTCCTGTGATTTATATTGTTTGATTCTAACGTTAGCCTATTAAAAAAAAAATCTCCACCTGAACAAGTTTCCACGGTAAGCAGCCACCATTAACCATTTCTATCTTTTCTGTTCGTTTTCCGTTTGCCCTTCTGGGGTTAATAGCTGCAAGTTATCTCTGGGGATCTATGAGGGCTTCCAACAGAGAAAACTCCCCTCTCCCTCCTCCAGCCAAGGTTCAGAGTTGTAAGGGATTGAATTGTGGCTAATAAGTGCCTTGGCTTCCCCTGGCCTCAGTGGTGGACTGGAAAATGGGTGCGTCACGATCAAAGTCCAGGTGAATGATGACGAGATATTTGCTGCAGTTTTTAGAACTGAAGGGGCAAATCCTTCTCCTTTGCAGTGTACCTGGGAACGTGTCACTGCTCACAGTGTCACTGGCCACTACACGAAGTGCAAGAGAGTGAGACCCCGAACAAAGGGACGGGCATGAAAGACAGAAGACACCAGGCCCTAACAATTTCACTGACGTCCTGCTCAAGCCTTGCGTGAATTCAGCCCTCCCTCTGGAATTTTCAGATGTGAGGCATAATGAACTTCATTTTGGTTAGGCCAATCCGGTTGGGGTATTCTGTCACGACATTTCACGGGAAGGGATCGATTCAAAGTTCTCATGAGAAGTGGACGGTGAGGTGACTGATAATATCTTCCCTCGTGTCTCCGGGTTTATAGGAGACGGGTATATCTCTCATCTTGCAAAACCTACACGTTCCTATGAATGTGCTCCGTGAAATAGAGATGCAAACTTTTTGCCGAGGTGAAATAAGCAGAAACTCCTTAAGTAATAATAAGAAAGGGGGTGCGGGGGAGAGGAAACTGTGGGTGAGGGGCATCGAGGAAGGCACTTGTTGGGATGAGCACTGGGTGTTGCACGTAAGCGAAGAATCGAGGGACTCTACCCCCAAAACCAAGAGCACGCTGTAGACGCTGTAGGGTAGCCAACTTGACAATAAATTATATTAAAAAAAAGAAGAAGAAGAAAAGTAGGGTTGGCAACGTTTGCACGACTGGAATGGCTGTCTGTCACACTCTCCATGTTTTTGTACACCAACGGGCATTTCGGAGGCCAGACCCAAGAGGACTACATGATCAGACACTGAAAATGACCTTCTGCCTTTGAAGAAGGAGAAGTGGGTTTTCTTCCCTCACCCTCTGCTCCTCCCTCCCCTGACAAATACCCTTATTTTCATTACGGGCAGAGGCAGGGGCTTGGCTTTCGTCACACACTGACAGGTTCTTGTTTATCTTGAGTGAGAAATGGACAAAAGGAAACACGAACCAGATGAATGGGCAAAAGTATGAATAAACAACTCCGGCAGGCCGAGAAGCAGATGGCCGCAAGGCCTCCATGACTAAACAAACTGCACGGTTTCTGGAAGAAGATACTTGTTAATGTTTTTCTCAAGCAAAAGTTACAGCGATAGAATAAAAATGACCTCATCGCGGACTGTAGCCTTCCAGATATATTAAAAACAAAAACAAAATCAAAAAAACAAAAAACAAAGACAAGGTTTTAAAGAAGCAAATAAAGGCACTGCTGTTTAAGCCATCCTTTCTTTTCTGATTTATATCACATCTCCAACAAACCTCTGCCGGGGCTCTTTGTAGCCGATCGTGGGGTACCCGGGATGCCAAGAACCAAAGGACTCCCCCATCATCCCCATCTGCCCCTCCCCGCCCAAAAAGTTCCTAGAGGAATTGAGAATGTCATACCTAAATGATACATGTTTAGAAATGATAATGCACGTAAGTGATAATGCACACTGTAAGGCTTCCACGGCGAAGGCATGAAACAACTTCACGCCGTGTGAAAATGGCAAATGGGCTTTCATAACGGCAGACAGACCTGGGGCGCCTGGGAGCCTCTGCCGGTTCGTCACGCAATTCTAGATTTCGGCTCAGGTCGTGATCTCAGGATCACGGAATGGAGCCCCCGCGTGGGGCTCTGCACTAAGAGTTAGAGCCTGCTCAAGCTTCTCTCTCTCCCTCTCTCTGTCCCTCCCCAGCTCATGCTCTGTCTCAAAAAAAAAAAAAAAAAAAAAAAAAAAAAAAAGCAGATAGACTTGACTTTGAATCTTGGGTGTGGCTCTGCAATGACTTCCTTAGCTTCTCAGAGCTTCAATTTTTTCTTGGGAACTTAAAATACGAATACTTCTACCTTTATCTACTCAGCCAACATTTATTAAAAGAAGTCTCTGGCCCTTGCACACTGTGGGAGGGAATGAGAGGGCCAGGAAAGGGGGTACACCCTTAAGGGCATCACCTTTCTCAGAGGCTGTGCTGAGAATGCCTGAGGGGTCTACCCGGCCGGGGTGGGGGGGGGGGCAAGCTGTGGTTGGAGCTTTCACTCCATGGAGCCAGATCCCTGCAGGAAAATTGCAGCTCTGAGCTTCCTGTGTGACCTCAGGCAAGTTACTTAACTTCTCTGGGCCTCCGATACCTCCTTTAAAAGATGGTGCTAATCAACAGTCTTCCTGGGCTATTATGAGAATTAAATGAGTTAATAACACATGTAGAGACCCTTGTATAGGTCCTGGAAGCTAGTAAACCCTAAAACATGGGGAGTGTTACAAAAGTAAAATAAGATAACATGCAAAGCACAGAGGGTCCCTACTCATAAAAAAACAAAGCAAAACAAAACAAAACAAAAAGCGCCTAGTATATTTTGCTTCCGGAGAAACAAACAAGCCCGGCACACGTTAGGTGTTAAAACAACCCATAGGTGAGGTTTTTGATTACAGAGCAAGCTAACTATCACAAGTTGAAAAGATGTCTCACCTTGAATTTGCTAATTGTAATGTAGAATGCAATAATTAGACGAGAAAATCCAACAGGCTTTTAATGTTAATTAAATTTAAACCTATTTAATTAATTAATTGATCATTTACGTAAATTAAGTATTAACTTTCTTGTGGGGCCCAGCTTATGTCAACGCAGCCTCTGGTGTTTTCTGCCCGGATTGTGCCGCGGGACAGCCCAAGTCCCTCTGCTACGGATTTAGGAAAGTGGCGAACTGGGACTGAATGGGGGCTGTGCGCTGTGATTCACCCAGCACAAGTCGGCAGGCGCTGCACGCTTCCAGGGAGGCCTCTGCCACGGCTGTTGAGATCCGGAGAGAGGCACACGTTGTCTTTGAGACACCCATTTGGCCAGAGGCGCTGCCAGTGAGCGGCCTTGGGGGGCTGTCTTTTCCTCATGTTTCAAAAGATCCTTGTCACTCGGGTGGAGGTAACGCTCAGGCAGCTGCTGTGCTGTGATCAGCCATGCTAGGAGACAGGTAGATGCCCAGATTCAAGGGCATCCGCAATCACTTGCAGGGTGCTAGGGAAAGACACCTGGTGAGGCACCGCTGGTCTAGTTTCCACTGCACCATCGCCCCCAAGTCTGGGAGCACCATGGCGCCCAAGCCCGAGGGAGCATCATGGCACCCAAGCCCTAGGGAGCACCATGGCGCCCAAGCCCCGGGGAGCATCATGGCACCCAAGCCCCAGGAGCACCATAGCACCCAAGCCCTAGGGAGCACCATGGCGCCCAAGCCCTGGGGAGCATCATGGCACCCAAGCCTTGGGGAGCACTATGGCACCCAAGCCCCAGGAGCACCATAGCACCCAAGCCCTAGGAAGCACCATGGCGCCCAAGCCCTAGGGAGCAACATGGCACCCAAGCCCCAGGGAGCATCATGGCACCCAAGCCTTGGGGAGCACCATAGCGCCCAAGCCCTAGGGAGCATCATGGTGCCCTAGCCCTGTGGAGCACCATGGCGCCCAAGTCCTAGGGAGCACCATGGCGCCCAAGCCCCGGGAGCACCACGCACCCAGAAGCACGGCAGGGCTAAGAAGTGCAGGCCCAGCTCCCGCAGCCCCGAAGTGCTCCGTTTCTGCCTGCCGGTCTCGGCTTCGGCTTTTACAGCCCTGGAAAGATCGCACGCGAGGCGTGACTTGGACTCATGCTTGTGGCTCGAACTCCTCCTTTTTGATATTGCCCTTCGTTTTTCGGGGCTTGTGAAGAAAAGGAGCTCTCCTACGAAAAGGAGAAAGCCCGCGGGTGGCCGGCTGCCTCTGCACCCTTTGCCCGGGGCTCAGCATCACAGCACCCTGGTAGAGAGAGGCCGGCCCTCTACCCGCCACGCGGTGCAATGAAGCAGCCGCTTCGCGAGTGCACGTGACCGCAAAGAGACTAACACACACCCGGGAGAAAGTTGGGGAGTGTGAGTCCCTTTGCTAAGAGCACAGGGTTAGCACTGAGCCCGGAGCCCCGAATCCCCCACCCCGGCCATGACCTGGCCGTGCACCCTGGTGCTTGCCCCCCCGGCTCAGGAAGGGCATCCTCTCGGCCCCTTTCCTCCCGGAGGGCAAATGACAGATGACATCCGGCCACCCGGGCTCGGACTGCGCTGACCATCTGGAGAGGCTCCCCTGGCCAGTAGCAAGGGGCATCCTCAGCCAAGCTTTCTTCTCATCATCTGGTCCCTCCAAAACCCTGAAACCTTGTTCGCTGCCCCCATTATTATTATTTGGGGAAATTATATTATAATTTGGGGAAACAAAAGTCAAAAATGACTTAGTGCTTCCTTTACCTGGGGACACAGAATCTGATGGAAAGACTGTCCCCTGCATTTTGGGTTTGCATTTTAGAGGTACTAAGGCCGCATGAATGGAGTGGTTTTTCCCACCCGAGGCAGGCAAGTGAATTAATCCAGTTAAATAAGACATTTTGCTAAAATGGACTGTAGTCTCCGGCACAGAGAACAATGTTAACAATCCGCCTCAGTGTTTTTGGTGACTTACGGTATCACTGCGCCCTCAGTCGAAAGAGCCCTGCACCGCCTCATTGTTAGGAAAACCCAAGCTCTTTCTGCCCCAAGGCCTCACCTTCCTCCCCGCTGTCAGAATCCTCTCCCTTCTGTTAGTGGATGGGGGGGCGGGGGGCAGGGAATTGCCCTTAGAGGTAATTAGAAGGAACTTTCCCAGAAATGGCACAGACTCTATCACAACTTCAGCCACATGGCCACGTCCAAATGCAAAGGAGGGTAGAAACAATAAACCAGACGGACTCCCTGCAAGGAAAGGGGGACCTGCGTTTGGGGGTACCGCGCAGACCCTGACGTGGAATTGTGTGCCCAGACCGAAGTCCTAACGATTTCCCTGTTTTAAAAGGGTGGCATTGGCTGAGGCCTCCACAGTTAGGTGCGGACCAAATCGTCTCCCTCATTCCCTGTTAACAGAGCCCCATGTCGTTTGTTGGGCCCGGTCCTAAGGTGAGAAACGATCAGTGTTCCAAGCTTATCATGACAATTCTGCTTCTACTTGGCCGACACAGATGCTCAGCTTTTCTTGCAGCTAATGGCGGCCATGAGCTGTCGGTAGATATCTACTGAGGGCTTCTCAGAAAACCCTTTCTTTCTGACAGAGGGGCAGGGCTGGGAAACAAGCTTGCGATCACGTTCTCTCCACTTGGCTTGCCCTTGACTGTGGTGACAGGAACAGTGTTCGGAACAGTGGCAGCCATATTTGGACAGTGAAATAAGAGCATGAGAAAAAAAAAAAAATGATGTAACTCTACGTACTGCTTTACCTAAGACAGTCCCAGGTCAATCCCACTGCCCCCGTGTAATTCTTGAGAACGCCCCCTTTCATGCTCAACAGGGTCATGAATTGGACAACAAATTCATGGTCAGCGCTGGAAAGATCTTCGGTTGCTGAAGCCGAGAGGACGAAGTGATAACATCGGCGTTGTAGAGTGCCTGGCCCAGTTCTGGAAGCTTTACCTCCTGATGTTGACTTTAAGTAAACAGCACCTGTCTCCCGTTTAAGCCTGTGTTCATCCAGTTTTCTGTTACTTTCGACTGAAAGCTTTCTTTCCGGATACACTTATCTTCAAATTGGGGGTGTTGGAGGGCCGTTAGAGCTTGCCCGCTAATTTCAAAACTACGGCCCTTTGACGTTCTGAAGTTTGGGGGGAAGTTTCTCTTTCTGTAATCCCTGCATTGGCATGATAATTACCGCAATGGTGCACAGAAGGCTTGTTCTGCGGTATTTCCAAAAGGAACCAGAAGAGGCAGCGTCATAACTCTCACCAGAAAGCTTGTTACGTGCTGTTCTACCCAAGCTGGCAGCCTCGGGTGGTTTGGAAAGTACAAATAAAAGGTAGAAAAAACTTTCCTCAATTCATCTGATTTTCCAGCTCTTTGGGTTTCAACTTCTCCAAGCAGACAGGACGCCTCTCATAAATCCTTAAAGGTTTAAATTATAACCTTTTCCCTTGTTTTGTCTTAAATACAGAATGAGTGGTCAAAGAAATGAGGACTAGAAACCCGGGGGGGGGGGGAAATGTGACACGTGGCTATTAAATTTGAAAAGACGCATTGGTCAGCCCTTACTAATGAGAAGGAAGTGCCAGGTATCTGGGAGAAATTAAATTTCAAGAGAGAGAAAAGTAAGTCACTAAGGGCATTTAAAGGGGAAGTGACTAATTAGTAGAATTAATTCCACTATGCATTTCATATTTGCGGCATGGTGTCACGTCAGATTGCAGAGCGGTCCCCCAGCCTCCACGCACCCTCACCCCCCCCTCCCCACAGGACAATGGGACCACAGGATGATGCGATTATGGCCTTAGTTCATTAGCACTAATTGCTGACTTATAGACAACTTGCATATGTTTGTAATAATTTGGCGCCGCTTGAGTCAATAAGTTTCTAATATGGCCGATAGGTATTTTTTTTAATGTTTTTCTCATAGATTTCATTATCTAAATAGTCATTCTCGGGGTGCTGGGTGGCTCAGTCGGTTAAGCATCCGACTTTAGCTCAGGTCATGATCTCATGGCTTGTGGGTTCGAGCCCCGCATCGGGCTCTGTGCTGACAGCTCAGAGCCTGGAGCCCGCTTCGGATTCTGTGTCCCCCTCCCTCTTGGCCCCTCCCCCGCTCACACTCTGTCGCACTCTCTCTCTCTCTCTTTCCCAAAAATAAATAAACATTAAAAAAATTTTTAAATACACAGTCATTCTCCTCACTTTATCCCATATGTTGCTTCTCTCGATAATCAGCATCACTCAGATCTGAATACATCTGATAAGCATTCGGGTCTCTTCCTTAACATTGCTTTTCTGTGGAGTTCCTTTGGCATGTGGTTGCTAGTGTGTCATGCTAATTCATGGGTGATTTTTTTCTTACTTCTACCCATTTGGGTCACTAAGATGTTCTGCCTGACCTTCCTCTAATCGATTTTCCACACAGTTGCCGGAATGGTTTTTCTCGAACACCAGCGCAATCCCAACCAACCTCTGGCTGAAACCCTGCAGTGGGTATTCATCCCCAGCAGGGCAGGGCCTGACCCCATATTCCTCCTAGCAAGGACAGCACATCTCTTCCTGATCTGGCCCTCTCTTGCTTTTCTGGACTCACATGTCCCTACCCCATACTGCGTTCTTACCCCAGCCATAAGGAACTTCTTTTAGTCCCTGGCTCGCGGGGAAGCTCTGTCTTCCCTCTCTGCCTTCTGTGGCTCTGTGCTTGGTATTTCTCCTCTGGGGAATATTCTTCTCATCCCCACAACCACAGCATCCGTTGACTATGCCTACGTATCCCCCCAATCTCAGCTTTGGTATCACTTTCCCTGGAAAGGCTTCTCTAAACTGGAAATTCCGGCGAGGTGACCCTTCTAGGCACCCCTAGACTTTCCCCACCAGCACTAAGCCCACTGTATGGTGACTGCCCACTTACTTGTTTAGATTCCCTACTAACCTGAAAAGCCTGTTACACCAGTGGGCAGTGCACTCACCTCCAGGGATGTCCACATCCTCCCCTGGCAAACCATGAGTATGTGGTTCCTCCTAGGGTGGCAGATGGAATTAAGGCTGAGAATCAGTGACTTTTAAGGTAGGGAGATCATTCTGGATTATTCTAGGTAAGGCCAATGCAATCACAAGAGTCCTTAAAAGTAGAAGGGGAGGCAGAAGAAGAAAGAGAGAGATGTGCCCGGAAGAACGACCAGAAAAACGCACCGTTGCTGGCTTTGAAGATGCGACAAGGGAGCCATTAGCCAAGGAGTGTGGGTGGCTTCTAGAAGCTGGAGAGGCAAGGAAATGAATACCCCTTGAGCCTCCAAAAAACCAAACAACAACAGCAACAAAAAAAGAATGTACCCTTGGGGCGCCTGGGCGGCTCAGTCGGTAAAGCGTCCTACTTCCGCTCAGGTCATGACCTCGCGGTTTGTGAGTTCGAGCCCCGGGTCGGGCTCTGAGCTGACAGCTCAGAGCCTGGAGCCCGGTTCGGATTCTGCGTCTCCCCTCTCTCTGCCCCTCCCATGCCCGCGCTCTGTCTGTCTCTGTCTCTCAATAATAAATAAATGTTAAAAAAAATTTTTTTTAAATAATAAAAAAAGGAACGTACCCTTGCAGACATCTTGATTTTAATCCACTGAGGCCCATTGTGGACTTCTAACCTACAGCACTGGAAGATGATAAACGTGTTCTTTTGGGCTGCTGGGTATACGGCGATTTGTTACAGCAGCAATAGGAACAATAACATGGGAAAGAAATGTTGTCTCTCTTGCTCATAACTTTATTTATTTATTTATTTATTTATTTATTTTTAATTTATTTTTTATGTTTTTATTTTTTAATATGAAATTCATCGTCAAATTGGTTCCCATACAACCAATTGGGCATGAACCCAATGCTCAACCATTGTATGAGCCCAGTGCTCATAATTTTAGCCCAAGGTGTATAATATTCTCTGGGCTGAGGCAAATGGATGGATAGCCATTCAGTGGCTGGGGGAATAGAATGTTGGGCCAAAGAAGGACTGTTAGGCAATACTCTGCAAGAGCCAACGTGACTCAGTGTGATGCTCACAGCCTTCCTCCCGCCGTCCTTGCCCGTGAAGATCATTCCCCATGGTGTGTTGGTTTCCGTATTCTCTTTTTAGCTAAAGAGGAAGAATATTCTTCTGTTTGGGAGAGGTTACGAGGATCCATACACTCAAAGTGGAGACAGGGAAGGAAGGGGAGAAGCTGGGTCGGGAGAGAAGGTCTTGGCACTCTCGAGAGTTCAGGGCGACTGACGGGCACGGATGCTGAGCACCAGGGCTTTTGATAGATGTTACTGAGGATTATGAACAAGAGTGCTCTGGTGTCTTTGTGAGACAAAAGTCTCACAAAATGGGATTCTTTTAAAATCACCTATGACTATTAAATTGCATGCCTTTAGAAATCCTTCTTTCTGCAAAGACTGGGTCATTTGGGCATTCTACGTCTATGAGGGTTACACCTCTTTTGACACAACAGCACAATATTGTGGAGTCCAATAACTGGGGTATATGAAATTTAAGTAAGTTAGGCATATACCTCTGTTGACGTTATTTCCTCCGCTAATTGAGCTCCTGGAAGAAAACACATGAGTGCTTGGTGCATCGCGTTGAACATAATGTACGGCAACATGCTGGGATTTACCTGGGCACCCTTGGTATCCTTCATCAGCAGGAGTTTCAGGGGTATCAAAAAGTGCCTGGAAGAATTTGGCTACATTACTGTTATATCCACAATTATCTTATCCTTTTGTTAGTTGCTTTTCTCCTATTATAAATCTTAAATGAGAAGAAGCTTTGCTTACTGAACGTAACTTTTAATAAGATTTCATACGTTGTCTACAAGCCATTTTCTTTTTTTAAAAAAATGTTTAATGTTTATTTAGTTGAGAGAGAGACAGAGCATGAGCGGGAGAAAGAGGGAGACACAGAATCCCAAGCAGGCTCCAGGCTCTGAGCTGTCAGCACAGAGCCCGACGCGGGGCCCGAACTCATACACCGTGAGATGGTGACCTGAGTTGAAGTCAGACGCTTAACCGACTGAGCCACCCAGGCGCCCCTGTAAGCAATTTTCTTAAAATCCAGCTACAAAGAAGCGAAAAATGAAAGGGAACCCTTAAGGAAAAAAAAACTTTTCCAGTGTTTTGGAATTTGAGACGAGTGAGGAGGATAAAGCTGCCACGGATACTGAAGAGGAAACATTTTCCTCCCCAAATGCTTCGGTTTTGGGGGGACAAAAATAACAACTTTGAACTGCAGGCTCGGAGAAAATTAGTCACGTCTATTTTCTGTACATTTGCTAAATAGGACACGAACACTGCAAGAATACAGATGCCAAGGGTTGATTTTCGAAAGACGAAATTGACGGGCATCCTTGTAGCCATGCCGACCAAAAAATGAGGTTTCACGAGGGAAAGCTCACAGGCAGCGGGAGCAAAGCTACACGTCGTCTGCAGTGCTTTTCGACTTCTTGCTCTTTCCAAGACCTTAAACTTCCTGCACCGGGGCGCCTGGGTGGCGCGGTCGGTTGAGCGTCCGACTTCAGCCAGGTCACGATCTCGCGGTCCGCGGGTTCGAGCCCCGCGTCGGGCTCCGGGCCGACGGCTCGGAGCCCGGAGCCTGCTTCCGGTTCTGCGTCTCCCTCTCTCTCTGCCCCTCCCCCGTTCGTGCTCTGTCTCTCTCTGTCCCAAAATAAAATAAAAAAACGTTGAAAAAAAAAATTTAAACTTCCTGCACCAAGGAGTAGGTCAGGAGCAACTTAGTGTTACTCAACTTGCAGATGCTTACTTTCAAAACTGCGCTCCCTCGCAAGAATAAAGTACACGCAAGCTAAAAATAAATTGAACCAGCTTTACAATGCAAAGGCATTCTCGAAATTATAAGTATAGTGGGCTTTTTTGTTGTTGTTGTTGTTGTTGTTACGATTTGCTAACGGCTGACCCTGCCACTAGACCCTTCTATCCAAGAGGGGACGGATATTGTATCCAATCACCAATAGCGACAGAAATTTCCATAGTGTCCCCAGGAGAGCTTGGCATATGATGGGCTCTCAAGGAAATCCTTCTTGGTTGAAACATTAAAGGAAACCGAAATAGTCTGATACAAGCTTGAGTACAAAAGCATCATGAAGGGGGTGTGGCAGGTCTAGGAAAATGAAATGAGTTGTAGCAGAATCCAGAAGGAACACCAGGCTACATGATTCAGTTCAGGGCTCTTATTTTCACCGGCAATCTGAGTTGAAATTCTTTCCCTAATAATCCCCAAAGAGAGATTTTCTCACGGCAACCAGATTAAAGACCTCCTCCACAGGGCTTTCCCTATCTCCCACCCCAAATTAAATGCCTCCAAGGTACCTATGGCTTGCCCAACATTTTCAGGTATAGCAGGTAAAGGATTAAGGACAGCTCCTCCATTAGCAGACGAAGGGTGGGTACTGTGTATGGCCTCAGTATCTCAAACAAACAAAACACAAACAAAAAAAAAAAAAAAACAGCAAAGAAAGGTGGAACGATGTATGTCAGGACATCACTGACCTCCTTAGTTACTTCTCAACCCTCCTAAAAAACGGAGCGCCAAGTGCAGAGAGAAAACAAAATTGCTCAGCCTTAAAACTTCACATGTCATCTGCTCCTAGCCAATGGCAGGGGAGCTTGGGCCACTTCTCATGGAATTGTGGAAATTAGGCAATAAAGGGCTTCACAAAACAATTTGGTTTTCATTACCTATGGTACCATAGGTACCTTCAGTTATTAAATTTCCAGAGAGAAATTCAAGTCTGAGAAATGAAATAGACTCTCTCAAATTACACGAAGAGAAACTAACATCCAGAATCCCATTCTCTTTGACGTCTCCCCGTACCTTGTCCCCATCAGGAGGATGTCACAAAGATGCTCCATGTGAGTTAGTTGTCCCCCTGCAGCAGCCACATCCTCAACTTTCTTCCCAGGAGGTGGCGGATGGGGAGCTCCTTCAGCATCTACAGAGTTGAATGAGTGTTAACGTGAGCCCTTCGTGGACCTCAGTTTTCCATAAAGCAACAGGTCAATGGGACAGATTTGAATACCTGGGGTCTAGCCCCACATCCACAACGTTTGGGAACTAACACGCCATTCTCAACAGGTCTACCCCAACAGGCATATCACACAGAGGTATGGTTTTGGAAGTAAATGGATATTTCGGTGCAGATTCACGCTGCTGTGGAGTGTGATTAGCCAAGAGTCATATCAGTGAAACCTTACAGAAGACACAAAAGAGGCAGTCTCCGTGATTTTAGCTTTACAGCAGGCCAGCTCATTTCTGAACTTGGAACTGTGTCGCTGTGAGAAAATTTTCTTGCATGCCCTATGCATCCTAAATTCTCAGAAAAACATTCCTCTTACACATTGACTCCCTTCTCAAGCAGGGGTGATTTCAACACTCTCATCTGGCAAAATGTAGGAATTTGCCGTGGTGGGATCCCAGGGGATCTCCAGTAGATCAACGGTGTTGTTTTACCTTGGCATTATGAAGGGGACGAACCGTGGTCTCCTTCTAGACACACAGCTCTTACTGCCTCTGATGAACATTCATGCCAGAGAACTTTCCATGCAAACCTAGTACCCGCCTTCTCCACAGCCCCAGTGTCTCATGATCTTCTCTCTACTTCATCCCCAGAAAGCTCATAAGATATTACGAACCATTAGCCACTCTTTCCGTCTTGGAGTTCCATAGACGTGTCTCGAAGGTAGTTTTGCCCTGATTCCTGAAGAATTATGCACAGCAGTTCCCTGAACCAAACCTTATTTTGCTGCTTCCAAAACTTGTGCTGCCGGAGGGTCCAGAAAAATACAATCTGTTCCCTCCAAGATGCTTTTTGAAACACTGCCTTAGTCTGCGTTTTAATTGTCCAAGCCTGGACTAACTTATGTTACGAAAATGGTAGCAAGATAATTCCATTTAACCACTGTTTTTTCCTTGCAACATAGGATATGACTCCGATGGTCCTCCAGCTTCTGTCAGGGAAGCTGAGCTAAATTTGTAAACATTTACCTACTTCCAAATTAGTTCTAAACTTACTCTTGTATGTGTAAGGCCAGAACCAACCAATCTTCCTTCCTCCTTCCGTGCCTGCCTTCCTGCCTTCCTGCTTTCCCACTTTCTCTCCATTTCCCTTTCCTTTGGGGTCAGTAATTAGTATCCTAATACAGCTGCAAGAGCAGATTCTTCATGCTGGGAACCCGTATAGCGAGACTTAGGACATAGATGAGTTTGGGCCAAAAGTAATTCTTTGTGAAGCAAATCCTGCCCACCTTGCAAGTGCTAGGAGGCATAGTGCTTCCAAATATGATTCCATTTCCAGTCCAATAATTCATCCAAGACCGTACTTTAATCTGCTCTTCTTCCTGGATATTTCCTTCTGCCATAGGCACCATTTGTCCTGAGTCTTTCCTTAAAGTCCAAATTCCATTCCCTGAAGAGTAAGCTTTGCTCAGACTCTAGGAGCAGGCAACACATCTGCCTCATTCACTGCTTTGTAATCAGTGCCTATAACATGTCCACAGTAAGTGCTCAGTAAATATTTTGTGAAAAAGTAAGTGAATAAAAGTGGCATCTTGAAATTCACTGCAGAGTGGCTGAAATAGTCTCTGCTTATCTTTACAGCCAGTCTTTTACATTCTGTCCAGATCCTGTATAACCTTGACGTGTAACTGTCTTTATTTTTAAGGTCCCCCTCCCCAGGATTGACTCCCCATATCGGTTTTTAAGACATTATCTCATAGCGATTTCTGTCTCTAGGTTCCCACTTGTAAAGTTATTCTAATCTTCTAAGACTCTCCCTTTCACTGACAGCTCAACCTTGCTACACCACAATCATCTTCCCTGATCTACTCATAACAAAAATATCATCCACTTTTCATCTTTAAAAGAATTAGAGTTAGGAAAGCTCCATTGTCCTCCTTTATTATTTGCCTAAGTTGTCTTCCTACTCACTCCTTCCTCTAAAGATCTTGACTCGGGCGACTGAATCAGTGACAATTTGCAGTAGACCTAAAAGAATAAATACTTTCATGGATGGAATTTTGATAATGTCTTCTAAATCTCACTATGATACCCCATGAACATGATGTTTGATAATTTAAAAAAAATGAACGAGTAAACAAACGAATAAACATGATGTTTCATAATTTGAAAAAATGAACGAATAAAAAAATAAATAAATAAATCGAGGGGATAGTGAGTGAGTGGAGATAGAGAAGACTATATGACGTAAGGCAAACTGAGTTACAATCTGATGGTGACTCTAGCAGATAGTTAGTGGTCTAGCTGATCGATGGCCTTGAATCCCAGGATAACAGGTCAAGGCTTTATTTGATGGACATGGCTTTTTTCATCGAGATGGGATCTGAGTTATGCTTTAGAGGTTTTATATAGGATGGAGGTATGTAGAAAAGGTTAGAGAGAGACGTTGGACATGAGGGCACCAGTAATAAGGCAACTGCGGTAGTGCTAAAGAGAGAAATTAAAGACATTTATTGCACTGGTACTATTAAGAAGTGACAGGAAGCTATGGTAAATGCATTTAAACAGAACAAAGGTGCTTCCAATTAATCTGATATGGAGAGTAGGGTATTGGGAATAACCAAAGTTTAAGCCTATGTGTTAAGTCCTAAACCAGGGTAATAGGATTTTAATAACAGATAAGGAGAACAACGACTAATTTAGGGGCGAATTTCCAAATGCCTGTGTTCATAACCCAGCCCTTCAGGTTATCTTTGCGAACTTGGGAAAGTCACTTATTTGTTCTGTGCCTCAGTTTTCTCATCAGTAAAATGAGGGAAATGGTAGTACGTCCCTTTGATGGTTGTTTTTAGGTCTGAAAGAAAAACTACTAGGTTAGACACTGAGAATACCAAGTGGCACATGGAAAGCCCTCAGTAACGTAAACATTTTTGAATTGAAAACCTTAGTGGCATATCCAGGCAGAGATATTTAGGGGAAAGTTAAAACTACGTGCCCAGGCTTTGGAAATAAGTGACTAGCGGCGTGCTGGATTTGCTGTCGAAACTGACTCTGAGAATGAGTGAGAGCACCTGGGGAGGGACAAGTATACTTGGAACAGACGAGGGCTGGACAAGGAACCCTGGCAGAAGAGTCAAGTGACCAGAAGAGGGAACTGTCATGGCACATATGGTGTATGTTTAGAGGGGGTTAGTATAATGGTGGCCATTAACACAAAAGGTTGCAGGTGAAAATGAAAGCCAGGAAAACTGATTCTGGTTAGCAACCACAAGAAGATGCTTCACATACATGGCAGGGGGCAGGAATCAGACATCAGGGATTCGGGGATTCAGGGACTGACTAGCACGTGAACACACGGAGGCAGTGGCACAGCTCTTCCTTCAGCAGCCATTGTGGGGAAAGGAGGAGCCGGGGACGTGGCAGGAGTAAAGCAAGTTAGGTGTTGACAGAGGATTCTGGGTATGTTTTAGAAAGACACTGCATCTGAAGAAAGAGGGAGAGTCGTTTTTTTTGCTGAATATCCTCTTCACAGCCTTATCCTGGGCAAGTGGATTTTGTGTTCGATTTCTTATGATAGCCTTGTTAAGCGCTGCATTCTTAGGCCTATGTCCCTTAAATCATTGAACATTATCATTGCCTAGTGTAGTTTTTTTTCACTAGGCAATTCCTTCCCTGAATTGCTTTTGTCTAGAATTCTCCTTGTCCCTATTAAAGTTTTATAATCCACCCTGTTTTCTTCTTATTTTTAAGTACCTTTTTCTGTTTGATTTTTTTTTAAGCACTGCCACGTAATAAAAAGAAATTCAGATGGAATTTGGAAGGTTTCTTCTTCCACAAAAATATTTTCCTATTGTTTCTCTGTCATTGAGGATTAACCTTCGTCAAAGGGAAGACTAAAATGAATAGCTTCTGGTCATTAGAAACAGCTCCATACAAAATTATAAATCATTGAGATTTTACTCATAGGTTTTCTTCATTCATTGAACAAGTGTTATTGCGAGGCTTCTGTGTTCAGGAATGAGGTATTCCCAGGTCTCAGACTTATATTCACCTTCCACAGCTGCACACTTTCCCTTCTTTAAACAATCCTCGTCCTCATACTATCATCCCTCCTCCCCATCAAAAGCTGCTATGAAAAAAGAATCTAAAAATCACTTAGACTAAGATGTGAAGGACTGACAACAGCTTAAATTTAGAATCCATCTCACAAGTATGTTAATTGTACAGTGAATAAAAGTTACAAGCAAAAACAAAGCCAAGACAGTAGTATTTCAGAAAGTATCAGAAGGAGGCTTTCTGTAAGAGGAGTCATCTTGACACAGGGAAATGATGCCATGCAGGCCTCACCTGTTTTTTTCAGTTGTTTTAGCTTCTCAGTTGATAACGTCCACTGTGCCTAAATGATGGAGAAATTCGACTTACCTGATGTGTACGTATTGTTCGTATGGTTCGAACACCATTGCTTGACTTCTGCCGCATGCTTCTTGTACAGCTTGTAAATAAATGATAGCCACGTGAGAACTTGTGAAGAGATAAATGAAAAGATCAAGATGACACCAGGGTGTAATGAAGGAAGGCCGGTGATGTTGGATGTACTAACTTAGCTCATATATTTAACCTCTCTTGTCTCTTCCCAGAACGCTGTTGTTACTTGTTTCATTTCTCGTCTGTCTCCTGCGTCTTTTCTGAAGCATTAACCTTGTATAGAAACCTTCCCTGTCTCTCTCCAACAGGTAGTAAGTGATTATCTTCTCTGCTCTTACTTTGGTCTCTCAAAGCACAGGTCCATCTGTGCTCGTGTCTACTTCAGTATCGGTCACATTACATGCGTTAACAATTTCTTGGTTTACCTCTGCCATTTTGTTCTTTGAAGGTAAACACTTCCTTTTCTTTTCTGAACACTCTAGGCCATTTTAAAAAAGAATATCCCTTGAAATCTAGAGATTTAAAAATGTTTGTATGTAATAAATACTAGGGTTAAATTAGGGGAGACGTTAAGAATTACCATAAAGGTACACTCTACGTCAAGTTGATTCTATCAACTCCTGCAGTCGTACATGTATTACAAAGTTTATGATTAATTTTACAAATTACAGAGAATTTTCAGAAGATAGACGAGTTCCTCAAAAACCATTTTATGAGTGTTTTGTTGTTGTTGTTGTTGTTTGTTTTTTTGTTTTGTTTTTTAGTGGAAGAAACGGAGTAAAAGAAAGCTTCTTGTAAAGCTTTTGGATAATCCAGAAACTCTACCTCAAACACAATTAAGCTGGTAGTGCATTATAAGTACGGCCAAAGGAGCGATGCCTAAAAAAAGTTATTTGGTCACTGGGAAAGCTCCTGAAAATTCTGGCAAGAGATAAAGTTATTAAATAAAACACGTTGCATTTTTCATTGTATTGACAAAGCAAATGGCCACGTGAGCTCGAAGTTAAGGCTACACCCAAAGCATCTCCCTGAAATCTTTGATACAGATGATAAAATTTTTTGACAGTTGAAAAAAAGCACACCTGTGACCATGAAATGTGTCACAATTGGGTCAACAATCTCCTTATGTTCTAAGGTAACATCAAACTGCCTTCCCTTTCAATTTATAACACACAATTTTAGAAGCCATAAACTTGTGAAGACTTCAATATGAGTTTTATAGTCTCATCTTAAAAGAGCTATAGTCTCTGAGAAATCTATCATATCTTATGCACACCCTCCAGACATGCTCATACTTCACTGAACCCATGATATCCGCTCATTTTTTCCCCTACATCACTTCCCAAACAAGGTCCACACTATTAAAACTTTTCTAATTCTAATTTTGTAAGATCCCTTGCTCCTTTTTCTTTATTCATCCTGTATTCAGCTGCTACTTATGTTATATTGCTTTCTTATATTAGGTATTATTAGCTTTTTCTGAAGGAAAATACCTGTAGGCAAAGGTTCTCATATGGAAAGATTTTGCAAAAAATGTCTTTTACAGAGTAGATTAGTAACGAGTACAGCTGAATGAATGACAGAAGGTTCAAAAACTCAAAGTAAACATATTCATTTCTTTTTTCTCATGAAGCATAATCTAAGCTGTCAGCACAGAGCCCGACACGGGGCTCGAACTCACAGACTGTGAGATCATGACCTGAGCCGAAGTCGGACGCTCAACCAACTGAGCCACCCCAGTGCCCCTACTTTTGCATCATCATCATCATCATCATCAGAAAACCAGAACCTGATGAACCAAAGATCCTGCCTTTGGACTGAAACTGAAACACCACACCTCTTCCTGGGTCTCAGTTCTTCTGGTTCCCAGGTCTTTAGACTCAGACTAGAATTACACCATCAAGGTTCCTGGGTATCCCGCTTGCTAACACACCCTGCAGATATTGGGACTTGTCAACCTCCTTAGTAACAATGGCCAATTCCTTATCCTCAATTTTTATACAAGATAGTGCAGTTCTCGTCTGAGTCCAAAGGCCTGAGAACCAGGAGAACTAATGAGGTAGTCCCCATCTGAAAGCCAACAGGTCCGAAATCCAGGTAGAGCTAACATTTCAGTTTCAGTCCAAAGGCAGAAGAACGCCAGTGTCCTAATTTGAAGGCAGACAGGTGGAATTCTCTTCTACTTGGAGGATGGTCAAAATTTTGGTCTATTCAAGCCTTCAACTGATTGGATGAGGCCCACCCACCTCAAGAAGAGCAGTGTGCTTTAATCCGTCTACTGCTTTAAATGCTATCTCATCCAAAAACACCCTCACAGAAACAATCAGAAAAGTATTTATCTGTTAGAAGAGCACCCCACGGTCTAGTCAAGTTAACACACAAAATCAACCATCACAGTCCTCATCATTACTTAATCATCAGTAGAAGACATCATTTATTAAATTTCTGTAGAATACCTTGCTGGTCTTATCACTACCAGGGAAACAAAGGATCTTCCAGTAAATCGTAACCTAAAATAGCATCAGCAACAAAATCATCTGGGAAAAAGAACAGTTCGAAGAAATACATATATATTTACATGACAGATGAGAAAATATGTTCATGAACTAAATAAAAAACTTGGCTGAATATTGATGAAAATACCATTTGAAAGAAATAGATTCAAAATTAAATCTGAAGTCTGTTGAATACTGTTTTCTCAAATCTTCATGTCAGTAATTTCTTCCTCTGTATCAGTTATCTAGAACTCGTCTAGGAGTATGTGATATCAAATTTTATGCAAATTCCAATACCAGAAATGCAAGACTACAAAAAATAATAGTGTTTTAGTTAGAGCTGTATCATGAGACCACATTTTGAGTTAGTGGAAAGAAATGACGTTAAACCAGGGAATAACGGTTTCTCTTAAGGGTCATTTTTGTTTTTATTTTTTCCCCCTTTGGTTTGTATCTTATGATGGAAGAAAAAGAATGACTTAAGAAACAAACTTTCAGAAATGAAAGCTTACTTTATAAAAGTACAGTGACTTTTACTGCAGAAGGTAGAACACAGACATAGGATTCCAGTGGCTCATAAGAAAATAATAAACTTTTAATATAGTAGTCTTATACATCATCATGTAAAGAATGGTTAGGTCAAGGCAGCATGAATGAGATAGGTTGGGTTGCATTTATCTCTGAGTGAAGGCTACTTCTGTCCAACGGTAATGCATTTAGCATTTTATTTGTTTTGTTACCATGTGTTGAACATCTTCAACGTGGGGGTAAAATATCCTTCGCCGGCCATATTTGACCTCACAAATGCGTCACTCCTTTGGGCGCGTTGCTAGAAATTTAGTGAACGGACAAAAGTCAGGTTGGTTGTTTATATAAGGCCGTGCCAGCAGATAGAGAGAAAAACGGACGGATTGCCTTCCCTGGGAATCTCTTCAAAACCGGATTCTGATTTGCTTTCCTGGGATCATTTCACTTATCCCCTCAATCTTAACTAGACAGACCAGGTCTACTTTTGCCTCAGTTACCTGGCAAATTGAAATTAAAGCTCTGTTTTATAACCTACGCTTTCCAGAAGGACTGCCTCCATTATGCAACTCCATCATCACAATAAAAACACAAGAACTATGTGTGATTCCACCCAGAAACAGAGAGTCACATTCACACGTGGCTAGCCACGCCCTTCCCCGGGGAGTGTGGTGTACTTCTGGCAAATGCTGCTCCCCTTACAGCTTTGCTGCAACCAAGGGCCACCCTTTGACGCTGCTCGTTGAAACAGGGCACACATCGAAATCCTACAGTAATTAGATCAAGGCACCTCCAGACTACGCTTGCCTTGGGCTCCATAAGTTAATGGGAAATCTGCCAAAACTTCTGGCTGGTAAAGTGTAAAATAGGGTCATAAAGCTTCCCAGACCAATGTCTTTCAAAGTAGACGATTTTTTTCTTTCCGATTTTATAGGCCTCCTGGGTGTCTTGGTAGGGTATAATTCTCTGACTACTTATAATGGAAATATTTCATGCTGGATAAAGAGACTGAATTTAATTGGGGAGAAAACATTACACAGGTGGTTCCCTTGCATACGTCCCCAGAGATCGTAACAAGTGGATTTAATACTCACTACCTCAATGGCACTTTGACAAAGCAATAAAGTAAAAATGATTTGGACTCCGGAATCGGCCACAAGTTCAGCTTTTTCCGTATGAACCAGGAGCGAGGCAAATGTGTTTGTATAATGGGGGTGACATGGGTTTTGGAAACAGCCTGTTACAGAACAAGGAGGGAGAAAGTTTGGAAGAGAATTTTTTGGGGGGCAGACTTCAGAAGCTACTGTAGGGTTAGGAACGCAAGGAGAAAAAAAGAGGAGAAGGACCAAAATGGCAACAGAGGAGACCCCTGAATTCTTCCTCACATGGATACGCCAAATGTGTTGCTATGGACAGAATAATTTCCTCTGAGAGAAATCCAGAAGCCAGCTGAGTGACTCGATACATGGAGCGAATGAGGAAGTATCCACATGGAAATGGGTAAGAAGGGCTGAGCCTCCCCTTTCACGCTGTCATGCAAAATGTGAAAGAAACCCCAGTTCCCAGCTTCCCCCTAAGAAGTAAAGGACTGCACATCCAGTGCCCCAGCTTTTATGGCTTCCGCCCAAGGGATGGCCCCCCAAAACACCTAGCTCAGACAGTAAACAGGAACTTGCACCCATGAAGCTACTGAACTCTCACAAAAAAAGAAAGAAACAGTTTTTAATGGGCACCACTCACCATGACATCTCCTCAGGGCTTCCTCAGGGCTTAGCACAGAGGGAGCAGGCCAAAAAGCCCAGTCCCAGTCTTTCTCTGGAAGGAGTTTGAGGGCATACTTTATATGCTACTGCCCCAGGGTTCGGCTTCTAATTAGCATGTGTCTAGGGGCTGGCCACGATCTTTTCCAGAGCCTGGGAGAGCTGGTGGGCACTTTCCCTTCTCCCTCCATCGCGCTCCAATGATAAAACCAAGCTGCTAGTACCTCTCCAGAGGAGAATGTACCTGCATCTGGCACCCCAGCTTTTGTGGTTCCACTGGAATGATGGGTACCAGGTTGCCTGACTGTGCAAGTCCCCCATTCACGAGTCCCACAAAAGTGTAGCAAACAAAAAAGCAGTTTTAAATGGACGCATCCACCTGGGCCCTCACCATGGCTATCCCCCGAGGGCTCAGTGTTGAGGCAAAAATGTCCACCTCTGTCTTTCACTGGAAGGGGTTTGACTATATACTTTACAAGCTGCCGCCTGAGGGTCCAGCTTCTAATTAACACACATAAATTTTGACTGTGACCTTCCCCAGACCCACACGAGCCAGTAGGCACTTCCCCCGCCTTTTCCCTCTGGCTTGTTCCAACAATAAAAGCAAGCTGCCAACATCTCCTTGGAAGGAGTTTATGGGCGCATTTGGTACTCCAATTTTTATAGCTGCCATTCAGAGGACAGCCCCCTTCCCAAATCAGCCAGGTCTGATAGCCAATGAGGCTTGCATTCATTCATGATAAAATAACAACAAAGAAAGCAGTTTTTAAATGGGTATAGGAACACCTTCCCATGGCTATCCTGTGGGACTCAGTGCAGAGGAAATAGGTAAAAACACACATCTTCTAGTTTCTTCTTAGAAAGGGCTTAACTACATACTTTCCCATTTGCTGCCCAAAGACCTGGTTTCTAATAGGTCTGCATCTAGCAGCCGACTGCAATCTTCTCGTTGGGACATAGATTGGCCTTGGACCAGTCTCAACTACTGGGAGCCACTAAGAACAAATATGGTGGCACAGACAACTACAAATGTTTGAGAAACGACCAGGAGCTTGGGCCATGCTGATCGATGAGATTCGTTTTCTACAGAAGACCACCAGTATGTAAACACCGGAAGAGGTTGCTACCCAACGTGCAGAAATTAACACAGAGAGTCAAGAAAAATGAAGAAAGAGAATACGTTCCGATCGAAAGAGCAAGATAAATCTCTAGAAATGGAGATAAGGGGTTTACCAAAAGAGAGAGTTCAAAATAACAGTTCTAAAAATGCTCACCAAGATCAGGAGAACAATGCATAACAAAGTGAAAATTTCAACAAAAATAAAATATCAAAAACACCAAATCATAGAGCTAAAGAAAACAATAACTTGGGGCGCCTGGGTGGCGCAGTCGGTTAAGCGTCCGACTTCAGCCAGGTCACGATCTCGCGGTCCGTGAGTTCGAGCCCCGCGTCGGGCTCTGGGCTGATGGCTCGGAGCCTGGAGCCTGTTTCCGATTCTGTGTCTCCCTCTCTCTCTGCCCCTCCCCCGTTCATGCTCTGTCTCTCTCTGTCCCAAAAATAAATAAACGTTGAAGAAAACAATAACTAAACTGAAAAATTCAATTGAGGGAGTCAAAAGCAGACTGGATCAAGTGAAGAGAGCCTCAGCAAATTAAAAATCTGGGCAGTGGAATTCATCCAATCAAGGGAACCAAAAAGGAAAAAAAAGAAACAGCAGTAAAGATATCATAAGAGATTTATGGACATCATGAAATAGATCCATATATGTATTCTGGGAGTCCCAGAAAGAGAAAGGGGGGAAAGCTCATTCAAAAAAAATAATGACTGAACCTGGGGAAAGAAACAAATATCCAGAGCTAAAGAGCACAGAAAGTATGAAATAAAATGACTTCTAAAGAAAGCTACATAGAGATATATTAACTGCCAAAAGTTAAAAACAAAGAAAGAATCTTAAAAGCAGTAAGACAAAAGCAGCATATTATGTACAAAGGAATTTCCCTAAGATTATCAGCAGATTTTTCAGTAAACATTTTGCAGGCTAGAGGGAACTGGCATGACATATTCAAAGTGCTGGGGGGAAAACGCTGCCCATCAAGATTTTTCTACCCAGCAAAGTTGTGCTTCAGAATTGAAGGAGAGAGAAAGAATTTTCTAAAAGACAAACAGAAGCTGAAGGAGTTCATTAGCACCGGACTGGCCTTACAAGAAATTTTAAAGGGAATTCTTCAAGCCTAAACAAAAGGGTGCTAATTAGTAACGAGACAACATGTGCAAGTATAAAACTCTCTGGTGAAGGCAAATATATAGTTAAATTTAGAATACTCTGATATTGTAATGATGATAGGTAAATACTTTATAATTCTGGTATAAAGGTTAAAAAAATAAATGTTTAAAAAATAACTATAACCAAACTACTTTGTTAATGGATACACAGTACAGAAAGCTATTACTATGAAATGTGGGAGGGAGTGTAATAATGTAGAACTTTTGTATTGATTTCAAGTTAAGTTATCAGCTTAAAATAGACCGTTATAACTATATGATATTTACATAAATTTCATGATAAGTACTAAACATAAACTTATTGTTTCCTTTTTTTACGTTTATTTATTTTGAGAAGGGGGGAAGAGCAAAGAAAGAGAGAGGGAGAGAGAGAATCCCAAGCAGGCTCTACGTGGTAAATGTGGAGCCTGATGTGGGGCTTGATCCCACAAATCCATGAGATCAAGACCTGAGCCAAAATAAAGAGTTGGACACTCAACTGACTGAGCCACCCAGGTGCCCCCTTATTGTTTCTATAGTGGAGTCACAAAAGATAAGAAGAAAGTATACCACTACAGAAAATCATCAAATTGCCAAAGAAGAAAGTAAAAAAGGAATAAAGGATAAAAGAAAGTCAGGGTGCCTGGGTGGCTCAGTTGGTTAAGCGTCCAACTTCGGCTCAGGTCATGATCTCACGGTTTGTGTGTTTGAGCCCTGTGTCGGGCTCTGTGCTGACAGCTCAGAGCCTGGAGCCTGCTTTGGATTCTGTGTCTTGCTCTCTCACTGCCCCTCCCCTGTTCACACTCTGTCTCAAAAATAAATAAAACATTTAAAAAAAAGGATAAAAGAAAGTGCAAGAGCATGAGTAAACAATTAACAAAATGGCAATAGTAAGTCCATACTTGTCAATAATTACTTGAAATGCAAATAGACTAAATTCTTCCATCAAAAGACATACAGTAACTGAATTAAAAAACAGAACTCAACTACATGTTATCTATAAGAGTCTTACTTCAGCTCTAAGAACACACATAGAAAGTTAAATGATAGAAAAAGGTATTCCATGGAAATGGAAACCAACAAAAAGTATGAGTAGCTATACTTGTATCGGAGAAAATGGAATTGAAGACAAAAACTGTAACAGAGACAAATAGGTCAATATCTAATCATAAAGGGGTCAATGCATCAAGAGAATATAACCATTGTAAATATTTAGGTGCCCAACATTGGAGGACTAAATATATAACACAAATATTACAGACCTGAAGGAGAAATAAACAACACTGTAATAATAGTAGGGTCCTCAATACCTCACTTTCACTAATGAATAGATCATCCAGATAGAAATTTAATAAGGAAGCCATGGACTTAAGCTACGCATTGAACCAGATAAACCCAACAGAGATATATGGAATATTCCATCCAACAGTGGCAGAATAGACATTTTTCTCTAGCACACATGGTACATTTTCCAGGATAGATTATACTTTAGGCCACAAAGTAGTCTTAACAAATTTAAGAAGATGGAAATTATACCCAGCATCCTTTCTAGCCACAGTGGTATCATACGTGAAATCAATTACAAGAAGGAAACAGGAAAAGTTACAAATATATGGAGATTAAACAACATGCTCCCAAACCACCAATTGGTCATATAAGAAATCAAAGGGAAATTAAAAAATTATGAGACAAATGAAAATGGAAACACAATATACCAAACCTTACAGGTTTGCCTGTAAGGCAAAGAACTGCCTAACAAAAGCAGTTCTAATAGGGAATTTCATAACAATAAATGTCTACATTAAGAAAAATGGCTCAGTCGGTTGGGCGTCCGACTTCGGCTCAGGTCATGATCTCGCGGGCCATGAGTTTGAGCCCCGCATCAGGCTCTGGGCTGACAGCTCAGAGCCTGGAGCCTGTTTCGGATTCTGTGTCTCCCTCTCTCTCTGACCCTCCCCTGCTCATGCTCTGTCTCTCTCTGTCTCAAAAATAAAGAAATGTTAAAAAAAAAAAAGAAAGACAAATGGAAGCTCTCAAAGAACGAAACTTTACACCTACAAGAACTAAAAAACAGAAGAGCAAATGAAGCCCAAAGTCAGTAGAAGGAAGGAAAAAACAAAGATCTGAGTGGAAATAAATAATATAAAGATTAAAAAGACAATAGAAAAGATAAATAAAACTAACAGCTGGGTTGTTTTTTTTTTTTTGAGAATATAAAAAAAATAGACAAACCTTTAGCTAGACTGAGAATAGAAGAAAAGAGACTCAAATAAATAAAATCAGAAATGAAAGAAGAAACATTATAGTTTATGCCACAGAAATACTAAGAATGATAAGAACTTACTAAGAAAAAGTCTGTATCAACCAATTAGATAACCTAGAAGAAATGGATAAATTCCTAGAACCATACAACCGACTAAGATGAATCATGAAGAGAAAATCTGAGTAGTTCAATTACTTAAAAGAGATTCAATTCATAATCAAAACCTCCCAACAGACAAAACCCCAGGACCAGATGGCTTCACTAGCGGGTTCTACCAAACATTTGAAGAAGAATTAATACCAATTCTTTTCAAACTTTTCCAAAAATTTGAAGAAGAGAGACACTTCCAAACTCATTTTGCAAGGCCGACATTACCCTGATATCAAAGCCAGAAAAGAATACTCCAGAAGAGAAAGTTACAGGCTAATCTCCTTGATAAACATAATGCAAAAACCCTAATAAATATTGGCTAACCGAATTCAAAAGTACAAAAGAGAATCATATATCATGATCAAGTGGGTTTATTCCAGGGATGCAAGGACGGTTCACCATCTGCAAATCAACCAATGTGAGACGCCACATTAACAAAATGAAAGATAGATATCATATTACTATTACAACAGATGCAGAGAAAGCGTTTGACTTTATTCAACATCCTTTCATGATAAGAACTCTCAAAACACTGAGCATATTAGAAATGTGCTTTAACATAAAAATATCGTATATGACAAGCCTATTGCTACCATATTCATGGTAAAATGCTGAAAGCATTTCTCTAAGCTTAGGAACAAGACAAAGATATCTACTCTCGCCCCTTTTATTCAACATAGTACTGGAAATTCTAACCAGAGCAATTAGGCAGGGGAAAAGAAATCAAAGGCATCCAGACCAAGAAGGAGAAAGTAAAATTGTCTCTGTTTGCAGGTAAACATGTTATTATACAGAGAAAACTCTAAAGACTCTCCCCCCAAAGCTATTAGAATTAATAAACAAAATTCAGTAAAGTTGTGGGATACAATATCAATATACAACAAACAGTTGCATTTTATACACTAACGACAAACTGTCAAAAAGAGGTAAGGAAAAAAAATCTCATTTTCAATAGCATCAAAAATAATAAAATACTTGGGAATAAGATTCACCAAGGTGATGAAAGATCTGTACTCTGAAAAATATAGACTATGAAGACGACATAAGTAAATGAAAATGAAAAGATATTCCATCTTCATGGATTAGAACAATTAGTGTTGTTGACATGTTCAGACCAGCCAAAGTGATCTACAGATTTGATGCAATTTACCAAAGTTCTAATAGCATTTTGCACAGAGAGAAAAATCCAAAAATTCATATGGAATCACAAAAGACTCCAAATAGCTAACACAATCTTGAGAGAAAAAGAGCAAAGCTGGAAGCATCATACTTTCGGATTTCAAACTATATGATAATTAATACAATATGGTATTAACATAAAAATAGACACATAGATCAATAGAACAGAATAGAGAGTCCAGTCATAAATCCATGCACATATGGCCAATTAATTTTCAACAATAGTACCAAGAATGTACGGTGAAGAAAGGATAGTCTCTTCAATAAATGTTTTTTTTTGGGGGGAGGGGGGGGTGCGTGGGAGGCTCAGTCAGCTCAGCATCCAACTCTTGATTTTGGTTCTGGTCATGAATTCCAACCCCGTGATGGGTTCAGGGCTCTGAGCTGACAGTGCAGAGCCTGCCTGGGATTCTCTCCCATTCTCTCTCTCTCTTTGTCTCCCTCTCTCTCTGTCTCTGCCCTTCCCTTGCTCATGCTTTCTATAAATAAATAAATAAATAAATAAATAAATAAATAAATAAATTTCAAAAAGTATTGTTGGGAAAGCTAGATATTTACATGCCAAAGAATGAAACTGGACCCCTATCTTACACCACCCACAAAAATTAACTTGAAATAAATTGAGCATCACAAGGGTTGCTGGGGTTGTGTAGAAAAAGGAACACTCTTGCACTGTTGGTAGAAATGCAAACTGGGGTAGCCTCTGTGGAAAACAGTATGCAAGTTCGTCAAAAAATTAAAAAGAGAACTACCCTATGATCCAGCAATCGCACTATTAGTTACCTACCCAAAAAGTGCAGAAACGCTAATTCAAAGGGATACACGCACCCCTATATAGCAACTCTATAGGGCAATATTTGGCAATGTTTACAATTGCCAACTCTTGGAAACAGCCCAAGGGTCCAACAGTGGATCGCATAAAGAAGATGTGGTATTTATATATATACAATAGGATATTGTTCATATATAAAAAAAGAATGAAATCTTGCCATGTGCAATAATACGAATAGAGATAGAGAGTATAGTGTTAAGGAAATAAGTCAGAGAAAGAAAAATGCCATGTGATTTCACTCATGCATGTAATTTAAGAAATAAATGCGGGGCGCCTGGGTGGCGCAGTCGGTTAAGCGTCCGACTTCAGCCAGGTCACGATCTCGCGGTCCGTGAGTTCGAGCCCCGCGTCGGGCTCTGGGCTGATGGCTCGGAGCCTGGAGCCTGTTTCCGATTCTGTGTCTCCCTCTCTCTCTGCCCCTCCCCCGTTCATGCTCTGTCTCTCTCTGTCCCAAAAATAAATAAACGTTGAAAAAAAAAAAAGGAATAAAACAAATGAGCAAAGGAAAAAAGAAAAAGAGAGAGGGAGAGAGGAGAGACAAAGCAAGAAACAGACTCTTAACTATAAAGAACAAACTGATGGTTACCAGAGGGGAGGTGGAGTGAGGGGTGATGGGGATTAAGGAGGGCACTTGCTGTGATGAGCACTGGGTGATGTATGGAATTGTTGAATTGCTGTATTACACACCTGAAATTAATATAACGCAGTATGTTAACTATACTGGAATTAAAACAAAATAATGAAATGAAATGAAATGAAATGAAATGAAGCAAAGCAAAACAAAATAAAATATAAAAATAAAATAAAATAAAAACAAATGAAGTTAATACTGCCATTTCTGACCACAGGGATGAAACCAGAAGGCACTAGACTAGGTAAAATAAGCCAGAAAGAGAAAGACAAATATTACATCATATCATTTGTATACGTGGGATCTAAAAAAGAGTTGAATTCACAGAAACAGTAGAATAGGGGCGCCTGGGTGGCTGAGTCGGTTGAGCGTCCGACTTGGGCTCAGGTCATGATCTCGCAGTTCGTGAGTTCGAGCCCTGAGTCAGGCTCTATGCTGACAGCTCGGAGCCTGGAACCTGCTTCGGATTCTGCGTCTCCTTCTCTCTCTGCCCCTAACCCACTCGCATTCCGTCTCTGTCTCTCTCAGAAATAAATAAACATTAAAAATAAAAAGAAACAGTAGAATATTAGTTATTCAGTGCTGGATGGGAAAAATGGAGAAAGGCTGGTAAAAGGGAGCAAATTAGCTGTTATACGTACAAGAGAAATAAGGTCTGAGGATCTAATGTAGAACATATAATGTATAGTTAGAATTTGTGGGGCGCCTGGGTGGCTCAGCCGGTTAAGCTTCCAGCTTCGGTTCAGGTCATGATCTCACGGTTCCTGAGTTTGATCCCCGCCTCGGGCTCCCTGCTGTCAGCTCAAAGCCCTCTTTGGATCCACTGCCCCCTCTCTCTTTGCCCCTCCCTCCCTCACGCTCTCTCCCTTTCTCTCTCAAAAACCAATAAACATTAAAAAAAAAAAAAAACAGTTTGCTAAGAGAGTAGAACTCAAGTGTTCTCATCAAAAAGTAAAAGGTGAACATGTGAAGTGATGAGAGTGTTAATTAACTCAGTGACAGGAGTCCCTTCACATTGTACGCGTGTATCAAATCACCACACTGCACACTTTAAATATGTTACGATTTATTCGTCAATTATATCTCAGCAAAGCTAACAGAACAGCAAATGTACTAGCGAAAGAGGTAGAAAAAGGAAGGAAGAGGTACAAATAAAGATGATCTAGGTATTATCCCTATTTGCATGGTGCGCTGTGTAAAGACGTCATTAGAGTTGCTGAGCCAATCAGTAAAAGCCTGAGTATACTATCTGAGGCTACGAAGCTCATCTCGAAGACACAAAAGTAGGGAACAAAAATATACATTGGCAAGAGCAGCGATAGCGTTAAATAAGGCAAACCTATAGTGTGACTTTTAAATCACAGGTGTGCATTCCATTATAAAAGTGTTTAAATATCCTCTCGGAAATAAATTTTACTAAACATTAAAAAAAAGGGGGCGGGGGGGGGGGGACGGGGAATAGAAAAGGGAGAGCCTGAAAGTTCCAGGCAAGGTAAGAGAACGCATTCCCGTCTTCCGAGTGCCCAGAGATAATTCTTCCAGGTGGGAAGGAGATGCCAGGCTCAGTTTATTTTTAAAACTCTTTGTCTTTTAGTCGTTCACTTACACACACACAACATATTTAAAAGTGTTGTTAACATGGGTGGTGAGTAAGAATTTGCATAATGCCTCATTTTAGAAAGATTTTTCTCACGCCCATGACGCTGGTAATGACCAAGGCGTGCTCACATGCCTTCTGTTGGCTGGGAAGGACAGGGGGGCCCAGCGTGGGAAGGAGGAAGGAAACCCAGCACAGGGAAGGTTGTAGCCACTGCTGGGTTACCACCTCCAGGGGGCGTGATCCTGTTAACACAAAATGGGAACAACAGACTCATTGGCATCGCAAAGAAACTGGGGATTTTTTTCCCCAAGTATTGCCTCTTTGTCTAGACATGTTTTCAGTCTTCGTTTATGTCAGGGACCTTCAACTTCTCATTGATGCTCTAATTCACAAACAGTGTTTAAGAACACACGGTCCTGTTTGGATAGATAGAATTTAACACGGCCAATAAGAACACATCAAGTAACACAACTGAATCAATATATGGTAGTTGAATCAATATATGGAATTTTTATGGTGCAAATCCAGCTGTGTAACGTTCTGCAGGACGTCCCTCTGGGCTGAACCCCACATCCTTCCCCAGAAGGACCCGCAGGCAGCAGCAGCCTTGGTCACCTCTACCCTTGACTCCTCTAACCCCACTGCACATCAGGAAGTTGACTTAGTGGCCAGAACTCTCATGCAGAGTAAGAAAATCAGCCCCACAATTTTTGTCCTTGTTTTAGTAGCCAGGATGAGAAGTCTCTCTGGAGCAAGCTCCTATAGGTATCTTTTAGGTATTTGCCTAAAACACTGACTTCTTCGTCTGGTTTAAAAGTGGATGCATTTCTGGTGACCTTTCCAGGATCTGTTTACCCTGGACAATTCTAATTGGAATCAAGCTTCTAGTTTGGAAACCGATAAGCTACTTATGCTGTTCTTGATGAATAGTAATGTAATAGGATCCTCTTTTTCAGAATAGGTATACAGAAGAGTCCAATTCTATACCTTCTTGGCAGCTATTATAAGGGAGTGGAGTGCCTGACTCCTCAGTAAACCAGTCATCAAGGCTTCCTTCTTGTTGCTGATGTTGTTTTTAATGCATCTGCAAAAGTTGCAAGATTCTACGTAGGTATTAATTAATTCTTCAGTTTTTCCCTAAACTACTGGCACCAAATGATATTGGTCAATTGTCCCTTTTCTTCGAGGTTCTTTCGGTTAATGAAACATCATTTTACATCAAGATCTATCAGAGGCTAATAAGAACTATTAGCAAGTATGGGCAAAGGAAATTCCAAGCTAACAATTTGTGTAGAGAAAAAGGTGTTATCATGTATATATCTGCTTTCACCCCTAATTCGTTGTGTTTATTTTTAATCCAGGGCAAAAACAGTGATTCGCTGTTGTTACTCTCTGACTCGTCATTTTCCAGATGAGAGGAGGGGAGTGACAAATTCGGCTCCACGTTATTTCCCTCCCATATTCCCTCTTAAGGAAGAAAAAATTCTATTTAGAAGAAATCATCTCAGGGTAAAGCTAACCAGAACCTTAGAGAGGCAAAACAAATCATTTCATGTGTGTCACCAGAAAATAATACTGAACTCTTTTGAAACTCAATTGCTTTGACTAATTGTTTGCGCATATATAAGTATTACTAAAAACGATAATGTATGCTTACAGTTGAATTTAAATGTCAGTGTTAAGTTTTATGGTAAGAATATGGTAAAAAAAACTATGCTCAAGGATATTCATTGCATTTATATAACATTTAAAATGCATTTATATAACAGAACGCTGTATAGTTGTAAAGAGGGCTGTGGTTGACTAATATTTATTGACAGGATATCCGGATATATTGTTGATTAGATATGTCTGGATATGTCACACACATAAAATAAGGGCATGATGAAAACAATTGGACTTATGGTAGCATGCATATGAGGGTATACGCGTTTGTAAAGAAGACTTGGCCAGTGAGTACAAAATGGAGAATATAAAATGTTGCTGGGGAAGGCAAGGTGAAATGTTCCATTCTAGAATGCTCCAAAACAATTCCATTCTTCCAGGGCAGCAATACTCTAGGCTGCAAAACAGTGAGACCTGTTCCGGTTCATTTTGTTTCTTTGGCTCTGGAATTCAGGGCTGTGAGTGGTCTCCTTTTGAGATGTGGTACGCAGGAGCTCGTGTTGGGTTCTCCCCTTCATCGGTTAAAGCATAAAAGTGGTAGGTCTGTCTTTAGAAAAAATACTCTCAAAAAAAAAAAAAAAGGAAAGTCTCTCCCTTCACTGAAATATTTATCTGCACCAATACAATTATCTTTGTTAACTTGAAGTGAGTGGCTCTAATTAGGACAGTTACTTCGAAATTTTGAATATCTTCATATACACCTGTTGGGAGGTCATTCTCCATGGGTCTTTTGAGTTTCTGCGTGCCTGGCGAGAAAAGGGACTGACTCTATCTGTTGCAGTGAGCAGCCGTAGAATATAGAGATCGTGTCTCCCTCCAGGCAAAGGGCAGGTGTCTTTACTATCCACTGTAAGAAAGATATTGTGGCCCTCCAGAGCAACGTACAGACAGGCTTATTGCCCATTATAAAAGATTCTCCCATGAGGGACCCCACACAGCGTGTGCAGGATGAAGACGGGAAGCCTTCTGTATAGCAGGGAAATCACAAAAAATGCCAATATTTTGTCTCCTGCTAGTACGGGGCGTAACTCTTTTTGTCTCTGAGGCAGGAGTCTCGTGTCATCTGCCGGCATCCACGAAACTGGAAGTCTACCCTGTTAGCTGGAAAGTAGGGTAAAATTTCAGACCCTTCACAGTTATTGACTGGACCCTCTCATGACTCAAAGTTATCTAAGTTACAAGTGTCTCTATTAGGACATTTAATCACATAATTTGAAGTGAGAAGATTTATTTACTGTCAAACACTGACCTTGGATGTATTGACTTCTGACATTTCTTCTTAAAGTAAGTAATTTTGATCGACTTGATCACAAAGTGGCTTAAAATACTTTTATCATCATATAAAATGACTTTAAAAATACATTAAGAAATAATTGTTCTTTAAAGGTTATTTCACTTATAATGACTGACAATATCCCAGAATAGTTTTCTGACAAATCAATAGAAACAGAGACTCTGTGTTGACTGATTTACTAAGGTTCATATTACCAGTGGGTGTGCAGCAATTTGACTAAGAAAGAGAAGAGAATTGGGTCAATATCAGTGGTCGAGTTAGATTGCATTCTAGAAGCAATGAAATGTCTTTAGTTTGTTTTCAAGTAAATAATCAATTGTCAGAAACAGCAGTCCTCACAGAGTATCTCATGCATGAATGGACTTTTGGTTAATAATCTCATTTCCTTCCTTGTGAACTTTCATGTCACTTTGAGAAATCACTTTTTCCGTGATTCCATAGAATCCATAGTAAGTACCTCAGTCAATCAGTTGCTTAAGTTGGCATCTAATGCCAGGCTTGTGCAGAAGTCTGACTCATCTCCATTCAAGTGCCTTGCATCACGGATTTAACACAGAAGGAAGCTGCTATAATCACAGTAGGGGCAAGGCGAGGGGAGGGGGTGATACACAAGACTGGGGGGTGAGGGGGTGGAAGCAGGAATGTCTGAGAAGTCTTTCTGGAAAAGGCAAGACTTCACCTAAACAGGGGTTTGTGTAAGACTTTTGTAAGCAAGAAGTGGATCAAAGCCTGTTACAAAGAGTGAGGTCACCAAACTGGACGCTGGAACAGAGCAAGGGTTGTCTAGGACACTATGCGGAGCAGGTGATAGCTGGAGTGTGTAGAGCTTTAGTGGTTTATCCAGCTTGAAAGATGATTGGTCAAGTTCAGTCTAGAAATGAGTAGTTGGGGGAATGTTTTCATTGAGAGGATGTCTGAAGCAGGGTCGTGGAGGAGATTACCAAAGGAGAGAGTGTGGAGTGTTAAATGAGCTCATATCTTAACTCTGAAGAGGGCCCGCAAAGGAAGAAGAACCCACCCAGGAGACCGTAAGACCCCAACTGCGCAAGCATGTAACTTACGTACACACAGTAGTTGGGGGAGCGTCGGGGTACAGTTCAGCCTGTCTCGAAAACACTGTGTGACCTCAGCCAAAACATTCGCTCAACCTCAGTTTCCTCAGCTGTCCATTGAAGAATGAATCTCTGGGACCCACCGTGCTTCCTGCCATCCCTGAATCCCTAATTTTATTTCCCATGAGTAGTGACTAGAGAATCCGATGCAAGATCACTGACTGGGCAATATACTAAGGAATTGCTAGCACGAAGACGGGCATGACAAACCCTGTCCCGTCACACAAGTCTTTTTGTCTCTGTGTCGATTCCAATGATGTCAGGTTGACATAGAGACACAGCCTTAGATCTATCCCCAAACTGGGTGTTGGCACTGTTAAAAAAAACAAAAAACAAAAACAAAAAAACAAAAAAAACAAAAACGGTAGCTATTGTGACACGGTAGAAATATCAAGGCACAATCTACAGTCATAGACTGTATTTTACAAGACGCTTGAAGTTCATTTGCATGTTTCTGTGTCAGATCCTCTCCTAGCATGCAAATTAAAAGCTACGGTGGCTTTGGTACCAGTGGCATTCCGGCTAATAAAGTCAACAGGAGAAATGACAGTTGGATACATGTAACATGATATGAGAAATCCAATTTGCATCCAACTCAAATCCGTTAATTCATGTGTTCTAGACTTAAGATAATAATAGGCTAGGGAATTTAAAGTTTGCTTTGATAGATGAAACATTTGCTGGAATGGTTTTAAAAAATTCAAAGCCTGTGTCTGTGTGCCAGGCAGGATCTCTCACATTATAAAAACAAAGTTTATGCCAAACTGTCTTATTCCTGGAAGTAAAGCAAACTAAAGATCCAACAATGGCAATATCTTAATTAAGGAGGAAGTATAACACAGTTCAGGCTGTTTTCCAAGATGATCTAATATCTTTATCCATACACTTAAAAAAAATCCTTATGGTTTAAGGTCTGGGTTTATATATTTATCAGTTGGCCTATTATTGGGGATATTTTATATCTTTAAAAATGTTATAGCTGATTGGAAGTATTTTTCCCTTAAGCAAATTAATTTTAGGGAGGAAACACACATACCGAGGGTGGGCTATGAGCCAGGCACTGTGGTAGATGAGTCATAAAGCTCAGGAGATTTAGTCTTCACAGCTGTCCTGGAAGGAAGGAATGAGGAAATTAAGGGTAAAAATTGTAAGTATATCACCAAGTTACTTAGAGGTAAAATTAAAAAAAAAAATTAATGTCTATTTTTGAGAGAGAGAGAGACAGAGCTTGAGCAGAGAAGGGGAAGAGAGAGAGGGAGACACAAAATCCAAAGCAGGCTCCAGGCTCCAAGCTGTCAGCACAGTGTCCAATGTGGGGCTCGAACCCATGAACCGTGAGATCATGACCTGAGCCGAAGTCGGACACCGAACGGACTGAGCCACCCGGGTGCCCCTATTAGTGGTAAAATTTGAGTATCCTTCTCTTTGACACAAAGGAAATCACTCTTTTTTAGGGGATAGCTCCTGAACACAACATAAGTAAGCTTCAAGTGGCTTCACCTTTTCTGATGGCATGTTAAAAAGAGGACCCTCCTCTTTGCAATCGTAAGGTGATAGTGGACACAGCACAGGACAGGGGACATAGGGGACCTGGCTCCAGCTTCCGTCTCTGGCAGACCAGCTTCCCAACCTAACTGGGCCTCTGCATATTCCTGAATTCTATGGTTCTCATTGTTTTCATTTGTATCTAATTTTACTCGGCACTTTCAAATGCTAACGCCTTTTTGTCCCCAGTGACAATAATTATTAGAAGACCAGAGATTTTTCTTCTTTCTTTTCTTTTCTTTTCTTTGCTTTGCTTTGCTTTGCTTTTCTCTTTTCTTTTCTTTTCTTTTCTCTTTTCTTTTCTTTTCTCTTTCCTTTTCTTTCCTTTTCTTTCCTTTCCTCTTCCTTCCTTTCCTTTCCTTTCCTTTCCTCTTCTTTTCTTTTCTTTTCTCTTTTGCCTTGCTTTGCCTTGCTTTGCCTTCCTTTCCCTTCCCTTCTCCTCTTTCTTTCTTTCTTTCTTTCTTTCTTTCTTTCTTTTGTTAATTAAGGATTTTTAAATTACAACTAGTGGGCTGGATCTATGGATAATAAGTCCAGGATCCTGCCTCAGTTTTAATTTATCAACCTGATTACTTCAAAATCGTTGGAGTTTCAGTGCCGAAGTTAGACATATATAAGAATCAAATGCAGCTGCCTCAGCATATTCTCCTCTGGCTACTGGCTTCAATGACCTAAGTATACATCTCATTACTTGTGTGGGCAAGGCTCCACCACTTTTTTTTTTTTAATCCATAACAACTACTGAATTTGCATGCATTCACATTTCTTGGATGCCACAGCTGAGTTTCTTTCCAATTTCCCTGAAGATTAGTGGAATAAGAAATGCAAATGTGTGAAGTCCTACCAGTTTAAATGAGCCGTAATGAAGTCGGCCTTCTCCAGGGTAAAATTATGAGATTTGGGTCGCCAATCTTAACGTTTTTCAAAGGTAATCCCAGATGGGATAGAATTAGCTGAAGGCAGGAATTATTATTTTTCTATATTTAATCAATGTTACACCACTATTGATGGTCCAAATATGTTCATAATTAGGATTTGAAGCAACTGAGTTTTGTCAAGAGTAGTTGTGGAATGAAGCAGAGCTGGGCCAGCAGGGATTGGCCTCTGACTGAGATGCCACACGGTCATGCCCAGAGTAGGGACGCTCCTACCCGATGCATCCCGTCAGGCAGTTCATACTTGCTTACAGATTTATGTGACCTCACCCAGTATCTGTGAAAAACGGACTTCCAGTTCTGTTCAGTAGCTACTGATCTCTTCGTGCATTCTGTCTTCTCATAAATCCCTGTCCATCGCCATGTTCCTTGCTTCCACATAACTGACTTCCTTTTCCATTGCACTTTTGCTCGAATTCGTCTTGGCCTCCCACTTGTCTGAAATGGGACTGACTACAGGACACACGATTTTGTTAGCTGAATGTGTAGTGCTCTTTATGGGTTTGGCCCCTGCCCCCCGCTAGGGTCCGAGTTCTCGCCACACTGAGGAGCCAGAGAATGTGTTCGGTGCTCTTTCACCGGTGATGGCCTCCGTCACCAGTAACCAACAATATATGGTCGGTTGCCACACTTCGCAGAGAACTAGCGTGCTTGAGGAATGTGCCACGCGTGATTTTCAGTGACAGGCGTGTGCTACTGACCATTGCTCGAGGAATTAAAAAAAGCAAAACAGCAGTAAGGGCTTTATCCAAGTGAAAGATGAAACCATCAGCATAGCAATTGTTTTTGTTGCCTTTGGATTTGCACTCATTCACAAGAGTCTGTCAACCAGCCACCGCTCTCAACCATTTCCGTCTGAGAAGTGCTTTGTTGAGCAATTGCTTGAATTCTGCACAACTAAATTAGTGAAAAATAAGGCTCATTTCTAAATTTCTGAAGAACCTATCATTCAGCGACTTTAATCCGGGCAGAGTTCAGATGAACTTTTATCATTTAAAGCCTGCATTGACATCGGTATAATCATATCACTGATGGAAGTAAAAGCTCCCTGTGAGACCCATCCGTCCTGAAGATCACAAAGCTTTTGCCAGCTCCACGCCATCCGCACCCTCCCCTGCGGGGGATGTTGTTGAAGTCGGCACAGATCCACGGGGCTGGATTGGACAGGTTCCGAACCTGGAACGCACGCTTGTTTTCCAAGTGGTGTAGGATAATCAAAATGACTTTGATCAACTGCCTTACTTAAACAAAATTGTTCAGGGAAGGGATCAGGAAAGAGGTTCCAGCCAAATGAGGAGGGTGTGTGGGGGTGAGCGGTGTTGGTTCCCACAGGGCAGGGGGGTTGGTTGGTGTGGAGGGAAACTGACATGGGTACACGTGGACGTGGAGAAAGCAGTCGGGGAAGGTAGCCCTAGAAACATCTCAACAAGCAGACATAAGTGACAATAGATTCTATGCTACGATCATAGTACTTTGATGAATATTTGTTGAGTGCGGAAGCCATAGACATTTTGAGGTGATGGAGATTTCAAGAAAAGAACAGGCAGGATGCTTTATTTCAGATACCCACACACGGAAAACTGCATGAATTATAAGGTGTGTAGGAGGCTTATAGGCATATGTATTGCTAAGGCAAATACTTCATCTAGAGATATCTATTGAAACTCATTAAAAAAGGAATCAGCAATATTGTCAGAGCACATATAAATAAGACTCGTAATGAGGAGGCTGGATGGAATCATTTCTGTAAGAGTGGGAGGTACTCAGAGTTTGAGCAGGGAATCAGCTTCATAGAACCCAGTATTTGCTTGTCATCGGAGTATCAAGAAGGCTGCATGGCGCGAGGAATGTTCTATTGCACCAGTGGCCAATGGCAAAGCAGAAAACTCTGGGGTATGAGGCCTCTCTTTCCTTTCTCTGGGGTGCTCCAGCCCAGGCCGAACATGGGGCCTGAGGCATTGGCCTTGCTCCGTTCATAACATAAACTCACCCCCGGGTCTGCGGGAAGCACGGGATAGCCAGTGTTCTCAGGTTTCTAGGTAACAGATTGGGTGCTAAGTAGAACAAAGTCAAATGGGTACGTGCATTGTGTCTTGACTTGGGTAGTAGATTGGCTTTTAGAGGGATGCATTGATTAGGAAACTGTCTTCTCTCTACTGAGTGATTGCCAGCTTCTAGAAGCAGTGATTCAGTGCTGACGGGTGGTGTGAGGTGTGGCACCAACTATGCCAAATTAGCCTGCTGCCAGAACATTCAGGCCAGAGCCACCGACACTTGAGGTAATGTAACCGTGAAGAGTGCTTCTAAGGTTATTGCACTTGCTGAATATTCTCTCTGTAAACTTGCGTGGAGTTTGCAAGCACAAAACACCAAAATACTTCCCGAATGGTGTCTGGTGGAACCTGTAAGTGACTCCTGAAATAAAAGGTTTATTAATTCAATCAATTTGGGAAGCATGACGTATTCACATCCCTCCTTTGCCATTCATTGACTTGCACGTTGAGCATAATTGTATTCGAACTTCGGAAAGGTGATGGAGCAAAGAAATCTGCTTAAGCGGGAATTCCTTGTTGATGTTTATCAGAAGCATTTTTAATAGCATCTGCAATTGAGTCTTCCTGGCTTATCTATTGAGCCTACTTCTCTTGGTATCACCAAGCATGCCCTTAAGCCCAAGAGTGGGCTTCTGACAGCCATGTTTATACAGTGGCCCTAAGGCATTTGTTGGGATTGGCAGGTCAGACAAGGAGGCAATGCTGAGAAGTATGTGCTTAAAGCCCACACTCACAAGCCACTTCCCCATCCTCCACTCCCTGTGCCCTTCCAGCATCCCCTACTGATCAGCTAGATAGGGAGAAAGGAAGCCAAAATTAACTTCCTGGTAGCTATTTGCCAACTATGGAAAGACGAGTTATGACCGCTCTTTGCTCCCAGACCTATTCCCTCCAGGACCTCTCTGTCCACAGGATGGAGCTGGACACATAGACAAGCCTAACTCTTGGGTCTGGGCTCTCCCAGATTCTAGATTCTCAGTTTTCCCACTTATCTCCTGCCTCCAGGAGATGCTACTATACAAAAATAGTATGAGCATGCGCTTTCCCAAAGTGCAGAGCCTCCCTTCCACCTCCACTGGCTTTGAGGTTCTTTCAGTACTCTTCAGTAGTCAAGGGGCTGTTGGCAAAGACTGAGGGCATAGCCGCCACTACAGAAGTGAACCAGGCTCATGCAGACTCAAAGGATACTCTTAATAAGATGTCAAAGAAACTCCAGAGCTGGGGGTTGTCAAGTTCTTTGAGACATGTCTAGCAAAAGGAGAGAGCTGGCCCACAGACAGAGGAGGGAAAGAAGGTGTTCAAGGAACAGGGAGAGGATCCCAGAGCCTGGCTCCAGATCCTTCCTGAAATCACTTTCAGATGCTTGGGCTCCTGGGAGCCCTCATATCTTTTTTTTTTTTTTTTTTTTTTTTGAGTCCATACAAACTCAAGCTGGTTTTTGTTTCTTGGGAAATGCTCTTAACCAGTGCAACACCAATTAACATCACGGGGATCCAGTGCTCAATTAAAGCATGCTTTGTAGACCGGAAGGCCTGGAAGCTTCCCAGGAACATAAGGAACAAATACAGAGATGGTAAAATCTATTCTTTGTCCGTTTCACTGTACCTTTAACTCTTACTATTATTCAAAATCCAGCTTCAAACTATTCCATTACCTCAGTAGTGACCTATTAAGCCCACAAAAAATTAGGTGATTAGATGTGAGGGTATAAAAAAGTTAAGACGTGATTTTAAAGGCAAGGGGTTCACAGCTTTGGGATGAAGAAAGACTAGATAAGCAAAGAAGGAAATCAGCAGGGAGCACGTAAGAGAAGGGCAAATGTCCAAGAGGTCAGAGTCAGAATTCAGTGCCTAACTTAAATATTTTGGTACATTGTTTTTCCTAGATCTGGGTGGTACAAATGACTTAACAAAACAGAACAGGATGCTAGGTACATAAAAACAGACTGTGCTTTCCACAACAGTACCTCCTATTCTGTGCAGTCACAGGCCTTCACCAGTTTGAGCTCTTGTACAAGAAATAAATGGCTCTTGATCCCGCAGTGATCTTCCTGGGCAATGTTAGTCTCAGCCTCTGGCGACAATCACAGACAAGAGAGTAGCAACCAGATAATTCAAACTGAGAGGCCACAGAACTAAATCAATCATTGCTATGGGGATTAACTTCCCCCTATAGAAGAAACCTGTAGAGCAGACAGTCAGAAAGCAAAAGGTTTCAGTACCAGGTTAACAGAAATCCGAACAGATCCGTTTCTAAAAAATCATATTCAATTATTGTTACCGTGGCTCTAGCAAGGACGTGGGTGGAGAAGACTCCATGTTGGGTGGAGAAGCACCATTAAATGCCATTTGATTCAAGAGTCCATCGTACGTCCGTGTGTTAAACTTGCCATAGTTGTCCATCGTTCCAGTTATGTGCTGCTTCAGAACAGAACCCCCTAACAGTGAATTGAGCAGGGATAGTTATTATTATTATTATTATTATTATTATTAATTACTCTCAAGGCATCTCACACAGTTGTAGTTAGATGATGGTTGAGACAGTAGTTAACCAAAAACTTCCTTACTCTCATGTCTGGTACTATGGCTGAAAGATGGGGTAGTTGGGGCTCTTCCAAGAGAAACTGCTGGAAACTTCATGGCCTTTTCTAGTCCAGTCTTCCAAGTGATGCAATGTCATTTCCCCCAAATTATATTTTATAGAATCAGCAAAGCCCATTCAGGTTCAAGGAGAGGGGACAGACATACTCCATCCCTTAATGGGGAAGAGTTTCATTAAATCGGCAGATATGTTTTAAAGCGATCACATTCCTGCTGTCTAAGAAATAGCCTATGGAAAGTTCTTTTTTTGTTTTTTTTTAAGAAGTATTTCATAACCATTAAGTGTGTTGGAGTGGCTTTAATTTTGCTTAAACCTGTTCTTTCACATATGTCTAGTTGCATGAACAGAAGAAATTTACATAACTTTTCTGAGGCTCTGTTTTCTTGGCACCAAAATAGGGATAATTTTTAGGAATGTTAGGAGAATTGAACAAATAATCCAAATAAAGGGCTTAGTATAACACGTGTCTTATAGTGGGTGTTGAATCAAGTAATAATAAAAAAAAAAAAAACTCAATTTCAAGCATTCTAATTCAAGCCATCCCTTCTCGATTTCTTGCTTCCTCTAAGCTACCATGATTCCAACAGTTGACATATGATTCATGATTCTGTCACCTTTTACTTAGGTGTTTACAAATACATAAAATGGCACTAAATTGAGAACTTAGGCACTTTCTGGAGGGTGGAGGATGAGGGAAAAGGGACACTCACTTATCACTCTTTATCTTCATGGACACTTGGAATTTTTAAGGTTATTAAGTCAATTTTTAACTATTTTGACCTATTTTATTACCTTTTTGAAAAAGCATATAAATATATTTACAGAATTTTAAATTGCAAAAAAAAAAAACTCATTAGCCTCATTAATGAGCTAGGAATCCTTGTGTGATCATAACTTTAATTTCAGCAAAAATAAGTGATATAATACTGATTATTGGTTACCCTGTAGACTATTTAAACTATAATTTTGTAAAGTTCGCTTTCCTCTTTACAATTCACTCATCTTTTAATCAGCAGTTACTTCTTTATAATTATTTACATGCAGCCTCAATTATTCTAGCCAGCTCCTTACACTCTTTCTAAGTAAATGCAATTGTAGGATATACAGCTTTTTAGAATTCCTAGACTTCCCTTAATAGGCCATCTATCCCGTGTTGATTTCCACAGGTAAATTGTATGGATTTCCTATTAGGAGACTTTTTTCTTACCATGTTGATCAATAAAGTGATTTAAACTATCTGTGTCTTTGTTTGCATTTCGATAAACCCTTTGCTATAGACTCGATTAATTCACATCAAGTGGTTTCACGTGTTAGGAGTAGCTTTAGAACATGACAAGAACCCTTCACAGAAGTCTTCCTTAACCAAGCTGAGGAAGAATTTTGGTGTTCCACCTGACCGTAAACTGATGTTGATCCCCTGCCCTCAAGACTGGGACTTAACACCATCAGTTCTTCTGGAACTTAGGCCTTCACACTCTGACCAGAACTACACCACTGGCTTGGTCTCCACCTTGCTGACGGCAGACTGTGGGACTTCTCAGCCTCCGTAATCACATGAGTCAATTCCTCATAATAAAACTCCTCCCTCCATTTGGTTCAATTTCTCTGGAGAACCCTAACACACTCCTTTACACACCTTGACTTGGTAATTACCCCTACTTCCCCTCCAGGTATCCAGGTCTAGCCTCGGGTCTGTCTGCAAAGATCTGTTACCTTCATGTTCTGCATTTGGTTACCTTTTTGTGGTTAGTGCTTCTCCTCCAGGGAATCCTCTAAGACGATCAAGTTTCTATAAATGAGAGGCTTCTTTCCGCCCTTTAGCAGCATAACCTGTCTTTGTATAAAAATCCGTGTTCCCCTTCCCCAAAGAATTTTTCTTAAAGAAGTTCAAAGTCTATCCCTTCGAAAAAAATTTCTATTCCCCAACTCAAAGAGTATCTTAGTATTCCTGTCTCCTGTGGAATTTCTTACACAAATTTATTCCAGGATGAATGAGTTTGGGCATTAATTCAATCTTTGATGGACTGTCTTTAGACGATGAATCTTCCAAAGGAATTTAATCCTGATGGAGTTTTCGGTCACAAATGTTTTAGCCACTGTGTCTGGATTAATCCAAACAACTCTCAATATTTAAATATATCCGTCTCCCTTCTTCCTGCACTTTCACATTCACTTTAACATAATTAACTTTATTCTGTTTTACAGGTACAATCAATATGTTTACCAAGAGCCTCAAAATCTACTCATTTCCAGGGTACTGTGAAATTAAATATCGGACAGTAAGAAGTCTTTGATTATCTCTCGCTGACCCAATCTTGGAAACAAAAATCAAATTCAAACATCGATCAATTATCATTAGTCAGTAGTTCTTATGAATGAAGGCATATATTGTGTCACATGTGAGTCAGCTTTAGCTCGTTTGAAAATTAATTGCACGAGGTCAAAGTCAACAACAACCACCAATATCAGGAATTGATATTCCCTAGGAAATGTGCAATAAAAGAAGAAAATGATTATAATCTGTTTGCCAATTGCTTTAATGAATTCAATTCTGACACTGGAGAAATATTCTCTGTTCTGTCCATCTGTTATTTGAGTTGTAATAAAGTAGTTTAAGGAGGTGTCTTTTGTGTTGTTCATGTTTCTAGAGATTCCTTTGTCTCAATTTACGCTGGCAACTGAACAATTGAAAATAATGTTAATAAACATTGAATATAAAAAGAAATAATTAAATAGATGACTGAGTAGTGGGAGAGTATTTTTTTTAAGTTCATGCATTTATTTTGATAGGGGGGAGGGGCAGAAAGAGAGGGAGAGAGAAAATCCCAAGTGAGCTCTGCACTATCAGCACGGAGCCTGACTTGGGGCTTGATCCCATGAACCACGAGATCACGACCCGAGCTAACATCAAGAGTCTGTTGCTTAACCAACTGAGTCACCCAGGTGACCCCCCCCCCTTTTTTTTGAAGTTTTGTTTTGTTTTGTTTTGAAGTTGATTTAGTGGGAGAGTTTTATAGGCAATACCAACTCAACCGTGTCCCCTAGGTGGAAACAGCTAGTTCTGGGCAAATATCAATGATTAAACAGTACCTTTGCAAGAAGTCCCCTCCCTCTATGTCTTTTCCATTTCCCCCTTCTCTCTCAATGCTGTGGGAATAGCAGTCTCCTTATTTACTACTGGAAAATTCCTATCTCACCTCACATTCCTCCTCCTCTAGTCTCTATGGCCAAGGTCTCCCAACAACTTGAGGAAGCATTTGCTTTACTTCTCTTTTTAGCTACCTAATCTCTAGCCTGCGATTCAAAATTCTTCTACCATCTTTCTTTCCTTCTCTCTGCTCCTCTCAAAGGAATGACCACTTTCTTGGTTTTTAACAGTGGGTATGGCAAGTCTAAGACCACCTTCCTCAGTAGAGCAGCACTTAGCAACGTTCCCTGGACAGCAGGGACTCTTAGACTCAAGGCCTTTCATTACAGCTTGTTTTAGAAAATGAGGCAATGAATGTAGCCCGAAGTGAGCACCAAGCCACATTATAGAGGTTTGAGTTCCAGGCCTAGCCAGTTACACGGATAGCCGTATATTAAAAAATGGGTGGAGTGGGGGAAAAACAAAGAAAAAAAATGGATGGGGTAGAAGCACTTCCAAAATGGTGGAGTAAGGGTCTTTGAAAATCTGCTCCTTCATAAAAACCATTACACTGACAAAAACAAACAAATGAACAACCACAACAAACACATATTCAAAACTCTGGAAATTGATGAAATGCTTACAAAAACCTAAGGAGAATATTTTTAAGGCTTATTTATTTTGAGAGAAGAAGAGTGCAAGCAGGGGAGGAACAGAGAGAGAAAGGGAGAGAGCATGCCAAGCAAGCTCTGCACTGTTAGCATAGAGCCTGACGTGGGGCTCCAACTCATGAACCGTGAGATCGTGACCTGAGCCAAAATCAAGAGTTGGATGTTTAATTGACTGATCCACCCAGACGCCTCCACTAAGGAGAATTTTTAATGAAAAATGGCTGAACCATGATTAGAACAAGAAGTTTGTGGTATTTTAACTTTCCCTATTCCCTCTTCCTCTCCCAGCTCTCTGGTGGTCTTGAAGCCAATGACCTCACAACCATGGTGGCTATGAAAATCAGCAGTCTAGCAGCCCCTTGAAAGTGTGGGGATATATTGAGCCCCCTCAAAGTCTCTACCTCGAGATAATCGCTGCTGTTTGTTCCTACAAAGTAACAATAGTCAAAACACTGTAGAACCGGCATAAGGATAGACATTCTGATCTATAGGATAGATTGGAGAGCTCAGAAGTAAACCTATACATCTATGGTCAATTGATTTTCAGCAGAGGGGCCAAGACCACCCAATAGGAAAAGAATAGTTTCCTCAACAGATTTGCAACAATGGCATATCCACGTGAAAAGAAATGAATTTGGATCTCTTCCTCACATATATAAAAATTATCTCAAAATGAATCAATGACTTAAATATAAATGCCAAAACTATCAACTCTTAGAAAAAAAATATAGAAGTAAATCTTTGTGGTCTTGGATTAGCAATGCTTTATTAGATATGACTTCAAAAACAAAAGTGACAAAATTGGATATATTAAACTTCACCAAAAGGTCATAGTTTTGTGCGTTCGAAGAGAACACAAAAGACAGCCCACAGAATGCATGAAAGTATTTGAAACTCGTATATTTCATAAGGGACTTGTATTTGGAATATATAAAGAACACATTTAAATCAACAATAAAAAGACAAATAGTCCAATTGAAGATTGGGCCAAAGATGTGAATAGACATTTCTCTAAAGAATGTATAAAAGTGACCTCCAAGCATATAAAAAGATGTTCAGTGTCATTGATCATGAAACAATGCAAATAAAAAGCACAAGATGCCACTTCATACCTACTAGAGGGGCTAGAATCCAAAAGACAGACAATAACAAGTGTTTACAAAAAGGTGGAGAGATTGGAACCTTCGTATATCCAAATGTCCATCGACTGATGAATGGGTAGTGGTATATCCATATAACAGAATATTATTTATTAATGAAAAATAGATGAAGCTTGAAAATTTGTGCTTAGTGAAAGAGGCAGTATTTCCACACAATGTCTAGAACGGGTGAAACCATAGAAACAGAAAGTAGATGAGTGGTTGCCAGAGGAGAATGAGAAGGGGCCGCTAATGGGTATAGGGTTTCCTTTTGGGGTGAGGGAAAATGTTCTAAAATTAGGTCATTGTCATCATTGTGCAATGATTTGATTATACCAAAATGGCTGAGTTTTGCATTTTACAAAGGGTACGTTTTATGGTGTGTGAATTGTGTCTCAATAAGTCTTTTATTTTTCTTATTTTTTTATGAATATAATCTATTGTCAAATTGTCTTGCATACAATACCCAGCGCACATCCCAACAGGTGCCCTCCTCAGTGCCCATCACGCATTTATCCCTCTCTCCCAACCCCCATCCACCCTCAGTTTGTTCTCTGTATTTAAGAGTCTCTTGTGGTTTGCCTCCCTCCCTCTCTGTTTGTAACTATTTTTCCCTTCCCCTCCCTCAAGGTCTTCTGTTAAGTTTCTCAAGATCCACATATGAGTGAAAACATATGGTATCTGTCCTTCTCTGACTGACTTATTTCACTCAGCATAATACCCTCCAGTTCCATCCACATTGCTGCAAATGGCAGGATTTCATTCTTTCTCGTTGCCAAGTAGTATTCCAATGTGGATATAAACCACATCTTTATCCATTCGTCAGTTGATGGACATTTAGGCTCTTTCCGTAATTTGGTTATTGTTGAAAGTGCTGCTATAAACATCGGGGTACAAGTGCCCCTATGCATCAGTACTCCTGTATCCCGTGGGTACATTCCTAGCAGTGCTCTTCCTGGGTCATAGGGTAGATCTATTTGTAATTTTTTGAGGAGACTCCACACTGTTATCCAGAGCGGCTGCACCAATTTGCATTCCCACCAACAGTGCAAGAGGGTTCCCATGTCTCCACATCCTCGCCAGCATCTGTAGTCTCCTGATTTGTTCATTTTAGCCACTCTGACTGCTGTGAGGTGATATCTTAGCATGGTTTATAAAAGTCTTTTAAAAGGAAGAATATTTATGGGGTGCCTGGGTGGCTCAGTGGGTTAAGCAACCAACTCTTGATTTTGGCTCAGGTCATGATCTCATGGTTCATGGGTTCAAGTCCTGCATTGGGCTCCACGCTGACAGTGCAGAGCCTGATTGGGATTCTCTGTCTTCCTCTCTCTCTGCTCCTCCCCTACTCACGTGCACTCTCTCTCTCTCTTAATAAATAAATAAAATTTATTTATTAAGTACATAAGTAAAATTTATTTATTAAATACATAAATAAATTTTTTATTGAATACTTAAAATTTATTTATTAATACATAAATAAATAAATAGAAGCATATATATTATGATTAAGGTTTAAAAAATGTGGATTGATAGGTTATCATGCATTTTATGTTATCCAGAAGAAAAGATGAATCTCTTTGTAGAAAAGTATACTTGTCACTTTTTTGGACTTGGCAAAGTGTGTAAATTTTAGCTTTATTTGTAGGATAAAGTGGCTCACATGGTATATATACAAATTTATCTGCCGTCCAGTATGTATTGGAATTCTATTCTGCTTTCAAAACTAAAGGGAGGCCATTTTTACTTTCTAAAGAGATCAAAGTGTACAGACCACAGTGGTAAATATAAATCCTCTCGGGAACAACACCTTCTTAGCAGAGGCTAGAAAACAAATTCGTTTCGAATGGAAGATTTATTGACAAATGGAAATTAGACTCAGTCGCTCTTTTATTATTTCAATATTAAGCACGTACATGTACAAGACAATTTTTTTGTTGTTGGAGCTGGGAATAAAACTACTTGATTCCTTAGGATGCTGTCTGCCCAAAGCTCTGAAAGACTTTAAAATAGACATTAATATTTACTACTGTACTACTGAGCTTTTGCAAAGATGTTACATTTATAATAAAATTCACCTGTTTGAAAACAGAACAAAACAAAACAAAGTTCTTGCCCTTTAGTGGAGAAATAAGCAAGAAACAAATTGATATTTAATACTAGCTCAGGTAATGGTCACTGTTATAAAGACAAAGCAGGGCAAGACAGAGAAAGTTCTGGAAGGGAAAGTCCTGATAAAATGGAAAGAAGTCCTTCCAATGAGTTACCATTTGAGTTAAGACCTACTTGAAGTGAGGGAGATAGTCATCTGCAAACATATCTCCTAAAGGGAAGAACAAGTGCAAAGGCCCTGAGGCAGGTTTGTGCTTTGCATGGCTGTGGTGTATTAAGGACTGTATTGTAGCTGGAGTCCCAAGATCAAAGTGGATCATGGACAGAGATGAGGTCAGAGAGAAACCAGGAGCATGATCACGTAGGGCCCTGGTAAGAGCTTCGAATTTTATTCTAATATCAATTGAGAAGTTAAGAGCTAGAAGTTTTCTTTATTTTTCTGCATCTCTGATGCTCATGAAATGAATCAAAAGTTCAGTTTTAGAAGGTGTGCTGTCCTGTATTTTCCAAATTTCTGATAAAATCGAATTTCTCATTTCTTTAACACTTGCATACACTCAAAAAAAAAAGGGCGGGGGGACGAAAACTTGAAATGCCAAATGTTTTCTTTCCAAATCACATCGCCACTTAAATCTTGTACCAACCATCTTGCTAAAAAATCGTGTAATATGTGAGAATACTTCCAGCGACAGAGGCTAGAGAGTAACCAGGAGGGAATGAGGACTTCTGAGCGGGTTTGCAGCAAACTTCGCTCATCTACTCCCTTGGGTGTAACAAAGGTACATGCGACAATTCAGTGGAGTCCTCTTGACCTGAAAAACATTGTTTCCCCAAGCACATAAACAAAAGCAGCTGGCAAAATTTATCAGCCAGTTAATTTATCAGAGCTTTCGCTTTTTACTTGATTGCTTTATTGTTTTGGGTACAAATCCGAGTTTTGGAAATAAGGAATTTAATTAGTAATTCTCAGTCTAGACAATTATCTTCCCCATGGAGCTAGACAGAGAATGAAAGACAAGTTGTATAAATAGGTGTTTACTCCCTTCCTTGATTTGGGGGGGGGGGGGCTGTGGCAAAAAACAGTAGCCTATAGAGTGGGGACTCAGAAAGCATTCACTTTTACCCCACACCACCTCAGGGCACACAGCGTGAAACGTGCCACGGATAGATTCCCTTCCTCGGTGAGCTATTGAGAAAAGGCCACTTGAGGAAAAGTCCTAAGATTTTTTGGTTTTGATTTTGTGAGGCAATGGGAGAGGCAGTGAGGAAAAAGTGCTAACTTACGTGTAACATTTTATTCAAAATAAATTCATTCTAGATGCCCTCTTTTGAAGGGTTTAAAATAGTTTCTCTACTCATGGCTGAGCTTCCATATTCTACCCCAGGGGAGAGGGAGGTTGGAGAAAAGCTATCGGTTAGTGAGGGAAAGCTTTTTATTGTTCTTCAAGCATGCCTGACGGAGAGGAGAGGCAGGATTTAAATTTCATTCTGCTACAGCACGTTCAAGGCCAATGCCTCGAAAAAAAAACGTTAACTCGTGAGACAGTAGAGGGTGAGCTCAGTTGGAATGGGCAGCTACATGAAGGTGGGCCCTGGGGACACTGGATGAATTTCCGGGGCTGAAACCAGGCTGGCAGAACATGGTATCCAGAGGGAGTTGCCAACAGCCAGAGGTGGTAATCTCGGGTAAAGACTCAGAGTCAGGGAGTTTTCATCCAATTTCTAGACGTAGGTATGGGAGTAAAGGAAGGGGTTCCCAAAAGGAAAATGGAGCATGTGAGCAGGATGGCCTCATGGGAGGCAGTGATTAGAGACCTACAGTCAGTTGCCAAAGAAAAACCCATGAACAGATCCGGGACTTAATCCCTAGATCCCATTAGAAGGAGAGGGGGCTAGAAGGGACGGACACAACTGGCAAGAATGGGGCAGATTTGGTCTAGTCTGATAGGGTCTGAGGGGTTAGACAGGTTATGAAGTGAAAGACTCAATGCGGGAATCAAGAAGGGACTGACGTACTAGAAGCGGGGAACGGAATAGAGGCTTGGGCTGGGGTTCAAAGCCCAAGTTCGGTTCCTTCTGTAGGGGATGTAACAGCATGGCCCTTGCCTTGGAAGTCCCATGAAATAAACACGACAAGGTAACTCCATCAGCGTGTTTCAGGGCTCCAACACCTACGAGGGAGATTCTCAGACTTAAAAGGTGGAAGAAACAGAATTGTTTAGTACTCGTTAATGTAGGTTAGGCTTGGTCCTGGGAGTGAGATAGAACTGGTGTTGGTAAGGATGATGGTGCCCGGATTATGGGGAGGGGCATGGGTGCTGGTCACTCAGGGTCTGACACGAAACAGATGGCACATTCAAGCAGCAAATGAGGAAAATTTCATGAACACATAATTTAGGGAAATGAATGGATCTGACAGCCAGCCCACATCCTGGGAATCAGGATGAGTTGCACATACTACTCACACACACACACACACACACACACATTTACGTATATATATATTATACATACATTATATATGTAAATTCCTTTCATACAATTTCTTATTTGTATGACTAAAGTTTATGTTTATAATGTTTATTTTCCAATGTTTTATAATGTCTATTTCATAACAATATTAAGAAAGAACACCTTTGTATTCAAGATACTTTTTCCTATATTGCATAGAGAACAAAGTTCTAACCTTTGTGTGGAATGTAGATGGATTTTTTTTTAATAATAAATAAAATTTTTTCTTCCAGAAAACCAGTTACTAATGATAATTTCTTTACTCAGAGTTGCCAAAATTGGTCTTTATTACATTCTTTGAGTGTGTTGATTTTTTTTCCTCTGTTAATAAGTCAAAGTCCAATGGATAGAATATATTTTAAGTTTATGAGATTAGATAAAACTTACTTTCTGATATTCACATCTGAAGACTTAAGCAGTTGTTTTATTGACCTGAACTCTACCTCGGGACACACTGACTTACTGCCCAGACTTTGTCTACCAGAAGGGCAATAAAGATCTGGTATAAAGCAGAGTGTGCAAAAATAGTGGCCTCCCTTTGCAAAAGAATGTCACCTCACGGACAATGGACCATGAGAAGGAAATTCAATCTTTGGGTTGAATTATGAATTTGCAGTGAGGAAATTTGACCACTCCACTGTTTTTCTCTAAATGGGATCAGGAGTCCCATGTGCCACCTAAGACAGAGACACACACATATACTGTGCAGGCCAGTTAAATGACCTAAATGACACCGTGGAAGCTGCCAGAAGTAAATGTCATCCTGGAAAACAATTTGAGAAAATTAGTACCATGCTTTCAATGCCTCACTTACCTCCGCGAAAGAAATGCAAATATTTGAGGGTTTCTTCTGGAAGCCAGCATAATGTAGTCTCTTCCTTTTTTTATGTTTGTGTAAAAAGGAAAGACAGAAAATGGCTTTTTGTGACTCTTCGAGATAAATTCCTAGGGTAGTGTAAACAGCGATTGACTTGGGCCTAATTGAAGACTGGTGAGGTAAAATGATATTTATTATTACTAATGACACCCCAGAAATGAACAGTGAGTAAAGTAATAACTCATTTGAATAATTATTTTGGCAGATGATAAAGACAGGGCAATGCTGTGTCATTGGGAGAGTTGTGTTCTCGAATATTTAGAGAGAAAATCAGAATAGAGTCCAGTTGGATAATTACATGATGACTCATTAAGCCTGTGGGGTGGACAGAAAGCATATAAACTATTACAGATGCATCACACAACCTGAAAGGCACGAAGGGAGTCACAGAATGACTTGAGTGCATTAACATCATTCCTAACGGCCATTTTCTGATCCTATGCATGACCTTCTATCCTCCACTGTCATCTCAACCCCAAGTGCTTGTTTAATATAAATTTTGGATGATCCCATTGGTCTAATAGTTGAGATTTAGCTGAAGCGGATGTGAAGAGTAATTGCATTAGACCGATTTGGTTTTGGTTTTCTTTTCTTAATTAATATCTTGGGGTCCCCTTTGGGTCCCATGTGTTGTGGCAGATGCTGGAGAGTCAGCACAGGCGTTCCTGCCTTTGTCCTGGCAGTATCATCCAGGACCCATCATTTGTGGCTCCCACGAGTACTCACGACTTGGGCTCTACATCCAAGGTAGGTCAGCTCAGTGGTGAGAGGCAGCTTATGAACTTCCATGTGCTTTTTACATCCTAGAATTGGTATGTTTTGGTTCATATTGGAATGGCGTCTTCTAATCCTGTGGTCTTTTTAGGCATGACATAGAAATCTTCAGCTGTCTTTGAACTTTTACCTTTAAGCTTCCTAGGAAACAATTGGGCCATATTGGCTTAGTGTTCCAATGCGTAGAACTCTGAAAAAACTGGACGGTGTTAGAAGAAACCATGGAAGGCATCTTCAGCTGGGCTTTGAAACAGTAGTTCCTGGGTTTCATAGGTCATAAGTTCAGAGACCACCTTCTCCCCTTCAATTTTTCTTTCAAAATCCTACTATTCTTCAAGATACATCCTTCAAATTCCCACCATCCTTCAAATGTCTCTTTTCAATGAAATCCTTCTTTATCACTCTAGACAAAAGAGCATCTCTCTTTTCCTAAATCACCTACGACTCCACCCCTTTACCCATTGTTGGATACTTACCCTAAAATTTTCTTCATCTATTTGATTACCCATCTTCTCTAAACTGGAGCACTTAGAGGTAAAATAACGCCCCTCTCTCTGTGCCTGTCCCCCACTTGTTCCCTCTCTCTCTCTCTCTCTCTCTCTCTCTATATATATATATATTTGAAAAAAGGAAAAGTTTTTTTTAGTGCCCTTGCCATTAAGAACATACTAAATGAAGACATTAATAATGCCAAGGTGTATTAAGGGATTACAACTTAGAGTGTCTACCTTCAACCTTGATACTGAGATCAGAAATGGTAGCTTAATTTTTAGGTAATGAGTTAACTTCCCACTAAAGCATAACCATGAGGACTACACTCTGAAGTCGTTAGTTTTCCCCTTGACTGACTTTGCTCATACTCAGGAAGTGACCCTCAATACCAAAGCAATTTGTCACACAAGGGAGTTTTACTGCTTCTCACCTGGGCATAGTCAAAATTCCTCACCAAATGTCAGAGCTGTAAATACTAATAGATTGTGTAGATGTTCTTTTGGGATTTAAGACTGAACTGTGCCCTCTATTTGTGGGGAAAACTTCTGTTTTTCCAAGTATGAAGTGGACTGTCTCCAGCAAGGAGGTGACGGTCCCCTGGGACAGATTTGAGGGAATGTGAGTATTCTTTCATTATTCTCCAGTGTCCATTGTCAAAGCAAGTGATGTTATAATCCTTCAAATTACCTCTTTATTCCCTCTTCTGGTCTAGCTGGTTCATGAGATTGTAACTAGCAGAAAAATCACGTCATCCACTGAATTAAACTCTTGTTCCCAAAGCGCCTAGGTAAAGGTACACAGAATTTCTGTGGCATAGGTAACAGATTCACAGAGATTAATTTCTCAGATTAAACTGCTGTTGAGGAGACATGCTCAGTCCTGAGGGAATGAGCCACAGTGTGGAAAATGTTCAGGGTCTGAATAATGCCGGACAAGGCAGCCTTGTCGATTTGGTCCAGGAAGTTGAGGATGGGTGGAGTGCCTGGGGGCTTGGCCCCCAGGGGTGACTGGCCCAAACACAATTCTCAAGTGGTCACTTTGAGGCCCGGAGAAAGATGCAAATATTAATAATGCTTCGGGGTTTTGAAAATATTCTAAATAGCTAGGGCATGATGTCAGAGAGACGGGAACAAGGGATCTGAAAGGGAAAATTTGCATTCCAGCCAGTGACTTTTTCCTTACCTAGCTACTGATTACTTGAGGCCATTTCTTTATTGTTGCAGGATGATAATTTTTTCTCTTTGCCTCGGGTTCCTCCTTCAGTGTTTCCTGATATCCCAGCCTTATTCAGAGTCAAGTAATAGAGTCTCTGTACTAATTTCCCTGAGCTGTTGACTTTTAAATTAGACTTTTGCAACCCACAACTGAGAACATAGTTTGAGAAAAATGCTTATGGGTCTAAAAAGCCAGTGTTCTGATCATCAAAATTCAGACCTACAAGGGTGCCGAGCATGGTATTTAAGCCATAGCACTAGCTAGCTATGTGGGTCTCTCAAAAGTGGGAGAAGGAACCAGTGGAGAGGAGGAGTAGGAGGACGGCTGCAGATTGTGAATCGTGATTGGCTGAAGCCAACCACGGTGGGCCTTCCCCTTGTGCTGATTGGTTTCTGTGTGAGCCAATTTTGGCCAGTAAGATGTGAGCGTAAATCTGCTGAGGGGCTTATAGGAAAGGTTGCTGTTGTCAATGAAACTTTCGAGAATACATGTTCATGTTTCGCCTCAGAATGTTGCCCTACAGTCATACTCTCTGTACAATGATTTATTTTTTTTAATATGAAATTTATTGCCAAATTGGCTTCCATTGTAAAACGATTTAACACGATGATATCAGCATGGAAAGACTAAGGTCGTCGATAACCTGTATCACCCAGCACCAGAGATAATTGATCTCCAGAAGTGGTGTTGAGCTGTTACATTTAAAAGTATGGCGAGTCAGGGATTTCTGTTACCTGGAACTGATATCCTACTAACTTTTAGTTTTAAGACTGTTTTTAGGGCCCCAAATAATGTCTCTTGAGTGATTCTTCTCTGCTCTTAAAATTCGGTTTAAGACAAGCATCTTATGGTCTGACCAGTGGTGTTGGTCTCAGTTAGAAGAAAGAAAAAAAAATTCTATCACATACTTTGCACTACGTATGACCAGCTTCCTTCAAAGATATTAGATGAGGACATTAAAAAAAAATAAACCAAGACACAAAACCTTGCTTAATTATCTGGGAATTGTACTCCCTCAACCTTACCCTTAGAGGTCTGGGAACAATTTCCCAACATGCCCGAAGAAAATAGTCTCAACCTCAGACACGGAGGGGAAAAATTTAAAAGCTATTAAACTGAGTTGGTCTCCTTCTTTATTTTTGCCTGAGGGAAATTAGTCAATTGAGGGAAACATTTCAGAAAGCACACAGTTTTAAACCAAAATGTCATCGTTAATGATTTTCTATCAATGTCGTAACCTGTACTTTTACAGTAATTGCCATCCTCTGACCTACTGGTCAAATGGTATTTTTCAGTTCGGAAAAATTATGTCTCTGTCATGTATTAATAAAGCATAGCACTGTGTTCTTCAACTAACTGTTAACAATTACAGATCTATATCCAGAGATGAGCCACAAGCACAAAGTGTGATCAAAATTTACTGTGCCTGTGAAGTCATAGTCATACGAGTCGCTCTATTCTCGGTAATGTTACATAAGAAAATGAGAAAGGAGATGACAACAGTCAAACGTATAACACAGCTGAACTGGTCTCTAACACCGGACCAGACGAAAACAATGAGATTTGACACTTGAAAGTTATCAGACAGCTGATGGATCTCAGCTAATTCACACTCAGTCACTGAACGCCAAATGCAAATGGCACCGGGTAGATGATAGACAGCAAATGCAAAGAGCCCCCGGCATCAGACTTGGGGCAAGGCTGACTCTTTCTGAGCACCAATGAAATTCCCTTGGCCAGACGTGTTCCGTGAAAAGTTTTTCAATTTTTGTCCACTCGAGGGTGTTTCACGAGTTGGAACTTTTCCATCCAGAACAAGTTACTTAAGCCAACTGTAGCTTAAAGCCTCTAGAAAAAATTAAACTCAGAATCTTTTCCGTCATGGCTGCAGCTGGAAAATCCTGTAAACGTCCTGAAAGTAAGAAGTCCTATGAAAGATAGAGAATTGAAGGTAATTACATCTTTATCAATAGCCACTACAGGTGATTCAATAAACTATGGTGGGTAAAAATGAAAAAGTGATTGGAATATGTTATTTTTACTTTTTTTTTAATTTATTTATTTTGAGATGGGTGGGGTGTGGGTAGAGCAAGTACACACAAGTGAAGGAGGATCAGAGAGAGAATCTCAAGCAGACCCCATACTGTTAGTGCAGAGCCCAGCCTGGGGCTCAAACTCACAAACCATGATATCATGACCTGAACTGAAATCAAGAGTTGGGTGCTCAACTGACTGAGCCACCCAGGCGCCCCAGAATAGGTTATTTTTCTGAGTCATTGATAGGCAGTCACTCTGCCAATGCTTTGGGTCTACAGCAAATCTGTTTAGCCAAAAAATATCATGTGAGTAATTCTGAAGTTCTGCCTAGAGAAACTGCTTAATTCCTCATCATTGAAGATTTCCAAGCTTCCGTATTTTGCTTTATCCCAGACTCTTGGCCCATCTCTGCCTCCATTTGTAGGCAACGGATCAGGAGATTTTCGTACTATAAAATATTTCTCCTGGAAGCCAAGAATTTGTTTGGGTCCACAGGTAAGTCAAAATGGTCAAAGAGCATTTGTGGGCAGCAGGATCTTTGGAAGGAGCACACCCATCAGAAGCCCCAAGTGCCAGTCTCAGTTTACTGTTCAGGAGCTTGCCTGGGCTCTTAGGTATAATTGTTCATCTCTTTCTGGGCCTCGGAATCCCTACAGGACATCTCAAGAACTATTCTGCATTCTTAATGATAATACAATTTTGCCAATGTATGAACATCCTTCCATGACTCAACTGCCCTTAGTTTATTCATGAAACTCTCAAGAGTGTGCCTATTCTCTCTACTATGCTTTGTTGTTTCAAAGTTCACCACACACACACACAAACACACACACACACACACACACACACACGCAGGTTGGCATCTTGGTAATTTATCCAGTATTGTCATTCTTAGGCAATACTGAGTTAAATAAGTTCTGCATCAATAATGGCCTCATTCCACTGAAACAAATAGTAAAGATATGTCATAAACCTATAAAGGTAGAGAAATATGTACTTACATATAGAAAGAAATAATTTTGTTGGATAGCATAATAAATGTTGCATTTATCCGATGTGTCATGTGAATTGAAAAAAAAAATGCCTGGTCCATGTAAAACTCCTTGAATGGAGAAAAGTTTCTAAGTATTAGGAGTGCCAGCTTCTTACAAGAGTATAAGTTTAACGGATTAAGAACCGATAACGAGAGCTCTATAAAATGCAAGATCCTTCAGGGAAGAAAATGTTCTCACTCATTGCTATTTCTAGCAGAAACAAGATTACTTTTGTCTAAATTAAGTACAATTTCTACTTAATTTATTACTTGGTATTGTACTTGGAAATACACTAAGCATGAAATCATCTTATAAATATAAATTTCCTTCTACTCGAATGCTACTGATGTGACAGAGCGGAATAATGTTGAGTCGTTTTCCTGAAGAATTTAAAAGGTGGAAAATGAATTGAGAGTTGGCCATTTGTTTTATTTTCTAAATGGCAGGCTTGTCTATCTCCACAGTTTACAGGTACGAAAGGTAGTTCATTCTGAGCTAAACTGAGAGTGAAGTACCTTCTTTTTACTTTGATCCACAGGCCTGGTAAATTTCCAGAGATTTCCTGGCGCTCCTTGCTCATTTCTAACATTTGATATTCTGTAATCAATTCACACTGTCATTTAAGTTTTTGATATTCAGACACAAATATTCACTAATCTTCCATTAAAGGAGTCAAATGATCTAAATGTGAAAACTTGAGCATGAAATGCCAGGATAACTGAGAGAGGTTCTTGTGATTAAACTACCCCAACGTTATCTAATGCTAGTTAAGTTGTTTCTTCTTGTGTCTCAATATTCTTATCAATAGGAGAGAGTTAAAGCATATCTGTTCCCTGTCTGTTCCTCAGGAATGTTGGGCAGAAAATGTATCAATTTTTAAAAACGGCTTATTGTCACTTGGAGGTACAGCTGTAGAGGCAGGCAGCCATTAAAGAACTTGAGCTTGAATGAAATGACAATCACATGTTTTTAGAATTACAGGTAGAGAAAAATAAGAATTACAGGTAGAGAAAAATGCAGAATTAAATCAGGCAGTAAATAGTTTCATTGACTACGTTTTCGGGTGATGAAAGAACTCATATAGGGATTGTCAAAACCCGTTGAAAGAAAGCAGATGAAAAGTGAGCAAATAAGTAAAAGTACAGCTTGAACTAAGGGGAATGTGGGCACACGAGCCAGTTATGCAGAGTATGAATACTTTGCATAGGGTTTAATACAATAAGTACGTTTGTAATGTTTTTGATAATTTAGGACTTTAGGGGATTTGGTTTAATTTGAAAGCTATGGCATAAGAAATTTGACAATATTCATAAACATTTTGAAAAAGGAACTTGATAGTCACTGTATGTATTTGATTCATTCTTTTGTTTACAGGATTGGTTTAAGGACCTGGAAAGATTTTTTGTTGTTGTTAGGGCCATAAACTTGCATTAAATGAAATGCATGTAAAGGAAATCGAATCTATTACATTGACACATGAATTTGGAATTTTAATGAATCTTAGTTACATGAAAAGAGGGTTAAAGAAATTGAGTGAATCAAATATCAATCAGAGAAAGGGTAACAGTACTTATTTTGCTAAGGTTATAAATACATAATATTTGTACGATGCACTTAAAGAATTAAGGACAAATATGCATGGGATTTATAACTTTTTAATAAATTAAATAAGAATCTAAAGCACCGTAGCTGTACAAGTTCTTTCTGTGCCCTTCTACACTGAAAGGTAAACAAAGCAAAAAACAGCCTCTTTAACTATAGAGAACAAACTGGTGGTTGCCAGAGGGGAGGTACATGGGGGGCTGGGGGAAATAGGTGAGGAAGATTAAGGGGTACGCTTATCACGATGAGCACTGAGTAATGAATAGAATTATTGAATCCCTATACTGTGCACCTGAAACTAATAGTGCATTCCACGTTAACTCTACTGGTAAAATTAAAGAAAACAATTTTAAATGAAAAAAAGTTAAGATGTATAAATGCGACCACGTGACTCCATTATTTAAAAACCGCGAGTGGCTCCTAGTCTATTTCAAGGCAAACTGGCAAAGCGCTCGGAATGATCTTCAGGGCCCTGCCTTATCTCACTCGCCTCATCTCCTACTGATTTCTCCAGCCAGCTGACCTGAGCACCCCAGGGATATCTTTGCCTCCATATCTTTATATTGGCTGTCCTTTATACCTGGAAAAGTTTTGTTGTTGTTGTTTTGGGTGGTGGCGGTGGTGTGTGTGTGTGTTGTTTTGTTTTGTTTTTCAGATAGCCCCATGGCTAGCTTCTTCATTTCCGTCAGACCTTTACTTAGGAGTCACCTTCCTGGGAGGCCTTCCACGCCCACCGATGTGATCTGACATTTACGCTACGCCCCCTATGATACTTCATATTCTACTTGGCTGTTCTCGGCTTTACTTTTTCTCCTGTTGATGGGGTTTTGGGCTGATGGTGGGGTTTGGAGCTGGGGGCCAAGAATGAGTTCTTGAAGACATCTTTGGTGCAAACAGAGGATTTTAACTAAAACACGGAGAAAGGACCCATGGGCAGAAAGAGCGGCGTGGGGTTGTGACTGGTAACTGATTACATACCTTCAGGTTGGGAGGGGGTTAGGGATAGAGTAAGTCCCTAAGATATTTTGGAAGCCAGGTTTCCAGGACTTCGAGGGGCTCGCTGTGGTCAGGAAAACGGCACGTATTACCGTTTAGTAAAAACCTCACCCATGAGACCCTTCAGATGTATATCAGGGGGCTGTAAGCTTGGAGAAGATTGCCAGCCTCTATCTTGGGGCAGTTGACAGAAAGGAAGTTTCCAAAGGAATGTTTATATGTTAAAGTAGACTTACAGGATCCTGGGAGGTCAGGATCACGTGAAGCCAAAATTCCCTTTTTTCCTTAACAAAGTGTCCTCATCGAGGCAGCTGAGCTCCTAGAGGGAGGTCCCTCTGCCCGTCTCAAGGACTTGCCAATGGGCTGTGGGCCGTAAGGGAATTGAATTTGTCATTTGCCTTCGATTCCCACGTCCCCCTGGCAAGCACTTAAACACCTTTCTTTGTCCGGGTAGCTAGGAGTGTTTGACGACTCTCACACGTATTCCACCCGGGGCGGGGGTGGGGGGGGTGCTAGCTTGTACTTTGCCCACAGTTTGCATTATGCCTCTGATGCCTCTGATGCGTCACTGGTGCCTCGCTCATCTATTTTATTTGTTTGTTTATCTACTTCCTCTAATGCAATATAAACTCTGTGACATTAGTGTTCCAAACATGGAAGTCAGGTGCCAGGAACAGCTGCCTGGCACAGAGTAGCCTTCAGTCAATAACTGTTCAGTTGATGAGGACATGAATGCACATAGATCAGCGTCACATTTGGAAGATATAAAATTACTCAGATGGACCCTGGCATCTGGAATCATCTCCCTTTCAGGTATCGGTTTCGCTTGCTTGTTTCTTAACTTCCTTCAGGTCTCCTTTCAAACGTCGCCGAGAAATCTCTCCCCGACTTTCCCAGCAAAAGGAGGACCCTCCAAAGTGCTCTATTTTCTTCTCTGCGTTTAGGTTTTCTCTACAGGCTTTTCACCACCTGACACGATATGGGGTATTTGTTTGTTTCCCAACTCTAAAATATAAGAATGATGAAGACAAAAAAAAAAAAAGCCTTCTCTTTTTCCTGCTCATAAATACCTACTCCACTCCTAGAACCCAAAACACAGCCGGTCAATATTTATTAAAGGAAGAATTGCATGAAGAAATGAATGAATGGAGCCATGACCCGTCTTTTGTATTCCAGACACACATCTCCAAGAGCCTAGTAAACACCACCTCGTAGGAAATTTTTACCTCGAAGTCGTCAGGTTGTAAACTAAACTTAATGATTTCTTCCTTCCCTGTTCTTTGATTTGGTTGTAAGTATCCCTTAGCCTAGAAATCATAAATCATCTTGGCTTCTCCGGCTCACCTAATTTCCAGTCCATAGATGCCCCAAGTCTTGCGGGCATAATCTGTCTCACTTCTGCATCCCTACTGACGTTGCTTACTTCAAAGGTCACAGATGTGTTTGCACTGGTCTCCTCTCAAGCTCTTTGCCAGTTCATCGTCTCTACTGTTCCCAAAGTTAGATTCCAAAATTTCGACCCTCAGTTTTCCCTAAGATCTCCACTAGCCCTTAACCGAATTTTACTTTGTGAGACAGTCATTCTAAGCCCTTCACAGTCTATTGCCGAGCAAATCTCTAGTCTGGACTCCATTTCGTGTCCTCTGTCATCTACACTCAGGCCGGCACTTTTCACAATTGCATCCGGGCCACCGACATCGGAATCACCTGGAACACTAGTCCTTGGACCCCAAGCCAGACCTGTTGGTCAGAATCTCCAGACAAGTGGCCCTGGGGATCTACATTTTTAATAAGCTGCCCAGGCCATTTTAGGTACACAAAAATAATCACACGGGATTATAAACTGCTCAAAAGAGCTCTGCTCTCCATGGCCACACTTTCTTTTTGCCTAGAATGCTTTCCTACTCCGCAGACCACGGTTATTAGATTTCCCCTTCCCTTTCCCCTACTTTCACTTACAGCACCCCCTTTGGGGTATTCTTTCTTTCTTTCTCTATGCTCCTTTTGACTCATATCCTGTTCATGTGTATAGCCTCACCCGTAGCATGTTATTTTTCACCTAACAGGTCCTCAATCAATGTTCGTGCCGTTGAATTTTTTAAGTGCTCTAAGCTAGTTGAAAGCTAAGACACCATTAAATCACAGGAGAACATGAGATTAATTCGCGCTGAGTGTGTCTGGCAACGATTTCACTGGTTTGCTTTTATCATTTTCGTGTTGCTAGATAACAGAGAAGTCTCCAGCTACAATTAGCAAGCACCTTTTCTGTAGGTAACGAATATGAATGTGGATAGCCTGCGGACTTCAGAAAATTGAAAGCCAGCTTCAACATAATAGTCTCCATATTTTCTCTTTTAAAATGTTCATATCTTTATGTGCAATGCAAGCATTTCTTTGATCAAAACTATATGAACTTTTAAATTTTGCTAAAGATTATTTTCAGTAAATTTGCCCTGAGCTGGGCATTGAAGAATAAGAAGGATTTCAAAGACAGAAATCATGATTATGCAGCCTAGATGAAGACAGGGGTGGGGAGGGGGGTTTGGGAAAACAATGAGTAACTCTAATGCCATACTTAAAGAAATAATTTAGATAAGGGCTAGCTGGTGAATAACCATAGTTATTCTTCCAAGGGAATGTCTGGTTTCTTTATGCTTTGCCAGTGAGGTAAAACTATGTTGCTTTCAAGGTGAAATGTACCCCTCATCTCTGGAAATCAAAATGGCCGTCTCTATGACTGGCCAAATGGCATTTGTTCCTGGATCTGGCTTATGTCATATGTTGATTCCAAATATACTAATACTAATTAGTATCATCTCCCTTTTATGTTGTTTATTTTTTTCTTGAAAAAAAGTTGGGAAGAAACTGGAAGTGAACACACACACAATGCTTCCTTTCTGTTGGCTCGGGGAATCTCAAACTGGTGTTGAAAAAGAAGCAAGTCTCATTTTCATGTTGATCACATCTGTAAATGGAAGAGAGTTTTTCACAGTCTCTTTGAAATAGATTCTAAAAAATATCATTTATAATCTATGCACTTGTTTTAAACTGTAGATCTGAAAGTTTTCGGTTGGGGGAGGGCACCTGGGTGGCTCAGTCCATTGAGTGGTTGACTTTGGCTCAGGTCATGATCTCACAATTCCTGAGTTCGAGTCCCACATCGGATCACTGCTGTTGCCTCAAATCCTCTGTCCCCCTCTCTGTACCCCCCCAATCTACTCTCCCTCTCTCTTTCTCTCAAAACTAACTACAATTTTTAAAAAAGAAAGTTTTGCGTTAGAGAAATAAATTAGATCATACACATAAATTTTACATAGAATGAAAGTAGTTATTCCCAAATATTTTACTTGATTTCTCAGGCCGAATCCATCAAAATCCAACCTATGTAAACTTTGGGGAGGAGAAGAATGTACTTTTAATACCCCATCTTGTAGCCTAATTACCATGGCTTCTGCGGCCATGATATTTATACATATCTGACAAAGATCATTTTATTTAACATGTGTCATGTTCATAAATATGGAAGGGAGCAAACACAATCTTTTTTTTTTTTCAAGAAAAAAATAAACAACATAAAAGGGAGATGATACTAATTAGTATTAGTATATTTGGAATCAACATATGACATAGAAAATAGGAAGTCAACTGTTTGTTAAGGAAAAATTATTCATGACATTTGTAAAATAATGGTAAGGCAGACTTTATTTAAGGAGTACCACGGTGGTAAGCGTGGGGACCACCGCAATGGGGTCTTGCAGTTTGGGAGAAAGATTAGGTTCCACTCCAAAAACAAGGAAAAGTGAGAATTTATTTATTTATTTTTTTTTAAATTTTTTAAATGTTTTTTATTTATTTTTGAGACAGAGAGAGACAGAGCATGAGCAGGGGAGGAGCAGAGAGAGAGGGAGACAGAGAATCTGAAGCAGGCTCCAGGCTCTGAGCTGTCAGCACAGAGACCAACGCGGGGCTCGAACTCACAGCGTGTGAGATCGTGACCTGAGCTGAAGTCGGAAGCTCAACTGACTGAGCCACCCAGGTGCCCCAAGGAAAAGTGAGAATTTATAGCCAAGGAGCAGTGTAGGGAATCAGTGGATGGAAAATTCAAAGAGAAAACATCAGAGATGAAGAGTGTTTCTGGCCAATCCAACCTAACAGGATTCTTCCTGAAGGCAGGCAGATGGCGGGAGGGGGATGTGAATGAGAAGATGAGGGAGAATAGATGATGAAGAACCCAAATCAGTAACAAGAGTGATCAGATAGGAAGGAAAGGGGATTCTAGGTAAACTGATGTAGAAGGACTCTTGCTGAAAAGGGACAATGCGGAGATGAGCATGGAAACTCAAAACTCAGGACCTAGTTGAGAAGAAAGTTCATAGGAGCCTGACCAGAGTTTGGTCAAAGACAAAACTCTTTGTCGGTTAAAAAAAAAATAACAATTGTTGGAAACTTTCAAAGATTTACCCCAGTCTCCCATATAACCCTTATTGTTTTTTCTACTTCAAGCTTTGCCATCTGTTTGTGAAGGAAAACAAAATAGGATGAAATCGGTAATTGCACAAAATGTTGGAAGCCGTTGCCTTTTTTTAATTTAAATTTTAGTTAGTTAACACAGTGCAACATTGGCTTCAAGAGTAGACTTCAGTGATTCATCACTTACCTACAACACCCAGTGCTCATCATAAGTGTCCCCCTTAATATCCATCACTCATGTAGCCCATCTCCCACCCACCTCCCTCCATCAACCCATAGTTTGTTCTCTATCATTAAAAGTGTCTTGTGGTTTGTTTCTCTCTCTTCTTCCCTGCCCCCGCCACCCCCACCCTCACCCAACTACCCAGCAATTTCCTTTTAAAACTATCTTTCCATGGGTGACCACCAACCAAAATGCTGAGGGTTGTTGCTAAAAACTGCCAGGCATTTCTCACAAAGAAGACTTCATTTTCAAACTACTCTACCTTATTATTGTTCCATTCTGTGGAAAACTATTTCACAATTTTCTGCCCCTGTTTTTGTTTTAAAAAAATTAGCTCCTTATTTAAACTAAGAATTAATATAGCATGTCCAAAAATATTAAAATAAACAAATAAAGCCCCCAACATCCAAGATATGAATTTGATCAGAATTAGTTAACAGATTTTGTTCTTTCTGATGGATTTATTCAACAAATATATTTTTGAGAACTTGTTTTTGTGTCAGACACCATTTTAGGTCCTAAAATCATGAGAGTAATGAGATACAGGAGCTAATATTACTTTGTTTATATTCTTCCAGCAGTACATTTTAAGATCATTATGATACAGCATTATCTATGTAGTAAGTGGAACATGTGCAAAGCAGGATACCCCAGTGGTAATTTATAATTTCCTAGAGGTTCATGGGGCTATAAGCTATCATGACTTCTGTTTTTTTAGAAAGCAATGAACGCGTAAACTATTTTTTCCCTTTAAAATGAATGCAGTTTGATGGGGCGCCTGGGGCACTCAGTCGGTTAAGTGTCCAACTTCAGCTCAGGTCATGATCTCACGGTCCCTGAGTTCGAGCCCCGCATCGGGCTCTGTGCTGACAGCTCAGAGCCTGGAGTCTGCTTTGGATTCTGTCTCTCTCTCTCTGCCCCTCCCCTGCTCACACTCTGTCTCTCTCAGGAATAAATAAACATTAAAACTTAGAAAAAAAAAAAGAATGCAGTTTGATAGTATCTGAGAGGATCTGGTGAGCTTGTGCAGGGATTCATAGAAGGTGCATAATGCGCTGATAGGTCACTGGTTTTTTGTTTGTTTGTTCATTTTGTTTTGTTTTTAGCCACTCATCTCAGGATAGGTTTTGACTATTATATAATCTTAAGCTATTTTTATTAATTGTTGGCTATATTTTTCATAAATATTGAAGGATAACTTATATGCAATAAAATCCATCCATTTTAAATGGATGTTTCAGTGAATTCCGACAAATAGATGTGACATGCTCACAAGATATAGAATGCTTCTATCACCTCGAAGCCTATTTTCATGCCCCCGTGAAGTCTGTGAGCCCCACTCTCTACTTTAGGTAATCAGTGATCTGGCTTCTATCGCTATAGATTCGTATTCTAAAATTTCATGTAAAAGAATCATTCGGTGTGTACTCCTTCTGGCTTCTTTCGTTCAGCATAATGATTTTGAGATTCTCCCATGTTGTTGCATATATCTGTAATTGCTTTGAATCGCTGTGTATAATTTCATTACTCTAGCACACTTGAGTCTTGTGAAAAGGGTCTTATGAAGTTATCAAATGTTGTGTTTCATAAATGTCAGTCAGGTCTATTTGAGAGTGTGGTATAAAGGTATCTCTGTACCTTTATTTTTGTCTACATCTTCTATAAATTACTAAGAGAAGTCTTTAAAAATATTTAACTCTGATTATAAATTTGACTATTTCTCCCTTTACTTCGGTCAGTTGTGCCTTATGAATTTTGAGTCTTTGTTACTAGTTGCACATACTTTTATGATTATATCTTCTTGATGATCATTTCATTATTGCAAAATATCTCTCTTTATCCCTGATAATATTTCTTTCCTCAAAATCCACTATTTCAATGTAACCATGTCTGTTTTCTTAAATTCAGGGTGTACTATCTTTTCATACTCTTTAACTTTTAACTTGTTTGAGTCTATATTTACTGTGTTTCTTGAAGAAAACATAGGGTTGGTTCTTTCTGTTTTTATCAATTTTAACAATTTGCACCACTTTATTGGGGGACTTAATTGATATTTAAAACTATTATTGGTGTGGTAGTGTTTAAATACATCATATTCTGTTTGACTCGCATTTGTCCTCTGGTTTTATTATTGTAATGTTATTGTTTTACTGCGTACGGGGGTTAATCCAATATTTTTAGCACTCCATTTTATTTCTTCCATTGGCTTCTTAGTTAAATCTTGTTTGTTTGTTTTTGATAGTTTCTGTAGGAATAAAAATAGTCGTCCTTAACTTTCATCATATTTAAAATTAATATAGTGTCACTTCATACTCCATACCTGATAATTATACTTTTTATTTCTCCGCATCATACTTTTCACTTTCATATCAAAGGAATGACCATATAATGGTCAAAAATTTTTAAATATTTCTCCATCCTTTTTACTATTGTTGTAAATTTTAAGAACTTTTATTTGTAGTATAAACCCTTTCTATATTTCTTTTTGTTTTGGTATTCTTTTTGTTTTAAATAGACATTTGTTTTATAAAAACAAATTACAAGAGGAAAAATTAGCCATCCTTATGTATCACTTATTTTCCAATTCCAGTGCTGTTTGTGAATTCACGTATCCCCAAGTCTTCATCTAATCTAATTTCCCTTAAGTCTGACAAATATTTTGGGGCACCTGGGTGGCTCAGTCTGTTAAGCGTCCGACTTCGGCTCAGGTCATGATCTCACGGGTTCATGGGTTCGAGCCCCATGTTGTGCTCTGTACTGACAGCTCAGAGCCTGGAGCCTGCTTCGGATCCTCTCCCTCTCTTTCTCTGCCCCTCCCCCACTCATGCTCTGTCTCTCTCTCTCTCAAAAATAGACATTAAAATTTTTTTTAAAGTCTGACAAACATTTTTACATCTCGTGTAGTATAGATCATGGATGCCAAATTCTTTCAGCTTTTGTTTACTTAATTTTTCATTATTATTATTGTTATTATTCATCCACATTTTTGTAGGCTTTTTGTATTGAATACAGAATTCTGGGTTACCTCTTTTTTTCCTTTTAACACTTTATTGATGATATTATATTGTTTTCTTGTTTCCATTGTTCATCATAAGAGATTAATCATGATTTTAGCTTTGTTTTCCTGTATGTAATGTGCCTCCACTCCTCTCTGTCCTAGCTGTTTTCAAGATATCTTTTATTCTTTTTTTCAGCTGTTTGATTATTATGTACCTAGCAGTGTAATTCTTGGTTGTGTTTTGGATTTATATGTTGATAGTCTTTATCGAACTTCAGAGAAGTTTGGTCATTAAATATCAAGTATATATTCTGCCTTATTCTCACTCTTCTGGTAATCTAGATCTGTTGGATCATTTATATCGTTATTTATGTCCATGAGGATCTATTCTCTTTTTTAAATCTGTTCTTCTCTCGGTTTAGACTTGATGAATTGTATTGAGCCTTCTACAATTTACTGCCTCTTATTTGTGCTAATACCAATCTGCTTTGATGATCATTGAGGGAAATTTTGTTTTATTTCTGCTATCAGTCCTCTAACATAGGCTTGTTTTCTTCCTTAGAGTTTCCATTTCTTTGCTGACATTCCTTACTAGCTCACTCATTATAGCTATAATTTTTGAACATATTTCTCTTACGTTGTTTAAATATTTTCATGATAACTACTTAAAACCTTTATTCTGCTAAATATAACATTGAGGAAATCTTAGGTTAACTTTCTATTGATCCCTTTTTATTCTTGGGTGTGGATCAAATTTTCCTGTTTCTTTGCATGGATAGCAATTTTTGTGGTTGTTTCATGAACACGGTGTTGACATATTTTAGAGATGCTAGTTTCTCTAATTTTCTTCTGAGGACAGTTGATAGGCAATTCAGTTACTGGCTGACCTACTTCAACTTCGAAAGCCTTAGCTTTATATATTTTGGGTTTGGTGTTGTGAAAAGCCCTGTACCATTTTTGTTTAGTAGAACTTGACTTCCCAACAGTATTCTGTGGATCCTATTGGTGTTTGGTTTTTAGAGTAAATCTTTTTAGAGTAAAGCTAGAGTAGAACTTATTCTACGTCATGGTTTTTACTCCTATAGTACCTCCTTTTTTGGTGTCTCCACTGTGTTAAAAAATGATCAAAGAAGACAACTTAGGTAATACAAATTTTATTTACTGTCTAATAAAGTGGAGAGTCTCCTTTCTGAGAACTGCAAAATGGGGCTGAAGGCAATAAGCTGTTATAAGATAAAGAATAATTAAGAGACAAATAGCAAATATATAATTGGCTGGGACACATAGTCAACTTTGTTTTGGGTGAGAAGCCCCAGAGTTGGTTTGGCATTTGGGAACTGAGCTGACTAGATACACCGTGCTTTTGATCAAGAGGAACACTTATAGGGACATGTAGTTTTCTAAGTTTGAGTTTTCTGATGTTGCATCTTGGGTAAGTGTGGCTCTATCTTGAGCCAAGAACTTTATTTTGACAGTTGGATGGCCTGTGTTTATAAAGTCTTAACGTGTCTGTCCAATCTGGAATTCCATTGACCCCCACACTGATTGATCAATGGTAGATGTGCTTGACTCTCAAGTCTGTAGCTATTAAATCCTGGGAAAATTTAACACACACATGTCAAACACAGCCCTTGGACAGGACCTCATGAGGCTTGCCATTTGGATTTTGGGAACTCCTCCTACCTAAATATCTCCCTATTCTTTGGTGCCTTCCTTTGCTGGTTGAAGCTATGTTAACAGTTGTAGACCCTGATTTCTCTATCCCCAGCTCAGTGGGACCATTGTATCCCACATGCTGTATTTAGGTCAGGAAACTGCTTCAAATATTTTGTAAAGTCTTGTGGCTGCTTATGGTGGGATGTTCAGTCTAATGTAAGTTACCTGATCATGGCCCATAATAGATGGCTGGTTACATTGAAAAAAAAAAATTCATTGGGTTTGAATTTCGATACCTTTAATTAAAATTTTGGATAGGTCTTTATAATACAGTTTTGCTGCAAAACTACTTTTACACTAAGAACAAAGCACTAGCAGGAGATATTTTTCCTGACTACCCATCTGACCCTCCAGTGCATAATAAACACACCTTTACTTCCCCCAAGGATTAGTGAGCACTGGGAGAAAGAGGTAAGGAAGAGAAAGAATCCATAAGATTTTCTTTTAATTCATCTGACATAAGAAGTATAGAGACTTCTCTCAGATGATGCAGCATATGGAAGAACTCAATGGCAAATAATCATGGTGGGGGAGGGTGTCTCATAGAATTCCAAGATGGAAACCTTCTGTAAAGAAATGATGGCATGTTGGAGGTATGTATCCTTTTAATTTTATGCAGGCAACAGATCTGTCTAAGATGGAGGGCCATTCATTCCTCTGTGAGTTTCTCCCATCATTTCTGTAGGCTAGGCCTCCCATAATGAAAGGTGTTCCACATTTTAGCTAAATGTCTTGACCATATTCCCAGTTTACAAAGTAAATGTATACTATGTATATGTACTCATTTCCTACAGCTTCAGTAACAAATTATCACAAACTTAGTGGCTTAAAGCAACAACACAAATAGAACCAGACAGTTCTAGAAGTCGAAAATGTTAGTTAGCATCCAGGTTGGTGGTCGGGCTGTCTTCCTTCTGGAGTTCCCAGGGCACAGTCTGTTTTCTTACCTGTTCCAGCTTCTAGAGGCCACCCTCGCAGCTCACAAACTTTTCCTCACATCACTCCAACCTCCACTCACCACACTCCTTTTCTGACCTTGACCCTTCTTCCCTCCTCTTATCAGGATTCCTATGATCATATCGGGTTCACTTACATAATCCAGGATTGTCTCCCCAGTCCACGGTCTTTAACTTAGTCATATCTGCAAAGTCCCTTTGTGATATTACAGGTTCCAGAGACTCGGGAAAGGACATTCTTAGGGAGCCATTATTCTGTTTAGAACAGTATACATATGTGTTTGGACTAATAACATACCAGGGATTTAAATTTTTTTTTTAATTTACTTATTTTTGAGAGAGAGAGAGAGAGAGAGTGCAAGTGGGAGAGGGGCAGAGAAAGAAAGGGAGACACAGAATCTGAGCTGTCAGCATAGAGCCTGGTGCAGGGCTCAAACCCATGAACTGGGAGATCATGACTTGAGCCAAAGTCGGACGCTTAACTAACTGAGCCGCCCAGGTACCAGTTTTTATATATTATCACTTTCATATACAATAGTCCACACTCATTGATGAAGGTTCCCATTATTTTTGGGTCTAAAGGTGAAACAATCAGATATTGTTGAATTTAGGAAATCAGAGACTTCAGAAATTTGAGGATTTGGGCGCCAAATATCCCTTTGATGTGTCACAGGTTAGTGAGGGACAGGGAAATGCAAGGTGGTCTTACAAACTGAGTTCAAGATTTGAACAGATTTTTAAGTCTATATCGTCTCAAACTTTTTTCTATAGCAATCAAGGTATTTTAACAAATTTTCAAAAAGTCAAAAATGTAAAACTGTACAAACTCTGTATTTCATCTATTTAGAAAGAGGATTATTCACACCTTCCGTGTCATTTTGGAAGAGAACGGCTGGCAGAGTAACCTGTGAAAGTCTCTTAAGCTTGTCATTCAGTAACAAAATCGCAGAGATTATTTTTAGAACAAAATAAAGATTTCCAAGCATGAAGGTTTGTATGAATTTAAGACTCCACACTATAACATATATCTTGTTCCCAAACCAAGCACAATATGTTTTTATATTAATGATTAATCACGCATTTTTTCCTTCATAACCTGGCAATAAATTTTTAAAAGTTGATAGTTTGTTAAATGGGAAGTGTCAATATTTGTCTTGATATAACGTAAACATTAAAGATTTTATTAAATGAACTTTGTAATAAAATCTGTAATATCACACTGATCTAAAATTAAACCTTTTAGGGTCGCCTGGGTGACTTAGTTGGTTAAGCAGCCGACTTCGGCTCAGGTCATGATCTCGCAGTTTGTGAGTTCAAGCCCCGCATAGGGCTCTGTGCTGACAGTTCGGAGCCTGGAGCCTGCTTCGGATTCTGTGTCTCCCCCTCTCTCTGCCCCTCCCCTTCTCACGTTCTGTGTCTCTCTGTCTCTCAGTAATAAATAAATGTTAAAAAACAGTTTTTTTCAATTAAACCTTTTAACCTAAAACACTTCCCTATCACTCCCCATAAATTATCTAAGAGGGAACATGAGATTATGTTATTACGAAATAGTTTGTGAGTTGAGGCTCTTGTGAGGGCTCCCCTGTAGATGAACTAGTTAATAAACTATGGACGCTTTTCTCCTGTTAACCTGTGAGTTTAATTTTCAGGCCCAGCCATGGGCACCAAGAGGGTCAGGGAAAAATACTTTCCTCGTCTGTAGTAGCAAACAGGGCAACAGTACTCACCGAGGAAAATCTTTGGAAATATGAGGGGACCAGATAAAAAGCATGCGGTAAGGGGATATCTTCAGTGTATGTTTTCAGAATTTGACAGATTTCTATATTCTATAGAAATACACAAGAAGATAGAAAGTTAGAATAAACGGGTCTACTCTACAGCTTTGAACTCTGAGCCTTCACAAAGTGCCAAAGAACGTCGGGATATAAACCCCGTTACCCACTGTGTAACAAGGACTCAGAGACGTCACGAATGCCAGTGTCCACGTAGGCGGGAAAAGGATTCCCAGACCAGGAGAGCCAGCTCCGAAGGCCCTGGAAGGAAGGGGAGTGATGTGGAGCGTGTACAGAGCAGGGGGCAGGGCCATGGGAAGAAGCGGTGAGGAACCAGACAGAAATCGCCCACCCAGAAGGTAGGTCCCACCTGAAATACAAGTGCACTCTGGAGGGAGGGCTCGCCACGGGGCCAGAGAAAGGAAGAGCCTCGCAAGTGTGCAAGTGTGCAAGGGGCCGTGTTGAGAAGAAGCCTCACAAGGGGGAACTGCTTTGCAGGCTCATCCAGGCAGGGAAAGAAGGGAGCCACCCACGGAAAGGAAGAATCCGAGGTAAAGCATAGCGTGGAAATAAGGAACAACAGCAACGACAACACCTATGTGTCGGAAAGGCCATGGTGCAAAGAAACTCGACGCTTGTGTTGCAATGGAAGAGGGCGTTTTTAAATTGGCATTTTATTTTTTTTAATTTTTTTTTCAACGTTTATTTATTTTTGGGACAGAGAGAGACAGAGCATGAACGGGCGAGGGGCAGAGAGAGAGGGAGACACAGAATCGGAAACAGGCTCCAGGCTCTGAGCCATCAGCCCAGAGCCCGACGCGGGGCTCGAACTCCCGGACCGCGAGATCGTGACCTGGCTGAAGTCGGACGCTTAACCGACTGCGCCACCCAGGCGCCCCTGCATTTTATTTTTTTAAGTGAAGTATAATTAACATGTAGTGTTACATTAGTTTCAAGGGTATGGTATAGAGATTCAACAATTCTGTACATTACTCAGGGCTCATCACCGTAAGGTACTCTTGATCCCCCTTGATCCCCTGTTTCACTCATCCCTCCTCCACCTCCCCTCTGGCCACCACCAGCGTGTCCTATGTATTTAGGAGTCTGGGGTGGTTTTTTTTTTTTTTTTTGGTTGGCAAGGAGGCACTTTTTAATGGTTATTTATTTCTGAGACAGAGAAAGACAGAGCATGAACGGGGAGGGGCAGAGAGAGAGGGAGACACAGAATCCGAAGCAGGCTCCAGGCTCCGGGCTGTCAGCACAGAGCCCCACGCGGGGCTCGAACTCACGAACTGCGAGATCGTGACCTGAGCTGAAGTCGGACCCCCAACCTACTGAGCCACCCAGGTGTCCCAGGAAGGTGCTTTTTAACTTAAGAACCCTCATAAGCCATTCAAATTCCCTCCCCCTGAAGGGAAAGAACTGTTATTAATGGTTTGGCAAAAACCTAAAACATTTACGAAGAACCAAGAGTCACATCCAAAGTGGAGGAAAGCTGTAGCCCAGCACGCCAGCATGCATTACAGATCATCCAAAGCAATATTAGATATGAAACAACACCCTGAACCAACACTCGAACACCCAGCCCCAAAATTAACAGCAACAGCAACAAAAGAAAGATGGGAAGCAAGGCTTGGCTAATTTCAAGGAAAACTTGAGGACGAATACAATATCATACTAGAAACGAACACCAATTACACACATCCGGTGGAGAACAGAATCAACTGCAAACATAATAAGGAGCCTGGGGAAGAGGCATGAAAATAGAAACATGAGAAACAAAAGGCATAAAGAACCAAGTAAAGAATATTGAAGGCAAAACAAAAGATACAGGTATAGACGGAAAAGGGTGTCACACAGGGTCCCTGAAGAAGAAAAGCCACGTGGTGAGCTAAACTAATATTTAAAATTGTAATGAAAAAAAAAAAAAAAAACAAAACCTGGGAATAAAGACCTGTTAAAAGGGTCCTCTGTGGATAGAGGAAACTAGATCTAAAACAGTAGGGTCTGAGATGCATCCTAAAACACGCTGATTATGCTTGAAAGAGAAAGAAAAAGACCAAGTCACTGGGGCACCTGAGTGGCTCCATCAGTCAAGCGTCTGACTCCTGATTTTGGTTCAGGTCATGATCTCATGGTTCCTGAGTTCGCCTGAGTTGGGATCTGAGCTGAGAGTGTGGAGCCTGCTTGGGATTCTCTCTCTCTCTCTCTCTCTCTCTCTCTCTCTCTCTCTCTCTCCCTCTCCTCCCCTCCCCCTCTATCTCTCAAAATGAATAAATAAATACACTTAAAAAAATTCAGAATCTTTCCCGCTCCACACCAAAAACTGGGACAACCGTGTGCAAGAATAATACAGTGCCCAGTCAAGACCTGACACTTGGGATGAGCACTGGGTGTTGTATGGAAACCAATTGGACAATGAAATATACTTACTAAAAAATAAAAATACATAAATAAAAAGAACTGAACCAGTCCTGAAACCTGGAAAGAAGATCCATTTTGATTATGATTTTAGGTTGTAATTAAGCTAGCAATGATCTTGGAGTTTCTAGCTCTTCCTTGAAATCCTCCCTTAGGCAATTTACATAATCCCTGTGAGGCTCAGTTTTCATTTTTGTGTGTGTGGTTTTTTTTAATGGGGCAGTGAATCCTCAAAAAGATAGGTGTGAAAATTTAGTGCAGTCACGCGCTGGAAACGTCTGGCACATCACACATGTCCACAGGAATGAAATTCTAAAGCTCTTAATAAATTCCTAAAAGGAGCCATTTTCTCAGAATTCACATTTAAAAATAAAATCCGTTTAAAACTGGTCATAACACGTTGTCCCATAAAAGGGCTGGATGTCGCTCTTAATATTAAAAACAGACCAAAATCAAAGCTCCGATTAAGTTTAAAATGTGATTTCTGTGGACCACATTTTTTTCCCCTAAAGAACTTTAATGGATTCCCCAAATATCACAATACCTAACATGAGTTCGACATCTCACAAATCCAATGTTCAGAAAGACTAAATTTTCTGGATGAGCTTTCTAATACCAGTTGAAATGAATATTTGTCAGGAACATTATTTCTGATGCTATGGCTTCACACGTAGATTTTCAACTGCTTTCTCCCCAAATGGGGTCATGCCTTTTATCTCAGAAAAGATTTAAAATGAGTTTCTTTTCATTAACTTTGTTTCCTCAGAAGCAGTTTATATCGTGTCTTTTCATACATGATTTACAGTGTGGGGATTTTCTTTACAGCAGGCTTTTCAAGCACCTAGAAAACTCTCTCAACCTTTCTGACATTTGTAACTTCTGCAAATAGGAAAAGGGATATGAAATCAGGCATCTCTCTTTGGACAGGTAAACGTAGTACAACCATTTGTTTTGAAAAGCTAAGTTAAACAAGGCCCAGGAGAACCAGAAGTATAGTTTTGCTTCTTCCACCAACCATCTGTTGTATTTATTTCCAGAAAAAAAATAAGGAGAGGCAGGGAATGGGCTGTTAAACAAAATGCCGGGGCGCCTGAGTGGCTCAGTCGGTTAAGCGTCCGACTTTGACTCAAGTCATGATCTCAAAGTTCATGGGTTCGACCCCCGCGTCAGGCTCTGTGCTGACAGCTCGGAGCCTGGAGCCTGCTTTGGATTCTGTGTCTCCCCGTCTCTCTGCCCCTCCCCAGCTCGTGCTCTGTCTCTCTCTCTCAAAAATACAATAAACGTTAAAAAATAATTGTTTTAAATGTCGTGGGCCACCAAGGAGAACATCACTATGAGAATATCAGACGCTTGCCCCATCCACTCTCCTCATTCGTCTGGGGAGAGGTGCATGAGAAAATAAAACCCATGAAGTACTTTTGCGTTTTTCAGACTATGTTCCCTGGGCAGGAGACTCACAGAGAAGAAGATTAGTGGGTAGGAGGTTTATGGGGAGTGATCTTGGCATAAATACACATGGAAGGAAAGGAAGTAGGATCAAGGAGAGGAAAGAGACCAGCTGTAATGCAGTCACCTGGGCAACCCCAGGCACACTCTGAAGTCGGATGACTCAACAGAGCTGTCTCTAAAGGGGTCAAGAGTGCCACACCCTTATGTCCCCTGGCCAACTGGGGGCCAGCTGCCCTGGAATGGGTGTGACCTGAGTGAGGAAGCGGTCATCGGTCGAGCTGATTCCTGAAGGTGCTGGCCGCTGAGGAAGAGAGTTTTATATTGAGAAGTACAGACTCATAAGAGATCATCAAAAAAAAAAAATAAGTTGCAATTCAATTCGAAATGATTTTAATCACTGTGTTCTGTGCATCATGCTGAGGACTCAGGTTAATTCCAAAATGATTAAGTCTTGTTCCTGCCCTTGGGTAACCCAAAACTTGCGGAGGGTCGAGACAGAGGTCAATGATTACGATGCAAAGCAGATTATGCTAAGTGGCATAAAAGAGGTAAAGTGATCCTAGAAAGCTCCGGAGAAGAGGTGGTTATATAGAGAACAAGTGGGATTCAGGAAGCATTTGAGACAGACTTTAAAGAGTTATTGGAGGGGTTGGGGGGGGAGGGGCTAAATGGGCAAGGGGCATTAAGGAATCTACTTCTGAAGTCATTGTTGCACTGTATGCTGACTAACTTGGATGTAAATTAAAAAAAATAAATGAAATGGAAGGAAGGAAGGAAGGAAAGAAGGAAGGAAGGAAGAAAGAAAGAAAGAAAGAGTTAAATGCATTGGGGGGTACCAGGGAGGTTCATTCAGTTAAACATCCAACTCTTGATTTCAGCTCAGGTCACAATCTCAGGGTTCACGAGATTGAACCAGGAGTCAACCCCTCAGAGCCTGCTTGGGATTTTCTCTCTCTACCCCTCCCCTGCTCATGCTTTCTCTCTCTCTCAAAATAAATAAATAGAGGTTTTTAAAAAAGAGTTAAATGCATTGGAACAAAAGAGAAAAGACTTCAGGCTGAGGGGATAAAGCTGTGTTACCTGTGGGCCCTTAGTAACTGTTCATTGATGAGGACCTAAGAAATCTTTTGAAAGGTGGCTAGTGCATGCTTCTATTGTAGAATCAATGCCAGAGCCGTTGAGATTTAAATTTAAATTCACTAGAATAGGAGAAAATAGCATCTAGTGTATCTGGAAACACATCGCCACATGACAGGCACCTGCATCCCTAGGCTTTGGAAGCAACTATGACTTCACATGTCTGCAGGGCATTGCGCTTAGGGAGGGGCCTTCACCATGTGACCCTTCTGCCTGGCACTCCATTAGCCATGTTTGCGGTGCTGTTTTCCAGTTGTTTCTTTTGTACACTGTCATCTCCCTGACCGCACTGCAAGTTCCTTCATGGCCCAAACCCCTCTTGGAATCGGCCATAGCACTATCACAAGGCCATGTCTTTGAAGGTTCGGAAGAAATGCCTGACGATTTCGACCGACTGGGCACGGACTGCAAATAGAACAGTGCCACGCGTTGCTATCGATGAGCACATACAGTGCCAAGTCTAAGTCCCCAGGAAGCACTCAAGATTAAGATTCATGCTACTCCACCCTGCACACTTGGTGGCTGCTACCATTTTTTTTTAGGTATTACTCTTTTCAGAGCTTAAGCCCACCCGGAAGGGAGCCTGGGTGACTCAGTTGGTTGAGAGTCCGACTTCGGCTCAGGTCATGATCTCGCGGTTGAGGAGTTCGAACCCCGCATTGGGCTCTGTGCTGACAGCTCGGAGCCTGGAGCCTGCTTCGGATTCTGTGTCTTCCTCTCTCTCTGCCCCTCCCCTACTCGTGCTTTGTCTCTCTCCGTCTCAAAAATAAATAAACATTAAAAAGAAAAAATGTAAGCCCACCCCGAAAATGATTTGGAAATTCAGTGCCTGATATTGTAAGAACATCTTTGTAGGGGTAAATATATGTTCTAAAGAGAACTTTCCTTAAGTTGTGTTTATAGTTACAACTTAACTTTTCTTAGTCTCCCCACAAAATCTTCAATAAAATGTGAAGTATTTAGTAGTTAGCTGTCAGTTTATTTTGGTGGAGTGTGAGGTGGGAAGTGAGGAAGAGCTAAGTTCTTTAATGGCGGCATAGGAGAGAATGTCCTTAGGGGTCTAGTCATACTTGAGTTATGTTTTTCAGAGTATAGAGGTGCTTCAGACCTACACCTGGTGTTGTACCTTGAAGTTGTCTTTGTCCACGGTCTTTAGTTTGATTCCCTGTGAAACTGGGAGGGTTCATGATGATCTACCTATAGAACAACTAAATTTCAATATACGCATTCTGTGTACCAGCCTCACACTCGGCTTCTTTTTTGTTTTTCTATCTCTATTTTTATATTTACAATTGACTCATAAACTTATTATTCAACTGCCTTAGAATTGTTTCTGATAGAGTTAAGACAGAAAAGTGAAGAAAGGAAGGAAGGAGAGAGAAAATAAACTATGGCTCTCAACACAGTGAGCCAGGGTAAGGCTAGCTACTTTTTCCACGGATTCAACCAGTGACTCTAGATTTTTACGTCATCCTCTTTCCAAATAAACACACTTCCCATCAAAGGTTTAAACTGTGAAGAAATAGCAGAAGTTTTCCATCGCTGTAGCTGTGGCCATAGGTTTTTATTGGAAGAAAATAAGAAACAAATTCACTAAGTTTCAAAGCTGCTTGTGTATGTTGGAAAAAGAAGGAAGGAAGGAGAGAAGACAGGAGGGAAGGAGAGATGACAGGAGGAAAGAAGAGAGGAGAGAAAGATAGAAAGAACATAGAAAGATGATATTGGTGAGCCCAGAATTTCCCCGATTTAATTTTCAAGACATCCTCTTGCATATTAAAGATTTAATTGACTATTCATTAGGAGGGGACATATCAGAATTGGAAATGTGTGTGTGTGCGTGTGTGTGTGTGCATGTTTCAAACTCTGAAACCCTCTTCATTCCACCATCTACCCAAAAGTGTGGACCCCCTTAACCTTCATTGGAATTTACTGCCTTAGTAGAATTTCAGAAGGAAGCCTACTGATTAACACAGGTGTGTTGGGAACTTAGCAAAAATTGACAACCATGGGCATCCATGAAGTCAAATTACTCATTAATAAATGAAAGCAGATTTTATTAGTTTTTCTGTGTGGAGATCTTATATAGGACAGGTTGACGTTGTGTTCCTCTAAGAACATTTTGTGTTTGTTTCTGCTAGGTATCCCTGGAATATTACCAGTCTGGAAGACTTTGTGGTCACAGTTTGGGTATTCTTGGGCCACAGAGATAAAATAGAACCCCAGTCGAAATGAAGACAAGCCCATAGATATAAATTCGCTTCCAAGATTTCTCTGTGTTTACCCTAAACCTGGGCAGAGACGGTGAATAATTCTTTTCTTCTTCCTGCACCTCAGACTAGATCTAGGTCCTATTCTTCTCTTTCACAGATCATGTATCTCTTACGAGGAGCAGGTAGAGAGTCAATTCTAACACCCACCTCTTTGGGGCCAACGTCTGACACTTAGTCCTTGTGTGACCAATAAACCTAAACCCCTTTCCAGTCACCAGGGCTGGAAAATCTCAAGGAGTCGGTTCCCTTTTTCACTATGTTTTTTTAACTTTCTTTTTCCTTCTGGATTATGAGGAATCTCCTCACTTTTCTTGGTGATGAGCTAGGATTTTAAAGGCTGTTTTATCCAGCAGCATTTCTAAGCCCTGAAGGAGCAGATGAATTTTTCAATAATCAAGCTCACCATATTTCTGGAAACCTTCTAGTGTCACTGTTAATTTTTTTTTTTTCTGAATCAAAGGATCAGTAAGATGCAACTGTGGGACTGACACTGCCTCCACTTATAGAATCATCGTGGAGGAGCTTTCTTTCTGAATCAGGAGTGAAGCATTCCAGGAACAGTGGCTCTCTGACCCCTAAAGAAAACTATTTCTATATATTCCTGCTGGACGAATGGAAGGGTGTGGTGGCTTCTCAATATTGCTGGATAATGCTATCATATAAGCTTCAGGAATCATCTTACCAAGCCACTATGAATTAGACTCACCCTATCTTTTGCATGTATTATCCAACTGCATTATCATTTTTAATTTTTTTTTAATTTTTAAAAAATATTTACTTATTTTTGAAGAAGAGAGAGACACAGTGCAAGCTGGGGAGGGGTAGAGAGAGAGGGAGACACAGAATCTGAAGCAGGCTCCAGGCTCTGAGCCATCAGCACAGAGCCTGATACAGGGCTCTAACTCATGACCTGAGCTGAAGTCAGACGCTTAACTGACTGAGCCACCCAGGTGCCCCGCATGAACATTAAAAAAAAAAAAAAAATGCTTCATTTTTAACCATCCACTGTTATTTAGCTAAAATCATTTTTAATATGAAAAAAATACATAATGTTAGAAGATGTGATGAAATACAACAGAAAGGTATTTCCATCAGGTGGTAAGTAGAATGAGGCTCTGAGAGGTTTCTAGGATTCTGAGTACCCAGGTGTTGATAGAAGGGTTAATCTTTAAGCCAGTTGGGTTGGTCAGCAACTTATTTTATTCTCTGTGCTTCCAACACTATCTTGACATCAGATTTTAAGCTCTTTCTGTGACCCAAAAAGCCAAATAACTGCTTACTGTTTGTGACAACTTTGAATGAAGCAATGATTTTATCTGTTGCTCTTTTGTTTGTGTGCTTATTGAGAAAACAATGGTGTGGTTCACCTTCAGAAGAGCCACCAGGGAAGAAAATGGTCCGGTCAACAACTAGTTTCAACAGCCATAGAATTTGTTGTTTTATTTACAAAATTAGAAGTAATTTGAGTTTTTTGAACTGCACGGATAAAAGTGCATTTCTTTAAATGTGAAATAAACATGAAGTAAAAAATTTTGGATTTTTGTTGTTGTCCACTCTTATTTGACCAAGGGTAAGAGCCAAACTTAATAAAGAGCCATTTCCTTTCACTTGAAAATTCAAATATTTGATATAGCACTTAAAATAAAGTGCCATCAGGAACAATTTTAGGACGTTTTAAAGACTTACTTTCTGGACAATAGAATTGTCCACTTGTGTCTTGGCCAGGAAAATGGTAATTCCCCTCAACCTTCTCAAGCTGAGCCAGGAATAGGTCAAGTATTTATGACATTCTTCACCATTTATCTCTATTTTTTTATTTTTCTTTTAAATCAAAAAGTTATGTTCTTTCCCCAACCTTCAACCATCATACTCTGCCTTTAGAGACAATTTAAATGTGTTACACTGAGATATGAATCCCAACCTAGCCCTAGTGGTGTTCTGGCATAAATGGACACTTGGTAATAGATCATAAAATGATGTCATTAGAAGGTATCAGATTGATTTCTTTTGTCAGCAAGTTTTATCAGGTTGTACATGAATGAACTCATCTTCTGAATTATTTTTAATGAAGTGAGCACGCAGCTCAAACTTTTTGATGATCTCATAGACTCATTCGATGCATGGAAATCAACATGATTTACATTTGCTAAGTGCGTTCATGACTAGAGTTATCTGGCCAAGAACGTTTTCCCGAGACAGTGCGCCCATCTTAGCATGACCACAAAAACAATGAAAACATTTAATAGGGGAGTCCTGTTCATTAAGTGGCTACGTGCTATTCCGTATCTCAAATCCTTATAAAACTCCTTCACGATAGTTATTATTATCTCTAATTTACAGTTGAGAAAACTCAAGGCAGAAGTTAAGTAATTAGCCTAAGATCACACGGTGATGACGTGTCAGGGCTATGACTTATTCCAAGGCTGTTTGATTCCAAGGATCTCTGTTCTTTGTCATCCAACTTGAACTTGGCTCTGGCATGAACCAAGGCAATAACTAAGTGACATTCACACTTGGTTCATGAATAGGGAATCTCAATAGCATCCTTAAGAATGCATCCAAACTAGCAGGATCTTTTCCATCCATTGTTCTTTCTACTCCAACCCAAGGAAGTTGGGAGACACATTATTTACACACCCTTCTGCATTGAGAATTGTAGTCTGTATGTTCTAGGCCTGCCCTGTCCTGAATGGATTATTGGTTTGATTCACAGTCCCTGGAGAAGATGGCCCTAGGGCGAGTTCTCCTTCTTGTGGGCGTAAGCATCTTCCACCTTAACTTTACTGACCCGGATACACTTGTCATCTGAGAGTGAGAACTGCTCTTTGGCTGCCTAAAGCAGAGGGCTTACTCCTTGTTCTTGTTCTTAAGGGTCTCAGTTGTCTATGTTGCTTTACTTCCTACCACTCTTTCACAGTTTGATGGGTATCCATTGTAATAAACTGCGTATTTGTTACTAGCAATGCCAAGGTGAGGATATTTTTTTTTTTAACGTCCATATTTCAGGCTGTAAAGAAGCATCTTATAACACCTTTTCCACTTTCCTTCTCTTATATTTGTTGACTGTCTCTACACTAAAAACAAACAGAATTTCCATGTATTATCCCTTCTTAGCATTTTTGTTTTGGAGATGATGCTGCCCGCCTCCCCCCCCCACCCCAAAAAAAAAGAAAAAAAAAAACAAAATGGGAATCAGAATGAAAAACTTTATCTTGTATTCCAAGAAAAGCAAAGATGAACACTATTAAAACCAACTGATGCTTAGAACTCAAAAATAATGCCCTTTTTATAGAGACACTCTGAGCCGATCCATTTAATAGATCTTTTTATTACCCACTCTGTATGAGCAACACTTGTATCTGGACATAATCTGGACTTGACCTATGTTATTTAATACAATCTTCTCTTGTCCCTGCTGGAATCATCAGACTGGTGGGAAACAGGATAAGAGGTTCGCTAACTTGTCCATCATCACACAGTTTGTAAATTAAACTGGAAACTAGAACGTGAATCCGGGGTTCTGATGTCAGAGTACTCTTTGTGGTGCCCGGATGCATCCACTCTCCCAACAGCTGCATGAATACGTCCAGCTACTGCCCAAATTTTCTTTGAAGCATTTGACCCCAAGAAAAGGAATCATGGGCCTATATTCTAAGTCAGTGATCTTCAGCATGGTTTATTATGAGCTTTCTAAAAGAAATGTGGAAAGTAATACACCATTGCATATTTTTAGGGAACATTTAAAATTCATCATAAATTAAGTAATTATGAGGGGCAATTTCTTCAATATTATAAATATTGATGACTTTAAATGAAATTTTCACATCACCACTTAAATGCATTCATTGAATTTAGTTACCATACTAATTTGATTCCAACCGTCACCCATTTAAAACATTACTGAAAAAGTTTTTCAACAGATGAAAATTTTACATTGTTACTTTTTCTCTTTGAAGTTATATTCTCATTCTCCAGATTTCATGTATCCTCATGTAACATATTTCTCTTCAGGAAATCCTTCTATTGGTCCCCACGTCATTCTTCTCTGTTAAAAATATATTTACATAGGGGCGCCTGGGTGGCTCAGTTGGTTAAGCGTCCAACTTCAGCTCAGGTCATGATCTCACGGTTTGTGGGTTCAAGCCCTGCATCGGGCTCTGTGCTGAAGCTCAGAGCCTGGAGCCTGCTTAGATTCTGTCCCTCCCCTGCTTGCACTCTCTCTGTCTCTCTCAAAAATAAATAATGAATAGAAGACCATGGGGGAGGGGAAGGAAAAAAAATGGTTAGAGAGGGAGGGAGCCAAAACATAAGAGACTCCTAAAAACTGAGAACAAACTGAGGGTTTATGGGGGGTGCGTGATGGGTATTGAGGAGGGCACCTGTTGGGATGAGCACTGGGTGTTGTATGGAAACCAATTTGACAATAAATTTCATATTAAAAAATAATAATTAAATAAATAATAAAAGCATTAAAAATTATAATCATAAAAAAATCAAAATACGCTTACATAAATTAATTTTCTTATTTTCTGTGACCATAGCCATGACAAATTAGATTTATTCTATATTGACTTATTATTACCATGATTTTATAATTATTATCATTTGTTCAAAGTAGGCTTCATGCCCACCATGCAGCTCAACGTGGGGCTTGAACCCACCACCCTGAGATCAAGACCTGCGCTGAGCTCAAGAGTTGGAGGCTTGACCAACTGAGGCACCTAGGTGCCCCTGTTGTTATTACTACTATTATTGTTGTTAGTATTAATGGCCATGGCAGCAATAACAAATACCGGTGGTAGTTGTTGCTTTTAAAAATTAGTTCACATGCTTGCGGGTGAAAATTATTTCTTGGTACAGCCAGGCAGGCTTCGGCATCAATCCTAGTACCTCAAAAAGAATTATTCATTGATACCAAAATATCTGGGTCATGTATATAAATAATTGGAGAAATACATGGAATCTTATTTTAGGAATCTTACCCAATTTTTCAACTCCTTCTGGATTATATCGCCCCAAAAGCCCTATAGTGATCAACAACTATTTTAACACCTCTATCAGTTGGTGAGGCAATTAAGCCCTAGTGACTCAGCTAGTTTTACCTTTTATTTATTGAAAACAAGCATATGAAAAATACTTCACGCCAAGACGATGCGTTGCCAGTCACCGGAAATTCACTTCCTCAGCCTCCAGGACCTATACCAAAAAGGCTCTACCAAATACTGTCAAATGGCCTTTAATCATACCTACCTCTCTTTGACTTCAAGGCACCAGTTTAAACTGGCTTTTTTTTAATTTTCAGAAATAGTTAGAAAATATACTAATCCTGATTCACAGTTTTTAATATGCAAAATATGTTTATTTGCTTTGAAGACATTTTCACGGAAACCTTGGGGCTCCAAATTTGTTCAGTTAGAAAGAACCCCCCCATCCAACCAAAAATCTGATTTGTCAGACAAGTCCGAGGAATCATACTTACGTACTTTGTCTCTGAAAGCCTGACTCATTTCAATTTGGATGGATGTGTTAAAATGCATTCTTACGACAGCCAAATCACTTCCAACTTTGCGTTCTAAGTTAAACAGATGATAAGTGGACAGAAAGGTAGCTGAAGCCTTGGACCTCAGTACTGCCCCTCAGTACTACTGCTCAGGACTGACCCTCAGGACTACCTTTCAATACTGCCTTCAGAACTGCTTCCTGACATTCTCTTTGGTTGGTCCTCATGGCCTCTCCCTGGGAGCAACGCAGTCTCTAGGGAAAAGATGATGTTAAACAACATTGGTACCACTCTCACCCCTCATTCTGTCACGTACACTAGCTGAGAGTGGAACATTTCCAAGAAGGATTCAAATAGTTCGCTTTTAAAGTCAAGCTCCCCTTTCACCAGAAACATGTACGTTAACGAAAAGATATCATTAGAATTATGGTGCTTAATTAAAGGTTAACGGTGTGTTTGGGGCTATCCTTTGTACCCCAGAGGATTTTGCACTCCGGGGACAATGAGCCATCTTGAATCCAGATTGACAGTCTATCTTTCTTTTGGAAATGAGCAAGAGAGAACCGGACAAGAGATAGTGGAAGAAGGAATGGCTTCCTAACTTGACATTTTAGGCGGATGCATTTTAGGAAGAATATCTATGAAAGATAAGGGTGCAGAAGTTCGTTCTTTGCCCACAAAACCTTGAAAAGTATTTGTGTACCCCCAAGGATAAAGGTACCTCAGTTTGAGGATTGTTGCCCTAGGGTATAAGGTGAATAAATTTCCAAACGCAATTTATCAGGGGAGGCCATGAGTAGTATTTAAGAACTTGTGAAGCTGATGGTAGACCCTGTGTGCAAATTCATTTATCCGATTTCTCTTTGACAATGCAGCTAGAGGTGCCCTGGAAATCCTTGTCAGCACAAGGTGATGAGAGACAAACAGACAAACCAACAAAAAGTTGAGCTGCTAAACCATCTTCAGTTCTCTAACGTCTCTTGTCCATCCTATGAGCTTGGAATCTAAAATATGCCTTGCAGAGATTTATAAGACTAAAGTCACATTTGCCTGGCATACTAGCCTTTTCTGTCTTCCATATGATACAGAAGGCTTTAAAAATTCATTTTTTCCAATTGACACACTTATACCAATGGATGCCAAACTGCTTACTTCACGAAATTAACACTAAAAATACTTGCCGAAAGCTATACATCAAAAAATAATTCTGCTCACTAGTGTGACATTGCATTAAAACCAAGCACAAAAGCTTCGGATAGAATGCAAAAAAACATATCTATTTCAAGGGCAGGGTATTTTGATAGCTTGATTCATTTGACAACTATCTACTGTGTGCTTATCCTAAGACTTTTTTTTTTTTATCTGTGACATGTGTTTCAGAAATCAGAAGGGCTTTGGGGATAATAATCTCCCTCCAAAGACAAGATCCCTCCTAAAATCCCTGAGAGATAGACAATCTCCATTCAGATTATTCTGGAAATGGAATGCACCCTGCCCCACGAGGAAGTGTGTTCCTTGTGGCATCTTGGAAGGATCGGTAACCTGTAATTTCCCCCCACAGTAAGGTGTCTCCAATTGCTACCCTTTCCTCCATGGGATCCCGCTGATGATAAATGCAGTAAGGTAACTAGCACTTTAAAAACAGGTAACTAGTATTTAAAAAAATAAAAGAAAGGCATCTGCTTCCTCTTTGTCATCATCTATTTATTTCTCCAGCCGTGCAGTTTGGGTTTTGTCCTCACAGTTTACCTGAAATGGTGAGAAGTCCCCAGCGATCTCCTGGTAACCACGTATTGGTGGTCATATGTCTGACAGCTCTGTACAAATACCTTTCCTGAAATGTAAACCTTCCTTTAGCCAGCCTCCTCCCCATCTCTTCTTTCCTTTCCACAGCCGTGCTTCTGAAACTTTCTTCTCATCCATACAAATCACCTCAAAACTTACTTGTCTAAAACAACAAGGAGCATGACTTTTCTTACCATGTCCCTGGACCGGGAATTCAGGAGTAGCTTGGTTGGGTAGTTCTAGCTCAGGCTCACTCCTAAGTTTGCTGTTGAGCTGTCACACCACTGCAGTCCTCCGATGGCTTGACTGGAGTCAGAAGATTCAATTCCAAGAGGGCGCATCCACATGTCTGGCAGGTTGGTGGTGGCTGTGTGGGGGAGGTCTCTGTTCCTCCCCTCCTCGTCCTCTCCAATGACAGTTTGAATGTCCTTGTGCCATGGCAGCCGGCTTCCCCCAAGGGCAAGTGATTCAAGAGAATCTTGCCTTTTATAAGTTCAAGACCCTTTTGAATAAGTCTCTCCACGTTTTTATATCTTAATGTTTATTCATGACCCCCAGTAGTTCATAATTCCAAAGGTAAGATAACTTTAATTTGGAACAACGGAAAAAAGTTCTGTGTAATATTTATTAACATATCTAGCTTAGGATAAGTAAGGTAAAAATTCCATGTGTACGGTGAAACTTTCTTAAACTTCTTTTGGTCAAATAAAGCTCTCACACCCCATCCTCTTCCTAGTCATTGCTAACCTTGTTCTAGTCTTTCTGTTTTGTGCAATTTGTCTTTTCAAACTATTTTCAGATCTTACAACTAACCTGGTCAGATTCAGACCATTGAATTGAGCTTAACCCTACAACGTGTCAAAAATCATATCGAATACATTTTGCCTAAAATGATGGAATTGTGCCATTCATAATGGACTTTATGGTTTAGCAGAACAGATACCTGCCTACATGGTATAATTTCAAGGAGGTCCGATCTGACAACAACAACAACAAAATTCTAAAATCTTTGTAAAATGTAACTCGTAGTCCCCGGCCCTAAAATTCCCATTCTACTCTTTAGATCTTCACCTTCTCTGTTCAGAGTGGTCTGAAAAGCAACGTAAGCTCTTCACCTCACCTCTAGTTGCTTCTTTGGGTTAGCATCGTAACATCATAACTCTTTGGGTTAGCATCCTGAAGTCTTTGCTCCACTTAAATGAATAAATGGCACGTTTTGAGTGAAGGAGGGGACGTTAAAAAAACAAAAGAAAACACCTTAGAGCTTGGAATGATGCCAAGGCCAAGGTAAAACACTAAAAATGAGGTCCCGGTCCTGCTATGACACTGGTGACTATAGAATGGGGCAATGTCCACTAACTCTCAGAGACTCAGAATCCATTTCTTGGTCTTGATTCATCAAGTACTGGGCTGGCTGGGCTAACTGACCACATCAGAGCCTCTATGACAACTGGCACTAAACCACAAAGTACTCAGGATGAACATAACAAGAAACCAAGATGTTGGGCCACACATACAACTCTTTATAGTTTGCTTCTGTGCTCTTTTTTATTTTTATTAGGTTTTTGTGGACTGTGATGACGGGAAATTCAGGATGTATTTGTTCCAGGCAGTTGCTTATCATTTTGTCTAGTGTAATTTAGAAACAGAAGAAGTTACCATTTTTCAGGAAGAAAGAAATTAAATGTCAAAAGTTAGTTGTTTTCTCCATATGCAATAATGCTTCCTCTTTCCCATCTTTGTGCAAGAAATCTAACCCACGGTGATTTGAGAACAATATAATTCATACCAGTTTCCAATCTCATAACTGACTTTAAGAAAATAACCTTCAATTATTTTGGGAAAACATTTAGCCGTGAAAGGAGATGATGATAATCTCTGTTCTTTCAGCAGCCAGTAGCTTTTGAATGGCCTCCATCACCAGCAGATACGGCAGGTTTAAATCAGCAACATAAGCCTGTCTAGTCCGATGTACTGTCGAATATAAAATCCGTAGAGAAGCACCATGGCAGTCACAAAAAAAGATGTTTATTTCAGGGCCATAAGCTCATAATAAATAAACTGACAGAAAGACTATTCACTTCATATCAACAGGCATTGGCACATACTCGAAGATTTTTTTAAACAGATTCCAGGGTTCCATTTTGGCAGAACTGTAAAGATTTTTAAAAACAGATTCCAAGGTTCAATTGTAGCGGAATTTTAAAAATAAAAAAAATAAGGAGAAGACATTCTTCAATGGCATAGCCAGATTTCCAAGTCACTGAAGTGATTGGAGAGTTGTTGATATTTTCTTTAATTAAAAAAAAAACTTTTTTTAATGTTTATTTTTGAGAGAGAGAGAGAGAGAGAGAGAGCAGGGGAGGGGAAGAGAGAGTGGGAGACAGAAAATCCAAAGCAGGCTCCAGGCTCTGAGCCATCAGCCCAGAGCCCGATACGGGGCTCAAACTCATGAACTGTGAGATCATGACCTGAGCCAGAGTCAGCCGCTTAACTGAACCACCCAGGTGCCCCTGGAGGGCCATTTATGAAGGAGGTGGAATGTGAGTTAAAGTCTAAACACTGGGAAGTGTTTTGTTATAGAAATGAGAGACAAGGGTATTCCGAGTAGGAAGGAATGGCATGATCATGGGGACAGAAATGGATAAGGTGGTGGGTACAGCGGGAGCAAATCACCTCCTGGTAGATGCCAAAGGGGTTCCAGTCAGGAAGGGGGTTGATGTTGCAGGGGCACCTGGGTGGCTCAGACGGTTAAGCGTCCAGCTCTTGGTTTCAGCTCAGCTCATGATCTCATGGTTCGTGGGTTTGACCCCACATCAGGCTCTGCCCTGACTGTGTGGAGCCTGCTTGGGATTCTCTCTCTCTGGCCCACCCTGCTCACTCTCTCTCTCTCTCTCTCAGAATAAATAAATACACTTCGGAAAAAAAAAAAAAGAATGAGATTGATATTGGAAGTCTATTTGAGAAAGAACTTCAATGGTAGAATCAGGCTTTTGGATTAGGTCACTGTAAAGTATGCTGCGCTTTTGAGTGGTTAAAAGGCTGAGAATTTAATCTGGAACTCCAAGATGACTATACTGAGGAAGAGGAAACCATCGCAGTGAGCTTGGGTGGAGACCAGGAGACAGGGACCAGGGCCACGGCCATGGGAAAGAAGTCTAAGGGCTTACCATGAATAAATACAATCTCATTTTCTGTTGCAAAGTTCGGTTCATTATTTATTTATCAAAAGGTAGTTGGTAGCAACTATATGGACGTGAGTAAGGAGATGAAGACTCCAGCTGGAGCCAGTGTTACCCGTGAGTGCCAGCATCCTGGCTTCTCTTCTGCTGCTCAACGATGTCAAGGTTTCTCCTGCCTATGACTCTCCTAGGTTCCCTCTACGTGACACGTTCCATCACTACATCTTTGCGTGGATGGTTCCTTTTAATCATGCCATCTCAGCTCAAATGTCACCTCCCCAAGGAAACGCAGTTCCCTAATCCAAAGAATCACGGATGTCCTTTTCTTTGCAATTCACATCCCTGCAGTATTCATCTGCAATAGAAAATAAGACCAAAAAGAATGCAGTCTTTATTGTCTGTCCTGGACTTCATTTCTAGAGCCTACATCAGAGGCTGACACATAATAAACGTTATAAATCTTGACCGAATCAATGGATAAAAGGTTTTATGACGGGTAAAGAGAAATTACCCGGTGGTTAAAATCTTGTCTCAGATTCCGCAAAGAAATTAAAGCGGCTATGCTCAGTAATAGTTGTCAGAAATTCTGCTCGCTAAATATCCAAGCAACTTGTGTCATACCATGGATAAGTCACCACTCCCCTTCAAACCCTGGCTTCCTTAACTGTGAAAATACATTTTCGCCCACCACTTCATTATTTATTTATTGGGGTTTTTTGTTTGTTTGTCTTTTCTCGCATCTTTACTTTTCATTCTGGCTTTAGTCTCTCCCATCCCTACCACAAGTCCTGGGCAGTTTCCTGATGCAGACCCAGACAGGGCAGAGGTCCAAGTTCAGCAAAAGGCAAGAAGGCCACTGCACATCCTGGCTTAGTCTCCCTGTCTCCCTGCCAGGGACATTTAGAAAGGTTTGTGCTTTGAATAAAGCCTGGTCATCTCTAGGATAGGATTGCAGCCTATTTTGTTTGACCGCTTTTTTTGCTATTGTTTTAACTGCTTGCTGTTCATCTGTATAGTAATGGATATTTTGAAAATTTTTCCACTTTAAAATTGCAATAACATTGGTCTCTCCCAATGGGCTCTCAGGCTTCCAAGAAAAAAAATACTGGAGGGAGGAAGATTTCTTTCAGTGAGATTAAGGAATTATTGCTGTGAGCTGGGTTCCTCCAAAATTACTCAAAAGTCAGTGATAAATATTGTTTCAATTAGCAGAAAAAGTTCTCAGAACTCTTCTAAGGGAGTTCAGAAAAACTAGCTAGGCTACTCACGGGCCATGTCAGATACTCATAAACATGACTTTTTGTCTCTCTTATCAGTGTGTTCGTTAGTAAATGAAGACTTCAATGGTAGAGAGAAAACATCAGTAACCAAAACACGTCATAGAGAAAGCAGAGTGTGGAAGGGATTACAGTTAAGATTGGAGAGCTTCTTCTGAAAGTATGATACATTCTTCTCTCATGCATTGTTTTTTTTTTTTTTTTTTTTTTTTTTCAACGTTTATTTATTTTTGGGACAGAGAGAGACAGAGCATGAACGGGGGAGGGGCAGAGAGAGAGGGAGACACAGAATCGGAAACAGGCTCCAGGCTCTGAGCCATCAGCCCAGAGCCTGACGCGGGGCTCGAACTCACGGACCGCGAGATCGTGACCTGGCTGAAGTCGGACGCTTAACCGACTGCGCCACCCAGGCGCCCCCTCTCATGCATTGTTTTTTAGAGAAAATTCTCTAATCTCTATATTATTTCCAATTCTAAGCTACTAGAGGTCAAGGCCGGTATATTTAAGGAAATGGAGAAGGAAACGTGTATAGTGGTGTTTATTTTCAATTACCATGGTATACTGTGAAAAAAAAAAAACGTGCTCTTTTGATTTATTTTTACTTCGTGACGGCCTGGAGATGTTCATATATCCTCTTTTCATAGGACGAAAATGGTTTTTCAAGGTCATTACTTACGCAATATATGAAGAGGATGTTTTAAGAAAGAATGGGAAGAAATGCTGGAACATTCCTGTGCATATTGCTAAACTGAATTCCTAACCAAAAATTTATATCCTTTCTTAGTGGACTATGAAATTCTGCAGAAGCAATAGAAAGCAATTTCAGAACACAACAGGAAATTTAAATAAATTAGTTTTTTATTTCATTTAGTGGGAGCTCTCTCTCCACTGGGGTACAGATGGTGACTGACAGCCTGGGCTTATTAAGCTCTATCCATAGTTTTTCAGCGGGATGTAAAGTCAGGGTTCAGAAGATATTTCCTCTGGCAAATCTAATTTCCAAACATTCTTAATTTTCTCTCAAATTAAAAAAAAAAAGAAAGTTTTTGCTCCTGAAGTGTTTTCTTTCTTTTAAATAGCTTCATTGAGGGCTGTGTACCAAGCCAGTAAGAACTAAACGAGTTTTGAGTGGTGCTTCAGAGTGCTTGACAGAAATTGTATTTATTCTCTTTCCAGAAGCCACTCCAAGGCGGTGGAACGCATATACAAAGAATTCTAATATTTAGGCCTAAAAAGTATCAAAGCCTTAATGTTACTCTACAAAGCTTATGCAAACCAGATCATGAGGGCAACAAAAGGAAAAAATAAACCAGTGGGACTGTATCAAACTAAAAAGCTTCTGCACAGCAAGGGGAACCATCAACAAAATGAAAAGCCAACCTGCTGAATGTTTGCAAATCATATATTTGATATGGGTTTGATATATAAGGTCTATGAAGAACTCATCCAACTTCAAGAACAACCACCACCACAAAAACCAAACGATCCAATTTAAAAATGGGCAGAGGATTTCAATAGACATTGATTCGAAGACCACATGCTGATGGCCATGAGGCACACGAAAAGATGCTCAACATCACTAACCATCAGGGAAATGTAGATTAAAATCACTGAGATGCCACTTTATATCTGTGAGAATGGCTTAAAAAGGCAAGAAGGAACACGGTTTTGTTAGGATATGGAGAAAAGGGAGCTATTATTGGTGGGATTACACTGTGGAAAACAGTATAGAGTTTCCTCAAGAAAAATTGAAAACAGAACTACCATCCGAGTCAGCAATTCCACTTCCAGGTATCTATCTTCAGAAAACAAAAACGCTCATTCAAAAAGCTATCCGCACCCCCATGTTTACCGCAGCATTATTTACGATAGGCAAGACATGGAAACCACCTAAGTGTCCATCGGTGGATGAACGAATAGGAAGATGAACGTATAAAGATATAACGCGTACGACTCAGCCATGACAAATGATAAAATCTCGTCATTAGCCGCCACACAGATGGACCTAGAGGGTAGCATGCTAAGTGAAGTAAGTGACGCAGAGAAAGACAAATACCATACGCTTTCACTTCTTTGTGGGCTCTAAAAAGCAAAACAAATGAATGAACAAAACAAAACTCGTAGATACAGAGGACAGATTGGTAGTTGCCAGGAGAGAGGAATTTGGGGGAATCAGTAAAATGGGTCATAGCGGTCAAGAGGTACACACTGCGAGTTATACAATAAATAAGTCCTAGGAATGTAGGCACAGTACGGTGGTTACTGTAAACAACACTGTATTACATATTTGAAAGTTACGTAAAGAGTAAATCTTAAAAAGTTCTTACAACAAGCAGAAAGTTTTTGTAACTTCGTATGGTGACAGATGGTGGCGATTACCATTATGATGTACCCTGAAACTAATATACTATTGCGTATCAAATATACCTCAATGAAACGAATAGCAAAAACAAACAACCAACCCACCCAGATAATGGCAAATGCCATCAGGTTCCAGTAGAGCAAGCATTCGATAATTCTTCAAACGCGTGGCACGGTTCGTCGTCCCTGGAAACCAGCCAGAGAATGACTCACTTTTAAGATTCCTGGTCCCTCTAATGCTGCACCGTTCACAGAGAAGCACGTCACCTCAGTTTCCACCCTAGGCGAGCCGCCTGTACCTAAAGGAAAGATAATATAATTTATACATCCCCTATAATGACCCCTTGCTGGGACAATAATTGCCCTCATTTAAGAGTATGTATCAATGAATAATGATGAGATTGCTCGCAATTAAATGAATGCTAATACAGTAATGCTCCAATATGCACACACAGATTTGGTGAGATAATGACGTTTCTTGACAACCAGCATTTTCAAAGGCATCGTTTGTCTGCTCATGGTAACTTTCAATGCAGACAGCTCAATGCTAAATACCTTTTTTGTCCAGACTGAGGTTTTTAAAAAAATTTTTTTAATGTTTATTTATTTTTGAGAGAGAGAGAAGAGACAGAGACAGAGTGTGAGCAGGGGAGGGGCAGAGAGAGGGAGACACAGAATCTGAAACAGACTCCAGGCTCTGAGCTGTCAACATGGAGCCCAACGTGGGGCTCGAGCTCACCAACTGCGAGATCATGATCTGAGCCGAAGTCGGACGCTTAACCGACTGAGCCAACCAGGCACCCCCAGATTCAGTTTTTTAATCTAATAAAATGACAGCTATCTTAAATTTAAAAGTGGGGTTTTTTCTTGTTTTTGACACATGTCCTTACATGTACCATTTTCTATAAATGTCTCTTGCACTGCCCCCCAGCCTAAGCTGAGACTCAAATGCCCAGCAAGTATTCAACTGCTAACTTCCCTTAGAGTTGATGCTTTTGTGGCTGAAATTATGCAGATATGTTTTCACTTCTCTATAGTATATCTCTTTAAGCTGGGCAGCTTTCAATACATTTTCAGCGGCTTGAACTGAGGGAACAGACAGGTAGAGACAAGAAAGAAAATATTTTTACTGAAAACACTTGGCAAACAACAAAAAACTAAAATCCTTGTGCCACAGCCAAACCTCTGTAAGAAACTTGGGTCTCGTACACTTGACTTTGTACCTAACTTGGAAATGGTTGTGAAGAAATGTCATCAGTCAAAACAGGGCAGAATGATTTCAGGCTAAGGGATTGGAGGGCGGGCGATAAATATGGGGGAAACTCGCAGCCGACTTCTGCAGGCCTGGTGACCCTACAATAGGAGAATATAAGAGAATTGTACATAAGCCACAAAGGAAAAGGCCATCAGCATGGTACAGGTACTTTGCACAAATATGTGATATACTCTTATACAGTCCTCCCCGGGCACCATTTATTTTTGCTAGTTCGTCTGTGTTCATCCACCTCATACTCAGATGGAAGGATTAAGTGAAGTGTATTTGATAGGATAAGGGGACACAGATGAGGATGCAGGGGTTGATAGCCAGTGGGATGCCACAGAATGGCACTGTGACAATTCTGAATGGTGCTCCTGAAGCTGAGACATGGGGTGTCAGTCAGCTAACTGTCAAAACCTGTACCCTCAGTGCTTGACATGGGAAGCAGAATGGGAAAGTGGTTTTCTTGGGGTGAGGGGTGTCGAGCCAGTGGAAGGATAAGGAAGAAAGCAAGATGAGAGGCTGCTTATTGGAGCCATGCTGCCCCCAGCCTCAACGTGACATTACCCAGCCCTATGCTCATGATTGCTAAACAGGCTGCTTCTTTGCTTTAACGTGTACAATTTCAAAAAGTAACAAATGCATGAGTCTCAGTTTGCACGTGTGTTACTGGCAAGTGGGAAAGGGATATGGCCTGTAATTCCCAAATAGGGTTTTCATAAAGTTTTCAAAATGCAAAGTAGGAACAAAATGCTGTGTTCAAACTCAACATGGTCTTGATTGTAGGCAAAACTAATCATTCCTTTGGGAAATCTGTTTGTTTGTGATTTTGTGGATTTCTTCTAGAATAGGAAATTAAACACCAATTAAGATTCCACGAGTCACAACCTGGAGGCTATTTTGAAGGGGACTGTAATGGCAATGGGGGTTCCATAGAATGAAGTGATGGAGGAATGAATCTAGAGATAAGGATGTTAGTATTTTGTCATTGAAATGTAGCAGATCAGAGAAATGCAGACATCCAGAGAAAAATGGGGAAAAGGTGAAGATTTTCACACCTTAGAAGACCCCAGAGAAAAGCCATCATAGTGCATGACATCCCAGTCAAGAGGACATCAGAAGCTTAGCAGAGCTTGGAGTAGCCATGATCACCCTAGCGGGATTGGAGAAACGATTGCTTAAAAATGGGAGGAGGCTAGTTCTCTTATCTACTACTTGTCCAAAAACTCCAAGAGATCTTAACTGTGCCTTATTTTTCTTTACGATCCTGGCTCTTGTCCAGTTGCCTGGGTGCCAGTTTATCATGCTGGGTTGAATCCTTTCAGCTTCAGCATCTACTTGAGCCTGGGAGAATGAGGAGGTAGCTGGTGACGGATTTCGGAGATCATCGTTATTGAGGAAAGCAGGCAGAGGAAGTGGAGTGAATTCAACAGAAGCTGAGAAAGATCCCTGGAAGACAGATAAAACCAGGAGAGAAGGAAGTCTCACGGGGAAAGTTGCTCAGCAGGGCAAATGCTGTGAGTTATCAACTAAGATGCGGGTTGTAAAGAAACGATAAGCTTGGGTATTGAGTGCACCAGTGAAAACAATATAGGTGGGACGTAGAATGATCCAGAGTCAAATTGAAAAAGCAAAGGGAGGAGAGAGAAAGATCGGTGATTCCCAGTGATGATAAAGACTGAGTTCCTGGAAAAGACTTTGGTTTTCCGGGAATAATAGGGGACGTTGTGTGCGTGTTGGCGGGAGTTTATGGGAAGTCTCTAAACTTTCCACGCAAGTTTACTGTAAACTTAAAATCATTCTAAAATATAAAGTTTACTAAAAAATTTAAAAAGGTTTATTACATAAATCAGAAATAACGGGAAAAGTCGAAAAGCGTTTCGAATCCTTGGAGGCAATTGTTCGTGTTTTGTTTTTTTTTTAATTTTTTTTTTCAGCGTTTTTATTTATTTTTGGGACAGAGAGAGACAGAGCATGAACGGGCGAGGGGCAGAGAGAGAGGGAGACACAGAATCGGAAGCAGGCTCCAGGCTCTGAGCCATCAGCCCAGAGCCTGACGCGGGGCTCGAACTCCCGGACCGCGAGATCGTGACCTGGTTGAAGTCGGACGCTTAACCGACTGCGCCACCCAGGCGCCCCAGTTCGTGTTTTTTATGTATGTTAATTTATTACTAAGGGGAAAATACGTGGCATGTCCGTAAGTTTCTGTGCCATTTTAGTGTTGCAGAAGTTATTCTAATAAAAACTTTATTCCAATAAAAATCTGCATTGGTTTATTCTTTTGAGTTTGTTGTGTAAATCTGTATGTTTGCTCGTTATTATAATTTTAAGATTTTCTTCTGAGGAGGAGCCATAGGAGGAAATGAGAGGCTTTCTGGCCTGTCAGGAAAGCTATTAATTCACATATTAAAGAGCTAACACCAGCCATTTCGCCCTTGGCTTACGAGAAAGGAGATTTCATTTCAATCGTCCAGAGTAAATGAACTCTGACAAACAGACATGCTTTGTAAGATGTTCATAGAACCCCTAAATTGAATGGTCACTTTCCGTGTGAATTCATAAACGACAACTTGAACTAGCATTTCACCTAACCGCAAGCCACAGTCAAAGAGGCTGTCAACCAACAAACAAGGGCGTATGGGACGGATGTGTGAATGGCCAACTTGGTCTCTGGTAATGGCAGAGCCAAAATCAGCCCACCCCTCCCCTAGAAAAAAAGATGGCTTTGTCTTCTGTCATTTCTGCACTTCAGACATCAAGATGGAGCCACAACCAGTCCAAGCAAATAACACAAAATACATGCCAGATTCCAGCAGAGAGAAAGTTGTCCCAAAATTCAGGGAGTCTAACAGGGCTGTAGTTTATGAATGGTGAGGAAGGGAAAGCATATCATGGCCAATCCAACGTAGGACAGTCATAAGAACTGCAGTGTTTTACCCAACACCACAATCACTGTCCAGAAATAATATGGTGGGAGAAATGACAATATGGGTGGAGATAATTTAATGAGATCCAATCAAGTTTTCATAGCACTGCCAGCATGTGGGACTCCCTCATTAGCCCCTCCTGGATTTCACCATTAAGACACTCAGGTACCCCACAATTCCTTTTTTTTTTTTTAATGCTGGCATAGGGTGCCTGGGTGGCTCAGTTGGTTAAGCATCCGTCTCTTGATTTCAGCTCAGGTCATGATCTCATGGTTCATGAGTTTGACCCCTGCATCAGGCTCTGTGCTGACAGCATGGATCTTGCTTGGGATTCTCTCTCTCCTCTCTCTGCTCCTTCCTCTCTCTCTCTCTCTCTCTCTCTCTCTCTCTCTCAAAATAAGTAAATACACTTTAAAAAATAAAATGCAGGCATACCTTTAGTGCTTACCTCTAAGAAAAATGGAGTAATAGAAATGGATGATATCTTTGTGTTTCTCGGTAAATCACACAATTTCCATGAAAACGCATGCAACAGAGTTGCTTATACCATCAGCATGTGGTTTGTGGCTAAAGAGAGAAGACCAACACCCATCCCGTTCAATCTGTCTTGCTTACCTCCATTGTCCGCTCTAACGGAAGAAAACCTAACCCCTTGGTTCCTATAAAGCAGAGTTGGCACGAAACTGTCCTCCGGGGCTGCTTACACTAGCTCAGCCCATGAAATGTCAGGCTTCCCCTTTTAAGTCCTCATATTTAGCTGCAGCAGTTTAAGGATGGTAATAGAATGAAAGACAGATACACATTTGAGGTCGCCTTTTGTGACGCTCGTAAGGCAAGGCAAGCTCGGAAACTCACACACCTTTTTCACATTAAGAAAAGGAACTTGGCAGTGGCATAGGAGGCATCCATAAACGCAGGAAGACAGAACTGGTATTTTTAATAAATCACATTCTATGAATTAACGGTTGGCTGTGGCTATCTGTCAGCTCCAAATAGCAGAGTTCTAATTTTATAGCAACTGGGGATGGAATTTCAAAGTTCCCTCCTAAATAGAGAGTGCCCAGAATTCTCTGGATATATCACCTTTGGGGTTGTACAATTAAGACACTTGTGGTTGAGGTTAAAACAGGGCCAGTGGGCAGACCTTCACTTGCCTCCAGGCAGAATAAATTGGGCGCTGCATTTTCTTCGTTCATTGGGATGGATGAAGGTCGATGCACTGAATAAACCTCACAAATGTCAGAGCACGGTTTAAATGGATCAAAACACACTCCCTTGACTTAAGCACCCATAGCTTCGGCTGTGTGCCCCATAACACGTATCTCAGAGCATTGCAATTGTTCCCAGTCTTTTGTTTCAACCACAATTTGAGACCTCAAGAGGGGTTACTGATTTGGTATCTAATTATAGCAATATCATTCATTGAAGACAGGGATTTAGCCAATGTAGCTCATTTGACCCTCTGAGGAGTAGCCCTATTGTACAGCTGAAGAAATGGAGACTCAGGGAAATAAAGTTGCTCAAAGTAACGTAGATCAAGTTCTCAAACTTTACCGTGCATGAGATACTCTTGAAGGGCTTGCTAGAATTTAGATCATAGGGCCTCACTCTAAGTTTTAATTTAGTAGATCTTGGATAGGACTAAAGAATTTGCATTGTTCACAAGTTCCCAAGGAAGGCTGACTCTGGTCTAGGATCACGCCTCAAGAAACTTCAGCCTAGGTAATTTGTGGTAGACACGATACTCTGTCTTGAGTGGCTGGGTGACCAGGAAGCTGTGCTCTTTAGCAGCACTATGTTCACCCACTGGCCTTATCCATCCCCACTGGCCTTCTCCATCCGCCTTTCACAGAGCCTCAGCGCCAGTTACCTCAGGGGGCGTCAAGAAATGCTGGTTGACCATCTGTCCCCAGCTGCCTCCCCACACACATACCACTTTCTTCACCTAATTGACTCCTTCAAGTCTCAACTTCAAAATATCACTTCCTCAGAATGGACTTCCATAGAATAATTTATTATTGTAAATTTGCTCAGGTTTCTTTGTCTCATGAATGTCTGCCTTTCAAAACCACAAGGGCCATGAGGGCGAGACTTTTGTCCCTTCTGTTCTTTGAATAGAATCATGGACCCAGCATGTGGCATGGCACTTTGCCTTAGGGGGTACTCAACAAAATTAGGTAAATAGATAAATGAGTTGAATGAAGGAAACTTCTAGATCTAGTCCTAGTTCTTCTCTCTACTAGCTGTGTGAAATCGGGTTGGTGCCTTGACTTTTCTAAATGCCAACCCTCCCATATGTAAAAATAGATAATAATTTTGAAAGGGTTCCATGGAGTTTGTTTGTTTGTTTGTTTGTTTGTTTGTTTGTTTTTTAAGAAGCTCAATATAGGAGACTGCTGTTCTCTACATGCACTGCCAGCTCCCAAATCCAGGCAGAGCTCACAGTAGATATTCAACAGTTGGTTGAATTGAATCAGATTTGGCTAGCTTGAATGGAGTGATTTTTATGCTCCCCAAGGAACTTCATTTTAACAGTTATTCATTCTGGAATATCAAACGCCCCTGTTATTAAATTTGTGCTTATGTCTTAAGGGGCTTGGAAGGCTAATACTTCCTTCATCTTGGGTTACTAAACCAACCTAAATCAACTTTTAAATATGGTGGAGACACACAGCATGCTTTTAAAAGAATGATCTGATGGGACTATTTCAAAAATAGCTCTGTAGTGAGTTGCATGGTGACATTGGAGTCTTCCTTCTGTGACTTCTTAAACCTGTGAGGCACATAAATGGACAAGTAGCCCATTTATTAACCCCATCTTTTGACAGGTCCATACCAATATGGCAGAAGCAGTCAGAAAACAGGAACATTAATTAAAACATGGTAGAGCCTTCCCATTCAAAGGCGGTGAACACTTGGGGCACCCGGGTGGCTCAGTCAGTGAAGCGTCTGACTCTTGGCATCAGCTCATGTCATGATCTCACGGTTTGTGGGTTCGAGCCCTGCGTCCAGCTCTGTGCCAAAAGCATGGAGCCTGCTTGGGATTCTCTCTCTTCCTCTCTCTCTGTCCCTCCCCTGCTCACTCTCTGTGTCTTTCTCTCAAAATAAATAAACTTTCAAGAAAAAAAAAAAAAGGTAACGAACCCATTTACTATTTTTGGCTTACAAACACTCTTAATATGTCAAATTACATGTCAAGGTACACAATTATCATCGGTTCACTTTGAATTTTTTTCATGTTTCTAACCTGAGCCGTTGCCCGTGTCACAGCTCCCTTCCAAGGCAGGCCGCAATTGAGAGGAGAGGAACCCGTGGCTCTCCCCCTGCAGAGCTTAAGCGGTTCTCTACCTTAATATCCTCCACCAAAGACTTTGCTCGAACAGTAGAAACTTCATTTCTGTAAGCATGTCTCCCACTAGATCCATGCTGCGTATGTAGCCCAGAGCAGAATCTTCCAGTCTTGCCCTTTCAGGGCTCACCATTTACAAAACAGCAAACCTAGGCTTGAGGTGCGGCAGATTGCCCTTGGTTGGCACACTTCTTGACATCACCAAAGGGGAAAGCAGGTTTGCATTTCCGGTTCAGAGAGGTGGTGGTTGGACATACACCTCAGAGATGGCGCTGGTGAGGGGATCCACATCGCTGTTTCCCTTTGCCCTTAGAAGCCAAACCTCACATTTCCGATGATAGCCCTGAGGGAACCATTTGGTTCCTACCGACGGCAATGTAGTCATTTGTCCAAAAAGTTGGCTCTAGGAGAGAGAAATACCGAGCGACATATTGAGGGGGCATACATTGTATGCTCTTCTCTTGTATCCAATTTACAAAGTTAGCCATCAGATGACAAAGCAGGGGGGGATACTCTGTGGCTAGCTGTGATAACCGCCACACCTCTTTAAATTAGAATACACGGAACTCTTGAACCATCAGTTATTGGTGCCGGTTCTTCATCCGAGAAGGAATAGAACAAATCTGTGTGAAGAAAGACTGCATTGCAAGAGCAAGAGCAATGCTCAAAGACCCATTCCAATCCATAACAATCACAAGGTGTTGCATTTCCGAATCCCCCATGGCTGAACAGCTCAGTTGACTTTGTGGATATCTTGGAAGGCCAGTCCCTTGGAACTAAACTCTCTCCTTCTCATTTTATAGAGAAATAAATGGGAAGCCAGGCAGCCTAGAGCCTTCCCTGAGGAGGTCATTTTCTGCTAAAACCTTGGTTTCCTAATTTAGGGCCATTTCTCACAAAACCGTGCTGTCCTGGTGAGTGAGGACTGGAGAACTTCAGAGACAGGAGTGCCCTGCTGGGCAATAGAGCAACCCCGGAGTGAATCCCAGCCCCTGGAGTGAAGAAGGGAGCTGAGCTCAGCTTTTCACGGTTGCTGATACAGGGAAAGAGCTGACGTGCAAACAGTACCTTGTGAGCCCTTTCTTGCTGACTCAGGAAGTTCTTATCTCAGCCACTTCCAATTACCTTCTCTCAGGTTCTTGGCATTTTCCAACAACACCCTCAGGAGCACTGCTACCTCTCTTTCCTCTTCCATCTTGGGGACTCTGTGAGGGCTATCAAATCACAATTGTCCCTTAGCTTCCTGTCTACCTCTTTGTCACGTTAGTAGCTCCCACTGCGGGAGGCTGCAAATCCCCTTGGAAGGGGACCGTGAAATATATTGCCATGCACGCTTCGGTCAGAAAAATGCCAGTGCAGGGCGCCTGGGTGGCTCAGTCGGCTGAGCGTCCGACTTCAGCTCAAGTCATGTTCTCACAGTTCGTGAGTTCGAGCCCCGCGTCGGGCTCTGTGCTGACAGCCCAGAGCCTGGAGCCTGCTTCGGATTCTGTATCTCCCTCTTTCTCTGTCTTTCCCCCACTCATGCACTGTCTCTCTCTCTCTCTCTCTCAAAAATAAATACACATTAATTTTTTTTTTAAAAGAAAATGCCAGTGCACAAGGCCACATTTGAAGCTGAAGTGGGGACCATTTGCTGGCCTGGGGAGTACATGCTGGGACGGGGAACCGCACCCTGATGTGGAGAGCCAGACATCAGGCTTCTGCCAGGGAACCATGCACACGGCACCAAGAAGAGGGCACGCCTGTGTTTGGTTCCTTGGCCGTCATTCTCTGCCCTTTCCTTTTTGCGGTCCCTTGCTGACCTTTCCGTTCCTCTCCTGTCCGCCCCCTCCGGCTTCTCCTCCCACCCTGGATCTAGGGCCCATCTCCTGGATTCTTCTCCGTTTCCATACTAAGCCCATCCTGCCCCCCACCCCCACCCCCGGGAGCATACTGAGTGCCACCCTGGGCTTTTCTCCCAGAGTTCCACTCACTGAGTTGTCCGTAGGATTAAAAACACAAATATGTTTAGAAAAATGTCTTGACAATAATATACAGCCCTATGTTATCAGTGGTGATCTCTGGACTATGGGAATATGGTGATATTTACATCCTCTTTTATGGTTTTTTAACTATATTCACTTAAAAAATAAAAAAAGCAATGTGCTCAGTTACTCCCCTGAAAAGTTACAGAAAATACACACATCACTCTGTTCTTGAAATTCTTTTTACCAAAATTTCATGATTTCTCAAAAAAATGTATGACATTTTATATGGAAGCCATCAGGCCATCATGTGGGGACTTAACGTTAAAATGTAAAGTCCCAGTTATTTAAAGTCTTGTTTGGTGAGGGGCGCCTGGGTGACTCAGTCGGTTAAGCGTCGGACTTCAACTCAGGTCATGATCTCTCAGCTTGTGAGTTCGAGCCCCGCGTCGGGCTCTGTGCTGACAGCTCGGAGCCTGGAGCCTGCTTTGGATTCTGTGTCTCCTCCTCTCTCTGCCCCTCCCATGCTCGTGCTCTGTCTCGCAATAATAAATAAACGTTAAAAAAATTTTTGTTTTAAATAAATAGATAAAGTGTTGTTTGGTGAGACATTAAAGAGGAGGGGCCAACATGGCGGAGAAGTAGGGGGATCCGAACTTGCCTTGTCTCTCAAACAAAGTGCCGAAGCAAAGGACTTTGAGCACCAGAGCCTGGGAGGAAAAGAGACTGAATCTACCAGGAAGAAAATGGGAAAGCTGGTGATACATTAAAGAAAGGTATTTTTTTCCCTCCTGGGTAGTCCCTCCCCGACATAGCTCCCACATCTTCTCTCCTCTCACACTGCAGCCACACTCACACAGAACACTTCGCTCCAGCCACCAAATGTGTGGAGGTCCCCCCCCAGCCAAACAATTCTCGGGGACACCAGCTGGGTGTCCTGCTGACCTGAGTGAAATAAAGAGTCGGACATGGAACCCGCTGAGCCACACAGGCGCCCCTCAACGGCCCAGCGTTTAGTGTCTCTCTTTCACTTTGTCCTGATGTATTTGGTTTTTTCAAATCACTTTGAAATAAGCACCTCACTCGGTTTACTCCGATCAAAAAGAAATGATTCTAAAAATATACAGGTAAAAAATTTTAATAGACAATATTTTATACGTAATTTAAGGAAAAACATCTTTTTATTAAAACATAGCAATTGTTACCAGTACACGTCAGGTTGTGTGTGTGTGTGTGTGTGTATCTCAAAATCCTGTAAGTAATATACTTTGAAGTCTACACAAAAACATACAAATTTCAACCCCTGCTCCCCTTTTTGCTTCTATGGGGCCCACCCTCCATTCGTTTAAAAATATGGATTGTATCATAGCATTTCCAGCTTAAAACTCGTCCATGTCTTTCCTTCCTAGTTAAAATAAAACCCTAATCTCTCTTCATGACTGGGAAGCTCTCTGCCATCAGATCTCGCCTTCCTCTCCAGCACGACCTGGCCACTTGTCCCCTTGCCCACCGCCCTCTGCCTGGCACTCTCGCCTCATTTCTTCAAACACTCAAACCTTGGTCCACCCGCAGGAATTTTGCACATGCTGTTTGCACTGCCCAAACACCTGGATGTTGACTCTTTTCATGACGTTTAGTTGAATAGTCCCCCTCAAGCTAAGTCTTTCCTGATAACCTTACCCAAAGCATTTCGTTTCCTTCATCATACGTCTTTCATAATAACGTACAGTTATTTTAATTCTTATTTATGTCTTATGTCTATTTCCCTCGCAAAGAGGCAGAGATGATATTTGCCTTGTTAATTCAAATAACATCCACATTTAGAAGAGTATTTGGTCTATAACGGGCACTCAGTGAATATTGGTTTAGTAAATAAATAAGTTGCAATAGTCATTAACTTTTGGGTTTGAGTTGGGCAGCTTGTTTGAAAACACTTGGTGTTCTTTTCAGAGATTTCTTCATTCAAGTGGCTGATTTTGTAAAAATCCCTTAGGTTGCTCTTGAAAATGCAGATTCTTAAGAATTTGAATATAATAGGCTTTAGGAGGGATCCTCGAGCCTGAGTTTTAACAAGCTCCTTGAGTAATTCTAATGCACAGCTAGTCTGGTGATAAACATATCTTACAACTGGGGGTGGGAGGTGGAATTCAGGACTTTGGATACACTGCTACCTAATTGTGCCTACCAAATAATTTTTGCCCTGCATGTAGGAAGTGAAAGAAATTGCACTAAAGAACATGTTTCTATGTATCTTCTTTGTCGATGATTACTCAAGTCTTTGCAAGTCCTCAGTAAAGCAAGAGGTGTTGGAATATTCATATTTTATCCCTTTCCATTTACAAACAGTCCTGGTGTTCAAGAGAGAAAAACCTTTTTTCCTGAATAGGAAATAACATTATATTAAGCATAAGTATAGTCTGGAGTACTGTGCCAGAGCTAAATTTTTATTATCCACACAATAAAAGGGAAGTTGTAATGTCCATTACCCCAAACCTGTTCATATGCATTAAAAATAATTTAGCAATTATTACATTTGCTTTCCTAAGGTAGTGTGCTTGGCTTGGGTTAATATGAAAAATGATTTGTATCTGAATACATAATAAATATACATTAGGTTTCTAATAGGCCATTCTGGGTACTCAGGGGAAGCTATTCTGGATTAAGAGTTAAATATTAGGTCTAGATGGACCCTAAGGACTAATTCTCGTCTCGTCTGATTCCTCCATTTTACAAAGAGGAAACTGAGGCCAAGAATCAAGGAAGGTCTTACAACGGGGGCTCAGTCACATGCTTGAAGTGAAATGGAGAGGTTAATTTAATACCAGGTCTTGTGCAATCAGTCCATGTTGATGCTGACTCTTGTGGACAGCACATTTTCAATTTGTCTCGGTTTGCTCTGGGCTAGCAAGTTGGCATTTCCATTTAACCCATGCCCTTCTTGTTTCTCAGGTCTTACTCTTGCTTGAAATGTTTTTGAATACTGTGTGAATTGCTTTCTTTGGCTCTGCCTTAAATGCAGTAGTTGAAAGAAAACGTTCTCCGACGCCTTTAATCGGAGAGATCCACAACATGTCCCAGAAGAGATTGAATTCACCTTCGGTTAAAATCTCACTGAAAGCTGCTCGTCTTTTAAACATGTGAGCAGGGCGCCTGGGCTCATTCTCCTGGGTAAGCGTCCAACTCTTGACTTTGGCTCAGGTCATGATCTCACGGGTTGTGAGCTCGAGCCCGGCATTGGGTTCTGCGCTGACGCTGCGGGGCCTGCTTGGGAGTCTCTGCTCTTCCCCCGCTCACTCTGTCTCAAAAATAAACATTAAACATAAATCAAATCAAATCAAATCAAATCAAATCAAATCAACACATGAGCAATTTAGTCTCTCCAGAAAACAGAAACAGATCATTCCCTTCTTTCTTTCCTTCATCCCACTTCATTCCTCTTAGAATGAGTTTCCATATAACAGCCAAGGAAGATCCACATTTAAGGCGAAGCAACAACACTGTGTTCATAGTCACAATAATCCTGTTAATATCATGGCTATCGTCAGTGTGACTCAGTAAGTTACTGTGTGGCCAATGCCACACTTGCGACGACATCACGCGCCCCAAATATGATCGACGGGCTGCTATGCGCTCATGAATGACAGTTCGAGTTATGAAGTGCAGTTTCATTTTCCAGCCTGTGTTTGAGGATGTGAATATATAATTCCGACACAAACATTCTCAGCTTGGGTAGCGGTTTATTTTCGGAAACAGCGGGGCAGGCCGCGATTCAAGGTTAATCGTGACAAACACAAAAGACGGCACGTTCAGAAGGAGGATGCGTCCCAGGAGCGAGGGTGACCAGGTCTTCTGTGTCTCTGGGCTACATCTTAACGATCTAATTCTGTCTTTGTTCGTTAGTTATTTCTTTCGCAAGCTTTGAAGTCACACACCCATCCGAATTTGAGTCTCGGACTTCATCAATTCTTAATTTTGACCCTGAGCAAGTTATTTCTCTAAATCTCAGTTTCCTTATCTGTAAGATAATGTTAGGCATCTCATAAATTGCTGTTTGGATTAAGTGAAAGAAAACATACAAACTGCTTTGCACTGAGCCCGGCCAAACAATGAGCTGCAGTAAAGTTATAACATTGCAAAACTCCTTAAGGCACCAACTCATTTTGTTGTAACAACAGCTAATGTCAAAGCGCAGGTGAGTTTGTAATTTCATCAGTTCTCCTCTTTGGTGAGCCAAAGGCCTAAGTCACCAAAGCATTTGTAGTTTCGAAAGGTGAAATCCGCCAGGAAATAGCTTGAAGAGATTATCAGCAAAGGTAGGAGTTTGTAAAACTTATAAGCAAAATTTTCCTGTGGTTTCCAAGAAGTTCCTTTATAATAGCTAACTTTTACCCTTTTACTGAAAACAGTCTTATTGGGCATGTTAGCATTGGAGGAGATTACATAGTTCTAAAATGATAGTTTCAAAATGGGCAAGTGTATTTTGGGATTTTGCTAGGTCATTAAGTGGTAGAAATTGTCCATAATTTTCTGAAGACAATAGTTTAAAATTGGCTCACATTTGGTGCACTTCTCCAGACATCTTGGCATATCTGGAATTTCTCCAGGGATTTTGGTTGGAGGAAAATATAAAAATGGCATCATTTCAACTGTAAAGAATAATTGCTTTCTAGGGTTGTTGTTGTTGTTGATGTGTGTGTGTGTGTGTGTGTGTGTGTGTGTGTGTGTGTGTTTAGCATATCACAGTCAATATAACTATGGGAAATTTTATTAGGCAAACTTGGTGGTTAATTGCCAATGATATTCTCGAAGGACAGTTTTAAGCTTGAATTTTATTCTTTGCCAAAGTAGAGACGAAACACATTGAGGAAAGAATGTGAGAGATGTTTGGTCCAGAAAAGCATAACCTCAAACACATGAGGCATGTGGATGGAATGGACTAGGGTTGTTTGCAAACAAACCTGAAGGGGGTTCCAGGGTACATTTCCCAGCTCTATGTACCTGTCCAGTTCCTACTCAGTCTTCGTTGAGTTGAGGCGTTATCTCTCTGAAGCTTTTTCCAGAATAGTCACCTCGCTCCTTACAGAATTTAGTTGCTCACATAACTCATTGTTAACACCTTGTTATTGTAGCACTTAGTGACATTTGATTGTAGTATTGTGTTTATCAGTTCATCTCTGCCAAGGGGGGTGGTAAGGTCGCGAAGGGTAGGGACCAAGTACTTGACACATTCATGTTCAATAAAGGTGAAGACGGTGGAGCTGAGGGCCAGGATAGAAGCCAGGAAAGAAAGGAGGGAGAAAAACTTAAAAAGAGGACCTCAAGTCAGTGATGACTGGCTTCCAAGGCCAAGGCTCTTGGTTGCCATTATATAAGGTCTTCATGTGAACAAGACAAAGGACATGGAAATGGAAATAAATGTAACACTTTCAGAAACCTAACAATGTTGATGAGGGACTTATGGCCCATCAACAAGGTGAAAACAAGATCACCTGTCTGGAAGAATTTGGTTCTGGAAGAGAAACTTGATACGAGCAGAAGTTCCAAAATCAATCGATGTTGCAGATTTGTCATTAAAAGTAGCTAGGACCTGGGGCGCCTGGGTGGCTCAGTCGCTAAGGCGTCCGACTTGGGCTCAGGTCATGATCTTGCGGTTTGTGAGTTTGAGCCCCGCGTCGGGCTCTGTGCTGACAGCTCGGAGCCTGGAGCCTGCTTCGGATTCTGCGTCTCCCTCTCTCTCTGCCCCTCCCCCACTTGTGCTCTGTCTCTCTCTGTCTCTCAAAAATGAATAAATGTAAAAAAAATTTTTTTTTAAGTAGCTAGGACCTCCAAAGATAACTATAAAATTATCTTCTGAAGTGAGGACACTTTTCTAATTCAGCTACCATTATGTTAAAAATACAGCAACATTCTATCATGTACAGAACTTTGAAAATCTGCAGGTGGCATTTTAAAAATAAATAAGGGATGCCTGGGTGACTCAGTCGGCTGAACGTTGGACTCTTGATTTCAGCTCAGGTCATGGTCTCACGCGTTCCTGAGATCAAGCCCCACCGCGCCCCCTCCCACCTCCGTCGGGTTCACACTGACTTCACGGAACCTGCTTGGGGTTCTCTCTCTGCCCCTTCCCCACTCTCTCTCTCTTGTTCAAAATAAAACTTTAAAAATAAATACATAAATAATAAATAGCTTAAGTCACAAAAAATTTTAAAAAGTGTGGCCATTCCTAAATCTCTTATTCCTTTTTGAAAATCACATCTGTAAATAGGTATCTTTTTTACTTCATTCCCCCCCCCCCCCCGGCTACTTTTTTTTTAAGCTGCAACCTTTTAATGTGCTTAATCACATTAGCTTAATCTGGCCATATTCACACTTTTTAAGTTTTTTTTTTTTAAGTTTCCGTAGGTTTTTAAGTTTATTTATTGATTTATTTTGAGAGAGAGGGAGAGTGTGTGTGGGCAAGCGTGAGCAGGGGCGGAGAAGAGAGACAGGGAGACAACGAATCCCAAGCAGGTTCTGTGATGTCAGTGCGGAGCCCAACTCGGGGCTCGACCTCAGGGACCCCTGAAATTATGATCTGAGTGAGCTGAAATCGAAAGCCAGACGCGTAACAGAACGAGCCACCCGGACGCTCTGAAGGATTTCTTTTTTTAAATCGAGATGATTTTTTTTTTTCCAAAGAGATCATGAATAATTTTACATTTTAAAACATCTTGCTTTATTTGTTCATTCCTAAAGCATACAGTTCTGTCTTGAGTTAATAAATCCCTTACTTCTCTCTGCTGTTCCCTTTAACGTCTCTTTCATACTTCATTTTTTATCTGCTCTGCTTTTTAAAGAGATTAAAATACTTGGGTATAAATACCCACTGGAGGTAAATATTCTGTGGCTCTTGTCCTTGACTCCAGGAATTCTGAAAGTCACTCGGAAATGGGGGATATGAAAGGTCATGTCGAAGGAGGTGAGTTACCAAGAAGGCCGTCTTTTCTCTGGCTGGAGCTGGAGGTCCAGTCACCAGAATAGGAGCCCCTGAAAGGGGCTGGGGGTGGCAGGGTGGCACTTTTAGGAAATTCGACAAGTGACATCACCTGGGACTACGAGGGTTCCCCTTTTTACTGTGATTGACAAACGCCAATCACTCTGGCTCCCTTCCCCTTCATGGGTCTACTTTCTTTGATCTGGCCCCACCTGCCTCCCAGCCTTCCCGGTCTACTCCTCGTTGTAGATCTCCAAGGACACCAGACCCCTTTCTGCATCGGCCCTTTCGGAAGTTGTCTCTCTGGACAGAATCTGCTTTTCTCCTTGGATTTCTGATGACCGCTGACATTCTGCTCTTCCCTCAAGATGCAGACAAATGCCCCCTGTCATGGAGTTTTCCCAACTCCCAAGGCTGGTCGCTGGCCTCACTTTCTGCCCAGAGATTGTTCTTCCCACCGGTGGGGGGATAGGCTCATCAGGCCAGGACTCTCATGCGGGAGAAGCAGACCTACCCCAAAAGGGGCTTATCCAATCTCTGGACACGTTTGGATAGCTAGAAAAGTCCCACGGTTTATTTGGGTTTTCCCATCACCCCTATCCAGCTTAAATGAAAATAATCCAGGGGCGCCCGGGTGGCTCTGTCGGTTGAGCGTCCGACTTCAGCTCAGGTCATGATCTCACGGTTTGTGGGTTCGAGCTCCGTGTCGGACTGTATGCTGACGGCTCAGAGCCTGGAGCCTGCTTAGGATTCTGTGTCTCCCTCTCTTTATGCCCCTCCCCGGCTAGCACTCTGTCTCTTGAAAAGAAATGTTAAAAAAAATTTTTTTTTAAATTAAATAATCCATTGTCTTGTGCTTCAAAAAAAAATTTTTTGTTTGTATCTTCCAGGGAAAATGCCTTCTCCGTTTCTTGATGTTCATTGTGAAATGCACTTGCCACAATAATATCACAGAACAGTTAGAAAATAAATGGATTTCTAAAGAATAGAAAAATCTCCTGTAAGGCCATCATCAAAACACAGTTACTGCGGTATTTGCCCTTTCGGTCATTCTTAGAAATGTCTCTTTTATGTGCTTATAAACATAGCACACACACAATGCCGTGCCTTGCTTTTCTGTCTTAACACCACCCGGTTGTCATTTGTTCAAATAATGGGACGGAAACTTTAAAATAGGACTTCTTATATAATATCTTTATTTGTTCCTTAGGACTGAGTAGAAAATTATAAAAATAGGAAGTTTCTTCCATTGTGTCCTGAGCACGTCACGCGAGCGCAGAACCCTGTAGAAGCCCACGGAGGCTGGGCTGTCAGCTGGCCTGCTGACCGCCGGGGTCACCCTCCGTCCCTCTGACCCTCTGCCTCTCTCAGGGAATCTTCTCCATTCTCCAGTCCATTATCGGCGTGAGGCAAATCTTATTCGGATGACTTTTCTCCCTACATCTTTGAAACTTGCAAAACCAGAGAGCAAACACGAAAGATAATGCAGTGAGTGCCAGTATCTCCGACACCTCGATCCCCGCCCCCCTTAACATCTCACTGCACCTGCTTTCTCAGACCTCTTTCCACGGTGTTGAGGACTTTGACCTCTCTCCTGGAGGGGAATTTCCCTCTGGCCTCTGGCTCTGTGTCCTGCCTGGTTCCTCCCAGGACCCATCCCAGCAAGACTTGGGCCCCTTCAGGCTTGACCCACAGAACAGCATGGGACAGTAAAACACTTCTAGCCGCCCTTGATAGTGCGCAGTGAACTCTTCTGGAAAGTACGCACTGTTTTTAATGCCATCGACGCACTATATTAACTCCGCGGAGCATCATTTAAGTTTGGAGGAGGAATTTAGGTTAATAGTATTCTTAGAGCCCTCTTACACTCCGACTTTTTATATAGCTATCTATGTACATGGGGATTTTTCTTTGAAAGCCTTAAGCTTCAAGATAAAAACTTTTTCAACCCTTCAAGGCAGACACCTGCAGTTGATGCTCATTTTCTCCCTTTGGCCGCCAGCAGAGGGCCTTGCATCGAGAAGGTGTTCCATAGATGTTTGTTTGGTAGGGTGGAGGTGAAAAGAAGAATGTGTAATATGTCACTTTTGATAAATCAGCTGATCAACAAAGACAACAACTGCCAAGACGTTTAGGATACCTGAAGCGGGAGAAAGGGCCGTAGGACGCATAGTTAGCTAAATTATATTGGCCATGGTTTTGATTTCTTTTTAATTAAAAGCCCTGTTAACTGCTCAGGCTTGTTTATATCCATCACAAGGCTACATTGGGCACGGTAGCGACATGGTAAATAAGCGACATGGTAAATAAGACGACATGGTAAAAAAAAACACCACAAATGATATCATAAACATCACGATGACCCTTCATAAATAAAAAAGTATAGGCAAACTCACCTGTAACAAACTCTCGACAAAACTCTGGAATAGCATAAAAATGCAGTTGCCCCTATGGAAACTTCGAGCAACTGACTCTGGGTAGTTAGACTATACCAAGGCTGTCTGGAGGAGTCCTGTCTGCTCTGTGTGGTCCCCTTCCTAGTGAGATGCTTCACCATGTTCCCCAGAGAAACAGTTCATTGTCCAGAAGACCTATCCAAAGTCGCTTCATGGCTACACCCCCACCAGCTTGGCTTTCTCGCCCTACACTTCACTCATCCTGTGGCATCGTCACGCCCGACGTCGTATTCCTCCACATTGCTTCACCTCGGTAATTTTACAACGCGATACACCAAGCACCTAATAGATTAGTCCATACTCTTCGAAGCCACTGGCTTTCTTTGTGCATAGGGGCAGATACTAGGCGAGGCGGATGCCAGGCTAGACTTTGGGGACACAGCAGCCGGGGCCCTGCCTTCACAGCACCTGCCAACCAGAAAGACGCTTCCCGGCCACACCGGGCTAATAGTGCCACCCGATGGCTGATTTTTTTGTGCCTTCTTATTACTGTTCATGCCTTCCCTTCCATCCTGGCCACTTTTTTTTTTTTTTTACCTGTTTTTCTTCTTTTTGTTTTTATTATTTCAATACATTCCAGCTGTGTGATTTCACTTCCTCTTCTATCCAACCTCTATTCCAAAAACCAGGTGTTTGCACTCTCAATGTCTTTACTCCCCTCTTTTCACTACGTCTTCCCTGAAATCTGCCCATCTTGGATCTATCCAACCATTGCCTCTCTCCACAGTTAACCTGTGAGCTCCTGAATGCCGCTGGAGGTGCGTTCACGATGTCAAGTGGGCTTTTGGCTGAGCTTGGCATTCCTTGCATGAGCTGGCCTAGGTTCCCATAAGTCATTCCCTTCAACCACCACGCCCTCTGCAATCCCCCTGCCTCACCCCTCTTATTTAGATGATGACCTTATACCCACCTTGCAGGTAAACTTGAAATCATCCGCCATGAACCTTCATCTCTCAACCTCTTATCCTCCGCAAGGATAAAACCAGTCGTATTTGCATGTGTTCTACTTCCTCTGATCCAGATGTGACCCTCCTACTGCTGGTAACTTTTGATCCACTGTCTTCCAGCACTTCTGGTTTTGTGCCTTTCCTTGATTTTTTTCCCACGTACCCTAGAACACCGTCAAGTTCTTTCCATCATAAAGAATTTTCCTGCCCTCGACCCAGACATCTCCCTTTGGCTACCCCTTTCTCTCTCACTTCTTACCTTCCTCTTAAAATTGAAGTTAATTTTTAATACTTTAAAAGTTTCTTAAAAATATTCCGTAGTTCCTGAAAGGTTTAAAGAAGAATGTAACAAACGGCCATATTCTCCTTTAGTCATAGGCTGAAGGAACAGAACACGGTATGTCTGAAACCACGTGTGAGATACTCCCCTGCCACGCCTTCTCCTGTCTATTTGAGAGTCAACACCATTGTGACTGCTGTGCTTAAAGTTTCCCTTTAATAAAGAAATATTAGGTATATGGCTCAGGGCCTCCTAATAGGCTCCTTTGGTTTGTACACCACACCCGGGACATTTCTCTGAACCATGCACTGAATTCTATGAAAGGCCGTCAGTTTTCCAGTGCAGGAAAGCTCTCTGTAACATGCCTAGTTTTCACTGCCAGATGTCCTGCTTCTTGGACCATGTGACATAGCAGACATCAGGTGTTAGAGGTATATGTGATAGAAAAAGATGCCTGTGGGGTTCACGGTGAGCCACAAAAGAAGAATTACAATGTCACTTCCTAGAGTTCTGGAGCAAGGCCATGCCATCTGCCTTGAAGAATGGAACAATTCTCAAAATGCAACTGTGGACACGCTCCCGGACCCTGGTAGCAATGGAGCTTTTCATCACCGGGTGTCAGATGACCATGCAACCAGAAATGTCCAAGAGTGGGGACCAGGAACCGCAGCTCACACCCACTACATCCTCTTCTCAGTCTCCCTCCAAAACCAGAGACACACCAAAGGGTCTAGAGAAATAGCTACTTCAAAAACTTTTACAAAATAACGAATCCAAAAGGCTCAAGTGGTAGACGCTGAGGTACACTATGGCACACAAAGTCTCCTGGCGGAGACAACATCAGTAGGTTTATTTTATTAATAATATAATTACACACGGGGATGAATGGCATGAAAGAAAAGAACGCGGTATAATGAGAGGATCTTGCACAGGAATAACAAAAGGTGAGGCTAGTACACAGCCATTAGCCTGTGTTAGGATCCTGCCACTCAGATGAGAAGCAAACAGAAGCAAGTGAGAGGACGTGAGCAGAGGAGTGCCATGACCAGGTTCGGGTTTTGCAGTTCCGAAAGGAGAAAGAAATGAAGGGTGCATGTGGGGAGACTTAATGGAAGCAAGCATGATGTGCAACATTATGGATGGAGCTGGAGGGAAAACACCATTGTCTGAGGGAAAAACCACTGTGGAGGACCACGATTTGGAGGAAATATCATTAAGTTCGGCTTGGCCTACGTCGGGTTGGAAATAGATGTCTCATTTGGTCATTAAACTACAGACAGAATCTAACTAAATAGTTTTTTTAAGTGCGGGTTTGACGAGCAACAGAAAGGTCTAAATTCGGGTATAAAGGTATAAGTCATGAGCCTGTCTATAGATGACTCTTGAAACCATGCATATGAATGTAATTGCCCAGATATGAAACCTACAATGAGAAGAAAATGTAGATGAAGACCTAAATCAAGGAAATCCTAGTGGGTAGCAAATGAGCTAGCATCTTTCTCATTCTCACTGGTTTTCAAGCCTCTCTTGAAGTATAACCTTCTCCCTGAAAGCACCCCTCTCTAAAGTCATACCCCCCCTCCCAAATAGAGTCTTACCTTTGTGTGGCCATATTATCCTATTTGGATTCTAGACATTGAATCCCTTTGCATAGTTAATAGACTGAGAGCTCATTCATTCAATTATTTATGCATATATCAGTTTGTGTCAGTATTTACAAACGCTTTGTGTCAAACACTGTGCTACATGCTGGGAATACTGAAGCTAATGGAATACATATCTTGCCCTTGAATAGTTGTGGCAGAGACTCGTTCAGTGCTCACCAATTTCATTTCCTTTTCCTGACCACAAAGGCAGACCACCTTCCCCAGCTTTCCGTGAAGACCTGTTAGAACCTATTTTGAGTTTTGGCCAATGAACTGTTGGACAGAAGGAGGTCAAAGGTGGGTCAAAATACCCCCCATGAGATCCTCACATCCTCTCTTCCCTCTCTGTGTAAACCATGGGGGTCATATGTCTAAGATGGCAACATCACAAAGTGGAAGGAAACTGAGTTTCTGAATCACCACCTGGACAGGGGCTGCCTTGGAGAAGTACAGACCTGCACTGCATAAAGCCATTAAAATTTGGAATTTGTTTTTACCAGACCATAATTCAGTTACTTTGAATACTGCACTGCTCAGTCCAACAACAAGAATAATTCTGATGAAATGCTGGCAGAGGAGACCATGCGTGCAAAGTATCAAGTCCTCTACTTACTACTCCCACCAACCTTGAGCAGCCTGGAAGGTTGGAGCTCAATGGCAAACGAGAATGGGTAGAAGATAAAAGAAGATGACGGGCAGATTGTGGGGCCACCTATGCCTAAAACTTTGGCAAAAGCCAATGGGAAGATGTTCAAGAATTTGATGAGAAATACGACAATGTCTGAATTTTAGAAAAATCACTCCTCATCAAAGTAGGGATTAGACTAAATTATTTGGGGGCCAGGGAGACTAATGTAGAAAAACTTAATCACCCAACCAAGAGATGTTCAGAACTTGTGTGAAGCCAGTGGCAGTGGGGATGGGGAAGAAAGACTGGACTATATAACCTAAGGACTGGTTGGATTTGAAGGGTTTGGATGACTCTTGGACTCCGGGTTTGGGCAAGTAGGTTCATAGAGATGACATTCTGGAATGCATAATAAAAAAAAAAAAATTCAAAATAGCAACACGGAATTAAAACATATTTAGGAATAAATATGCAGAACCCAAATGAAGAAAACAATTACAGAGGGACTTGAAAGAAGTCAAACAAATGGAGAGGCCAATCACAATGCTGGGTGGAAAGAAGTGTCATCATAAAGATAGCATTCTTCCCCCCAATCAGTCTACACAGTTAATATAATTCTTGTAGAAATAAGAATGAACCAGAACTTAAAATCTGGTCCTAACATTCATTCGTCAGACACATTAAGAAAACATTTTTAAAAAATAATAAAAATTGAATGAGGAGACTTACACTGTTGTACATCAAAAGCCATTGAAAGTTATTCTAATTGCAATGCTGTGGTACTGCTGAAATAGTCTGCAGCAAGATTAGTCCAACAGAATAAAATATACAGAAATAGACCTCAGTAAATAGAAGAATTGATTTTTATGACTAAGGTGATATTTCACATAAAAGAGTTCTTACAGGGCGCTTGGGTGGCTTGGTTGGCTAAGCGTCCTACTCTTGATTTCAGCTCAGGTCATGATCTCATGGTTCATGAGTTCGAGCTCTGCATAGGGCTCTGTGCTGACAGCTTGGAGCCTGGACCCTGCTTCAAATTCTGTGTCTCCCCGTCTCTCTTCCCCTCCCCTGCTCTTAATCTGTCTCTCTCTTTCTCTTTCTCTCTCTCTCAAAAATAAATAAATAAACATTAAAAAAAAGAGTTCTTCAAACTGAGGGTTACTAGAGGGGTGTGGGGGGGGTAGGCTAAATGGGTAAGGGGCATTAAGGAATCTACTCCTGAAATCATTGTTTCACTGTGTGCTAAGTAATTTGGATGTAAATTTTAAAAAATAAAAAAATAAACTTAAAAAAAGAGTTCTTAACACAATTGACTATTTGAAAAGCCTGAATACATATATCATTAATGTAATATAAATTCCAAATAAATTAGAATCAAATGTTAAAATAACATAAATATAACCTTGAAGATATAGTTAAGGAAAGTTCTTCTTTTCTATAAAAATTATAATAGAAATATTATTTACTAGATTCCTTTAAAATAAGTTTTCTAAATTAAAATAAAAGCCCACTCAAATAAATGTAAAGAAAACACTAGGGGGAAATTTATAATATGCACAACACAAGATTTATAGCCTTCATGTGTGACAAAAACTCTTAACAATCAATAGGAAAAAATTAAAACTACTAATGAGAACAACAATAAAAAAAATGAGAGAAGAAATTCACAAAAGAAATTCAACAGCCTATAAATATGTGAAAAAGGGAATATCATTGACAGAAAAACACTGACTAATAAAAAGTTAAATGGTGTTAGACTCAGGAGAGACAGAGCATGTTGGGAAATAGTCACTTTCATATACTTTGGGTCGGACATAAGTCAGTATGAACTTTCTATGGGGCAATTTGGCCGTAAGTCTCAACAGCGTAAGGACCATTTATTCTACTCGATCCAATAATTTGGTTTCCATAATTTTATTCTCCACAGAAAGATCAGAGACATGCACACAAAATTATATCTACATTATTTTCATCAGTTATACTGTTAAAAAAATGTAAACCATAAAGTCCAATAATGTGAGATTTAAAATACAAGTCATGGTAGACACATATAATAATAATACATTGAAACTATCTATATGTATGTTTCAGAAATATATTCCATCACCTGAAATAGTCAGAAGAAAGCTGAGGAGATGGGGCGCCTGGGTGGCGCAGTCGGTTAAGCGTCCGACTTCAGCCAGGTCACGATCTCGCGGTCCGTGAGTTCGAGCCCCGCGTCGGGCTCTGGGCTGATGGCTCAGAGCCTGGAGCCTGTTTCCGATTCTGTGTCTCCCTCTCTCTCTGCCCCTCCCCCGTTCATGCTCTGTCTCTCTCTGTCGCAAAAATAAATAAACGTTGAAAAAAAAATTAAAAAAAAAAGAAGAAAGCTGAGGAGAAACCTGGTCCCAAGGGGTATATACAACATGTTAGTAAATAACTACGTTTACACCAATTTACTGTGTCTATGCCAGGGATTGGCCAACTGCAACCCAAAGGCCAATTCCGGTCCATGCCTGTTTTTGTAAATAAAGTTTTATTGGCACACAGCCACACTCATTTGTTTATATATTCTGTATATTTGCTTTTGGACGACAATGTTAGAGGTGATTAGTTGCAACAAAAACCATCTGTGAGAAAAGCCTAAAATAGTTACTATCTGGCCCTTTAAAAGAAAAGCCTAGAATCCCTGGTCTATGCATACAAAAATGCAGGAAGCAAGTAAACTGTATCTAAAAAGTAATTATATTTCTAGTATAGGAAATTTAAAATCATTTTTTCTTTTCCTATTTTTGTATTTTTCATATTTTCCGAGAGAAAATTTTTAGGAGACATCATGTTGTAAAAATCTGGCAACACAAAAATATGTCAATATTAGCTATATACTGTATGTTTACAAAAAGAGTAGACGTATTTCAAAATATAAATAATCGTTTTCTGGATGGATATAAGTATGGGTGATTTGCCTGTCTTTTCTGACTCCTTTTTCTGTGTATTTAATTTATTACAGTGAACATATGTTGCACACATAGTCAGAATATATTAAAACATGCATTTTAAGAGAGTCCTGGAATTTCTAATTCTGACTTTTCCCTCTGATTCCCAGGGGCACCTCGGTGTTGCATTCGACATCTTTTTACTTTTTCACAACATAGAGGCAAACTTTTTGGAAGACTTTGACGATAGGGATTTTCAGTGTTCCTCACTTTGAAGTTTAAGTCAAGTCGTAAATTATAGCAAACATCTGGCCTCAGTTATCTGCAGTTTAAATCATTATACTTCAAAAGAAATGAATCCAGGAATGAAAAACATATAAAAAGAAAAACCAACGGTCTCTTTTCCTGTGTTGCACTCTGTTTTTTTGGATCCCTATAGATTTACTCACGAGCACTTTCAAACTCCCTAGGAACTACCCATGCCAAAATTACACACTTTGTTTAGATTCATCAAATTGTAGAGGGAGATAAAAACATCTTATGTGATCTCACCAAGCTTTTCCAATCATGATTTAAACATGTAACATAAAGAGCCCAAGAACAAAAAAAGAAAACAAAAAACCCATCTTGAACATAGATGTGAAAGAAAGCTTTCTAGAAATGATAGCTAATTGATTTCAGCAACATATTAAAAGTTGGAGACATTAGGTGAAAAGGAACAAAACAAAAATCTGTATCACAGAGAAATTGAATGTGAACAATTATGACATTGGTCCCATCGCCAGTCACCTGTTCAAGTTTAGAGCCCGAAATGTGGCCTCTGCCTCTGACCTTGTTGTATGTCGAAAGGCTGTTGTTGGTGGCTTGGGTTCAGCTCCCAATCACAAGTCCCCAACACAGCTGTGCTCAACTCTAGATGCCTTTTTCTGAGACCTTCTCCAAACTGTAGAATTTGCATGGATTTCATGGTTGACATGAAATTCCAGGAGGAACACATGAATCCATCAATGACCAGCTTACAGACCTAGACGATCTGAGATGAGCTTCTCTTGTCTTAAAAAGTTCAGTGGTGGGGCGCCTGGGTGGCGCAGTCGGTTAAGCGTCTGACTTCAGCCAGGTCACAATCTCCCGGTCCGGGAGTTCGAGCCCCGCGTCAGGCTCTGGGCTGATGGCTCGGAGCCTGGAGGCTGTTTCCGATTCTGTGTCTCCCTCTCTCTCTGCCCCTCCCCCGTTCATGCTCTGTCTCTCTCTGTCCCAAAAATAAATAAACGTTGAAAAAAAAATTAAAAAAAAAAAAAAAAATTCAGTGGTCCTTCTCCCAGCTCATGGTACTCACTCCCAGCGGCCAGTGTGGATGCCTACTTTGAAGGCTGTCTCATTGGGCGACCATCTTGGGCACAGTTGTATCCACCTTTGCCTTTCACCCTTGCGGTTCTTTGATGGGCATATACCTTAAGCTCTTAATTTTTAAAACACTGATTTAGTGATAACTCTTCAGAAAAGGCGAGAAAGTAAGAAAGAAACATAGCCATATTTAAGGTCCTTATCAACTGGAATGTATTTCTTGGCTATCAAGGAAATAAGGTAAACATGGCTCTTAGAGTCCATTTCTTCTAGTTTAAGCCAGACATGGGGACCCGTAGATGATCTGGCACAGTTTCCTGCCTCTTAAAGCAGTTTCATCAACTTGTCTGGCCTGGAATTTCTAATTAGAATATCCATCTGATCATTATAATTCTCCTCTATGGCCTAGTCATGGGTCAAAGACCAAGAAGTTTTGAGGTCTGGTGGCCTTTAAAATTGTCAGCAGAGGGGCACCGGGGTGGCTCAGTCGGTGAAACATCTAACTTTGACTCAGGTCATGACCTCGCGGTTTGTCAGTTCGAGCCCACGTCGGGCTCTGGGCTGACAGCTCGGAGCCTGGAGCCTGTTTCGGATTCTGTGTCTCCCTCTCTCTCTGCCCCTCCTCCACCCCCATGCTCAGTCTGTCTCTCTCTCCTGCAAAAACAAATAAACATTAAAAAAAAAATTTTTTTAATGTTTTTAATTGCTAGCAGTTCTCTCCGGGACTGCAGGGAAAGTCTTGGGGGCAGCCTGGAAGAGGCTTGGCCGGGATTCTTCATTTTCCAAAATCAGCATCGTGCCCTCGGTAAACCCCGTCCTGCCTCAGAGCCCCGACGTGTCACTGTAACATGCACTTACAAGACTCCCTCTGCTGGTTTCCGACAAGCTCTGGGGGCTCCTCAGCTCATAGTCAAGTCCAAAAGCAGTGAGGTGAGACGGAAGCAACCCAGCCCACACTATCCCTTACTCCTCCGTGTGAAAGTGGGGAGCCAACACAAAAACACGTGCCCTGCAAGCCGCTGTGCCGGGCTGCAGTGTGAACGGTCCTGGCCACCTTTGGTGCCCAGCCACTTCCCAGGCTTTTAAATCCTCAGGGAGCAGGGCCATTCCCGGCAACTCCCCGCTCTCCCTGCAAGTCTGGAGCTCACCTGTTTGCCTCTGACACAGGCGTGTTCTTCACTAGTGGCAATTCTGAAGGAGATTATTTCAAAGACAAGAAAATGCAAACTGCAGAGGGCTGATTCCTTGCAGGCGTGCATTCTCCAGCCTGTAAATCATCCTACGAATACATCGAAAGCGTGAATCATAGACGGAGAGATGCATAAAAAAAAAAAAAAAAAAAAAAAGAGTTAGTCCCTGCATTTAAAAATGAGGTCACCTTGAATTCTGTGTGAAGGGGAACAGGAATGCTGTCAGCCTTGGTTTATAATTATTCAGGCTTTAGCCATTAAGCCAGTATCTCCAGTCTGACTCGATATAGATAAACAGAAGAGTCAGAATGCCCAGACCCAAAGCAGGGGCTCAGCAGGATTATTAATACGTTTTATTATACAAATCACTCATTCGGTGGGACTATTTTTCAATTCTTCACTCTAAAACGTACACCATGCAACCCGGAGGATCACCTTTTCGGTTCCTTCATCTCCTCGTAGAGGATGGCTTTTGAAAAAGCAAAATAGAGCAATCGTTTTATGAAATTAGAGATCAAACAGGTGCTGTCATGTTAGTGGGTGATAAAGGGGCTTCTAGCAACCCCATTTGAATAACTCCTTCCTGGTGGTTTTAATCTTTTTTTTTTTTTTTTTGGTCACCCACCTGCTTTTATTTCCCCAAATCTGCTTGAAATATATATGCCATGTGAAATGGAATATGAAATATCACATGCCATTGCAGAAACCTCGGCTGAAAAAGAAACAACGGGCCGAAAATGGAGTCCCTTGTGCTAAGCCCCACATCGCCCAAACTGAGCCATCACACCTAATTGAATTGCAGTGTCAGCTCCTCCCAGAAGTGGAATCTTAATCCAGCCAACCTAACTCCCTCGTCAGCACTGGTGAGGTAATCTGCCTGGTAGACCCTCACCCTCCCCTAAAGGAAGGTGACGTGACCACAAACAATCCACTCTTTGCTAGTAACTTCTTGTCCCACCCCCTTCTGCCTGTTTGAAGTCTTTCACTTTGTACAACCCTTCAGAGCTACTTTCCGCTTGGTAGATGGGAATGCCGCCCCATTTATGAATCCTTGAATAAAGTCAACAGGATTAATATTTACTTGGGTGATTTTTTTTCACATCTTCAATGGGAGGAAAAAAAAAGGAGTGAGGGAGAGGGAGGAGAAGGAGAAAAACAACTGAGAAAGACGCACCTACTCTTTTTAAAAGAACAACTTTTTTCAATCCTGTCTTATCCATGTTGTTAAGACCAGGGTAGTGTCTAAAAGTAATATAAATTGAAATAGATAATCTGCATCCAAATCTGTAAGTAGATCTAATCCCAGCTATCGCTAACTTACAGATGATCTGAAAACAATATTTTAATTTTTTTAGTTTTTATTTTTGAGAGAGAGAGACAGAGACAGACACAGAGTGTGAGTGGGCGAGGGGCAGAGAGAGGGAGACACAGAATCCGAAGCAAGCTGCGGGCTCTGAGCTGTCAGCACAGAACCCAACATGGGGCTCGAACTCACAAACCACGAGATCATGACCTGAGCCAAAGTCATTCGATTAACCGACTGAGCCACCCAGGCACCCCTAAAAATGATGTTTTAAATTGGCACTTAGAAATGCTGTGAGAAAGAAAAAAAATCTTGGTTTCCTCCTTCCCTCTTTCCCTCCCTCTTTCCTTCCTCCCTTCTTCCTTTCGTTGCTTTCTTGTTCTCTAACTTTTTTTTTCTGATTGTAAATACAATTATAGGGGGCACATCTTTACTTTTCTTTGAAATTGGCTTAAATTCTGAACCCCCAAAACTGGAAACCGAACTGGGGTATAGTCGGACATGATAATAGGGACTGGATGCTATGTAAATTTTATATCTAAAATTTTCCGTTCCTATAATCTTGCTTGGAATCTATAGTTTAACACCTAACACAAACGATCCATTGGACTGAACCCCTGAAAAAATAAGGAAGTTAGGAGTTATCAGTTCCTGGAACCTGGTTGTCAATATTCAAATGTACCTGCTTAAAATAAATTCCTCACACATTCAAGTAAGAAATAAACATTTATTTCTGGCCATCTCCTTTTACCGTTTCTTGTATTAATATTTATATAAACTTATACGCTACCAAGGAACCATAAATATTATTTTTAACTATGGCCTTTATTATCAGAGCTAATGGAAATAACAAAAATTCTATTATATTAAACTCCTATAATTTTCCTGTGAAAAACAGATCTGTGAAGAACATGAAAAAAATATGGTCAATATCCAATGTTTCACGGTCTAAACATCTTAGAAGTCTAGAAATGTTTTATTACAAGACGTTATCTTGAAAAAAAAATACCTCTGATGTCTCTTATCAAAATACAATGCTTTATAAGCTCTGTACAGTTTTCTGAGAATTGATGTGTTTTAACTATTTTGAAACATTTATTTTGTTGTTTAAAGCATGTAAGTTCTTTCAAAATGGAAATGAAATAGAGAGATGTTTGCCAGACCTTTCAACTTAAAACACAAAGAAGATATCTTTTTGCAAACATTTCTTGCCAAGTTACAATATTCTTGCAACCAAGGAATTTCTAGACGGAGATTTTTAAAGAATAGCTATGCCCCTCATGATCAATACCGCTGTAGAGAAAAGTTTTTGTTGATTTGAAAAAAAACAAAAAACAAAATTAAGGTAGTTAACTAGCATGGCTTTTTCCCCCCCATTAAGTCTACAAAAATTGTGGATCATTCTTAATGTTTGGCTCCTAAAAGATAGTACATAGTATGTGGTGCCGATCACCTATTTTAGTCGTTTAATTTAAAGGTTATTGGATTTGCTTTAGTTTTGAAATAAACTTATTTGTGAGTCAACGCACCACTGTTTTTTTCCTGTTTACATTTAATCACAGATGCTGCGCTCCTTAAATTTTCCAAGGGCTAACTTGGTAGATTTCCTTCCCAGTTCTCTGTTTGTAGTCATTCCTGTAGATCATAGCCTAAGAGAGTTCAAAGGGCCAAGTAAGTTTGCCCTCAAACACAAATAAGGAGCTTTTAACTGAATTCATTCCCAGAACTGGTATTCCCCACCCCCCCCCACCCCCCTGCTCTTAGCCCCAGGGATCCACCTCTTGCTGGAATCAATTGAAGTGTCACACATCAGAGAGAGAACAATGTGTCCCGAAGGATATTTAGGACAGAGCCCTGCCTATCAATCTGAATTGAGACTCTAAGGAAAACAACTTTTAATTGCCTAGCAGTATATATTTAGAATGACTTCAAGGCACAGAGAAGTTCACCGTTTAGGTGGGAAATGTATGCATTTTTGAAGCCCCGCCTCAATTCAAGAATATGTCTAAAAATATCCTGAACCCCTATTGGGTTCTGGGGCCTTGTAGCTAGGGGACAGTCCTACGCAGGGACCTTAAATTCTGATGATAAAACTTGACAGTTGTAAGGCCAACGCGAACAAATTTCAGACGGTGCTTTAATAAAGCAATGATGTAATATATGAAACTACAGGCAATGGAAAAAAGTCATTCCATCTAAAAGGTGAACGGGCACAGCAGTGGCCCTGGGTCTGTAGGAAGGACAGACAGAAAAACATCTGCGGGAACCAGGGTAGCCCCAAAGGAGGCTTAGTGCTGGCATGTTCAAACACTGATGCATTTACCCAATCAGGGTAAAACAGATACGATATATAGGGACCAGATTGCAGAAAGCCTTAATTGCCACTCCGAGAAACTGGAACTTGGTAAGAAGGATACAACACCTAGGTTTATTTTTGGTTTTGTTTCTGTTTTTTCTGCAGAGAAGACAGAATAAGAAAACTGACATTGTTTGAGTAACTTCTTTTTTTATGTTTAATTTATTTTTGAGAGAGAGAAAGAACGAGCGTGCACACAAGCAAGGGAGGGACAGAGAGAGAGAATCCCAAGCAGACTCCATGCTGGTAGTACAAAGCCCGATGTAGGGCTCAATCTCATGAGAGAAAATCAAGAATTAAGGGTCGGATGCTGAACCGACTGAGCCACCCAGGTGCCCCTGTCTGAGTAACTGTCTATTGGCCAGAAACGATAGCAGGTTATCTTGTATATAATATTTATTTTATCCTCACAAAAAATCCAGAGTAAGGGCATATTTTGTTGCCCAGAAATCTGAGCCTCAGATTCAATACCCTATCTGGAGCAGACACTATTGTTTGCATATTTATCCCCCAACCTTTTTCTTGGCCCACCACCATGGCACAGGCTTCACAAGCTAGAAATTGTATTTCCCATTCTCCCTTGCAGGCTAGAGGTGCCCATGGGACACAGTTCCAGCCAATAGAAACGTAAGAGGAAGTCTGTCAGGGAACGTTGGCAAAGGTTTAGTATTGCTTATTTGAAAACAACAAAACCCAGGTCCTGCTGGCACTGCCCTTGCCTCTTGTTACCTGCAACGTGGAGGCCACACCACCAGGTGGAAAAACACGGTGATGCCACAGTAGCTTCTAAGTGCGCCACCAAGAAGTTTATCCCTGAGTTCTTGCGGCAGAAGATGCTTGAGCCACCCAGAGAGTTAAATAAATCCAAAACCGACGGGGAGAAGCAAGGGGAAAGAGGAGGGGAAGAGAAGGATCCCCTAGGTCCTGTGTTAGGATACAATGCCCACCTAGCCTCTCTCTGCTACATCAGTCTCCATGCTGACCTGAGTCCAGCAACAGCAAGAGTTCTCTACTGAGGGAGTAGAAGGAAAACAAGGAGTCTCGACCAACAGAAGGTGCCTGGACTCAACACCTGTTGCCCTATTGCAGTGATACGGTGGCATCCCTGATCACAGTGTCATTCACCCACGACCCGAACAGCAGCCATGCCTCTCTTAGGTACATGCCATGGGCAAAAGACTCATGAGATTAGAATGGGTGTCACCAATGGGGGTTCGGTTTAGGAACAGCCTAGCTTTCAAACAGAGGTAACATCATCCATACCTTGTGCATATCTAAGGTCTACATGGTTTTTCTTTCTCTGTCTGTTGGTCACATCCTTCTTTGTTCTGTCACAGCACATAGATAGATGTTCCATTTATTGTATCCCTAATATCTCCTGTGGATGAGTAACTTGAAATCTACACATCCGATGATTTCTGACTATGACTCATAAGTTACAGGCTTAAAATCTATACTTGAGATTTCTGATGAGTTATATTCCTTTATTTGCTTTTCTTCATCCTCCATAGGAGGATTAAATATATTCTATTCGTACAGCACATACTCTGTACAGATGCCAAGTAACAAGACAGTTTTGGGGGTTTCTTGGAGGGGGGGAGGTTCTTGTGTGTTTGTTTTTTTAACTATGTAGCTACAAGTGTAGAGTAGAGAAAAACCTGCAGGGATAGACTGGCAAGACAGTCTTTAAGAGTCTGCATTTGAACCAGAGCCAGAAACTCTCTGCTTCCAAACTTCTTGGAACGTGCAAAAATAGAAGCTCCTATTTAATTAAGCCACTCTTCATATGAAATTTCATGTGCATTTAAATGCCTCCTGATTAGGCCCCTTGTCACCATTCATTCAACAAATATTTGAGGACCTGTTGTATATCAGACACTATTCAAGAAATTTGAGATACAACAGTAAAAGTAATGTTCATTGCCATGAAACTTACTTTCTAGGGAAAGGAGAAGGAAAATTTTAAAAACAGATTAACTCTTGGATATCTTATTCTGGCCGTGACAAAAGAACTGGTCTAAATTTGCTCCCTTCCGGTAGTCAGCTAGAAAACTCTGCAGAAATCCAGTGTCCAGACATGAGAAAAAAATCAGTGCATGACTGTGATTCTTTTTTTTTTTTTTTTTTTTTTCAACGTTTATTTATTTTTGGGACAGAGAGAGACAGAGCATGAACGGGGGAGGGGCAGAGAGAGAGGGAGACACAGAATCGGAAACAGGCTCCAGGCTCTGAGCCATCAGCCCAGAGCCTGACGCGGGGCTCGAACTCAGGGACCGCGAGATCGTGACCTGGCTGAAGTCGGACGCTTAACCGACTGCGCCACCCAGGCGCCCCCATGACTGTGATTCTTGAGGGAAGACAAACAAATGATAGGGGCTGACAATCCATTCTGCTTTCCACCTGGAGGGAGACCATGAGGCAAAAGGAAGAAACCAAGAGGAGCCCAGTTGAATTGCTGAGCTGAGAAGATAAGGATCAAAATCTGAGATTTAGTAAGCTCAAATTTGTTTGGCAGAGGAGTACCTGACCTGAAGGATTTAAGCAAAAAAGAAAAGAAAAGAGAAGAAAAGAAGAGAAGAGAAGAGATAAGAAAAGAAGAGAAGAGATAAGAAGAGAAGAGAAGAGAAGAGAAGAGAAGAGAAGAGAAGAGAAGAGATAAGAGATAAGAAAAGAAAAGAAAAAAAGAAAAATTCAAGAGTTCTTCAATGGGTCTCTTTGAGGCTTGGACTAAATACTAAGCTGTACATGCACACAGTGAGATTCAACCAAGCCGTGGAAAGAATAACCACCAAGGAAAGAATAATTGCAGGATAACTATAAGTTGAGCAACCAGGACAGATCGCACAGGGCTGGGAAATGTTGGAGTTCCAGCCAACAAGAGAGAAGAGAGCTCATTGAATAACCAGGTCATTCAATAGAGACCCAGAAGGCTTATTCCTTAGTAGTAAAGAGAAACTCACACTGGATTAGAATCAATTCTAAACCTACCTAAACAAGATTTAAAACCGGTTTTCAAAATATCAAGCTGTGGGGCACCTGGGTGGCTCAGTCGGTTGATAGTCCAACTTCGGCTCAGGTCATAATCTCATGGTCTGTAAGTTCGAGCCCCTCGTCGGGCTCTGTGCTGACAGCTCGGAGCCTGGAGCCTGCTTTGGATTCTGTGTCTCCCTCTCTCTCTGTCCCTCCCCTGCTCATGCTCTGTCTCTCTCTGTCAAAAATAAAATAAACATTAAAAAAGAATTATAAAAAAAATATATATCAAGCTGTTTGACATGTAAATTTAGCACCTGCAGGAACAAAGCTCTGCAACTCCTTAAAGGAAAACAACCTAATGTTGATAATCAACAATGTAATATTCACAGTGGTCAGCAAGCAATCAAATACTCGCATGTGAAGATGCAGAAAAATAGGACCCAACATCAAAAGAAAAAAATATCAATGGAAACAAACCTGTAATTGACAAGGATGATTGAATTTGCAGACAAGAAGTTTAAAACACTCATTATAAATATGCTCAGGAATTGAAATAAAAATATAAGCATAACAAATAGAAAGATCAGTAACATAAAATGAACCAAATGAATCTCTACAGCTGAAAATTAAAATATCTGAAATTAAAAATATGTTGAATGAGTTTAACAAGAAATTAAATACAAAGTTAGTAAATTTATAAAAGTGACATTAGAAACTTTCCAAACTGAAGCAAAGGGAGAAAAAGCTGAAGAGAATGAACAGAATCTCAATGATATGTGAGACAATATCAAGCCATCTAATATGAATATAAGAGTTCCAGAAACAGAGAGGGGCAGAAAAAATGTTTAAAGGAGTATCGATAATGATTTTCCGTATTAGGTTAAAAATATCCATCCACAAGCCCAAGAAACGTAAAAAACACTAAATAGAAGAGAAGACAATTGACTCACGGTAAGGCATGTTGCAATCCATTTTCCGAAAATCAATCATAAAAAGAAATCTAAAATTTTTCACATAGATGTACAAAAATAAAAATTATCACTGACTTTTCATCAAAAGCAATCCAGAATATGATAGAATAACAACTTCAAAATACAGTTGACCTGGGGTGCCTTGGATGGCTCAGCTGGTTGAGCGTCCGACTTTGGCTCAGGTCATGATCTCCGAGTTCGTGGATTTGAGCCCTGCATTGAGCTCTCTGCTATCAGAGGCAGAGCCCGCTTTAGATCCTCTGTCCCCCTCTCTCTCTGCCCCTCCTCATCTCGTGTGCGCGTGCTGTCTCACTCTCTCAAAAATAAACATTTAAAAAAATAAGATAAGAGTTGACCTCTGAACAACACGATTTGAACTGCATGGGTCCACTTACATGTGCATATTTTTTATATAGAAATTGAGTACAGTACTATAAATACAATTTCTCTTCCTTATGATTTTCTTAATAACATTTTCTTTTCTTTAATTTCCTTTGTTGTCAGAGTACAGTATTCAATACATATAACATGCAAAATGTGTGTCGAGTTGGTTATCCATAAGGCTTTGGGTCAACAGTAGGCTATTAGTAGTTAAATTCTGTCAGGGGGGTCAAAAAGCTGTGTGCAGATTTTCAACTGTGAGGAGATCAGTGCACCTAACTCCCCCATGTTATTCAAGGATCAACTGTACTGAAAAGAAGAAAAAAACTGTTACCCTAGGATTGTATATGCAGAGGAAACATTCTTTAAAAACAAAGGTGAAAAAAAAAATAAAAATAAAAATAAAAACAAAGGTGAAATAAGTACATTTCAGACAAATGAGAAGCTAAAAGAATTCATTGCTAGGATACTTGCTTTACAAACAATGTTAAAACAAGTTCTTCAAGATGAAGAAACACGAGACCAGATGGAAACTCAGATCTATACAAAGGAATAAATAACCATAGAAATGGTCAGTCTGTGAGTATATAAGATAGATTTTTAGTCTTCTAAATTTTTAAATGAATAGTTGACTGTTTAAAGCCAAAAATAGGGGTGCCTGGGTGGATTAGTCGGTTAAGCGTCCGACTTCAGCTCAGGTCATGATCTCACAGTTTGTGAGTTCGAACCCCGCGTCGGGCTCTGTGCTGACGGCTCAGAGCCTGAAGCCTGCTTCGGATTCTGTGTCTCCCTCGCTCTTTCTGCCCCTTCCCCGCTCACGCTCTGTCTCTCTGTCTCTCTCTTTCTCTCTCTCTCAAAAAGAAATAAACATTAAAAATTTTTAAAAATAAATAAATAAAGCAAAAAATAATAAATATATTATATGGTCTATTATATATATTATGACAAGGAAAGAACAAATATGGTAGGGCTCTGGCATTTTACATGCAGGGGTATAATATTAATTTATAGTAGACCATGAGAAGTCAAAGATGCAGAGAGTAACCACAAAAAGAAAATAAGCCCCCCCAAATGCTCAATTAATCCAAAAAACGTCAGCGTGCCCAGTAAAGCCAGGCTGTTGAAGAAAATCTCAATGAATAAGTTATTAATATTTTTTTTTAATTTAATGTTTATTTATTTTGAGAGAGAGAGACAGAGTGCAAGTGGAGGAGGGGCAGAGAGAGAGGGAGACACAGAATCCAAAGCAGTTTCCAGGTCAGCACAGAGCTTGGCCTGGGGCTTGAACTCACGAGCTGTGGGATCATGACCGGAGCCGAAGTCGACACAACCGACTGCACCACCCAGGCACCCCGAGTTATTAATCTTAATAAGTAAGCTGTTGAGTTGGTTCATTGTCTTACCTTCTACAGGCAGATATTTCTGGAGTAAGCAGCCATGTTATTTTTTCAATATAGGGATGTGGAAATTTTTTTTGTTTACAAACAAGGACAAGGAATTTTCCTGGTTTCATTTCTCCCTGATTCAGATCCAACTACCTGACTATTAAAGAACCATGCTTCCCACTATATTGTGTTGTCCCTTGATGATCTCATCATAGATTGGATTTTCATTCTGGAATAAATTACTCAAAGAGTAGACTGACAGTAGGGAAACTTCTGTCTGCTATTTCTGCTCCAAATTATGTGGATTTAGAAGCGAATCTTGAAGCCCAGCTCACTTGTTTCTTGGACATCCTGGAGGAATGTGGGACTCTGAGGTTAATATTTTTATTCAGGTGGCCCACATGTTACAATCACAACTTTCAATCGGTTAGTCCACTTCTGGATTCCACTTCTGTTTTAGGTGCATTTACAAAGTGCAGCATTAAACTAATGTCTTAATGCAAAGACACTGATGCACACAGAATCTTAAACTCAATTTTAAAGGCTTCTGAGATTATCTTATAAAACTAATCTTTATGCTCCCTGCTTACAATTGCTGAAAGGGCAAGGTTTATCTTTTATTCGTCTCGATTTCCCTTGCATTCAGCACCCATTTTGCCAGATTGGGGAAACTCAGTAACTTCCATATTAAATTTTGGATAATTTCTGTCCAAAATTTGGATAGATTAATTGGGATTGAAAATCAGGTGAACATCTACCATGACTCATGGGTAACATTTTTCTAGTCCAGAAAACATAATCTTCTTGCCAAGAAGACTTTCTGTAAGGAGCTAATATCAAATTGTAGTCCTGCCACTGTTAGAATCAATGGAAAAGTTCCATGTATTAGGGGTAATCACTTGACTACACAGTGTATGCCGTTATTCACAAGTACAGTTAGGAAGTGAGAATACATGACATCGTCATTAATAGAAACAACCACATTATATCTTCCATCTATAGAAAAGTGGCATTAATCTAGCAGTCAATCTAGCTGATCAATACCTTAAGACTGTAATAATCTGAGAGGTCGTAGGAGCAGGAGACACATGAGGTAAGGGTATTTGTATCTTGTGCTAATTTGTGTGTTTTAAGGTTTCCCTTGTATAAAATAGTATATGTTAATTCTTCTGCCTAATTCAGAGAAGATTTTCAAGCCCTCCATATTATGTTAACTCCTCCCCACCTCAAGGAACTGTTAATTCAGAGAAAATTACCTGGGCACACGATTCTTGTCTTAAATTACGTGAGATCGTATTTCCTCACTATAGTGCTTTGAGTCAGAAATCTGTTGAATCTTAATTTACTGTGGAAAAAAAAAGCGTCTAAGTTCCACACAGATGGAAATCAATGAACAGAACAACTTTCTCTCTTCATTCCTCGTTTATGAGATTAAGAACAAAATTTCATATATTGACATAATTCGTTAAAACAACTTTGGTATTTTTGCTCCTGGATTATAAGAAGCTTCTGACTTAGCAGTGGATTTATAGTCAAATGACCAGAAAAAGTGCTGGAAAGTTCTGGAAAAAAAAATATATAGCCCCTAGTGAATAAATACAATCTCAGGGAAATCAAGTTCTGTGGACTCCATTAACAAGTATCTTCTAAGGAAAGACTTTCTTGTCAGAAAAGCCAGTGAAATTTAAGATTGATATGGTATCTCCTCCAATGTTTGAAGAGTAGAGAGAAGAGTTGAAAACTATTTTCAGGGTAAGGTTCTAAGCTTAAGCGTTTTGTTTTTAGCAACGACATTTTCTCATTAGAAAAAAACCAATCTATTCAGGTAAGAAAAAACAATAAGACTTAAAACCCATGGAAGTTTTCAGTTATTTATTACAGAGCATAACAGTTTGGATGAATTATGCATTCTCTTCCCCTCACTATATTATGGGTGTTCTCTTGTTTAGCACAAAGAAAGTGGTCGTCGTGTTTCTACTGCAAGAACTACATCTCCATGGTTTACGCAAAAGACTCAGCAACATCTCTCATTCTTAGAGCATGATTAAGCTAGTGACGGTGAACAGGAATGATTGAATTTCATGTGAACACCCCGTTATTATTTTCTTCGGCACAAAAAAGGTGTTTTTGCTAAGGCACAAGAACGGGACGCCCTTTTATTTCCAAGTATATATTGCAGACCTGCAGAGAAAGCACATTAGGAAAACATAGGGTCTGGGAAGCTTCCCCTGTCCCCTGCGCCTTGTCCTCTTTTCATTTGAAGCAAGCAGAAGGAGGCAACGGAAAGAGACAAGAGCCCACAGACGGCAAACGTTTGAAAATAGCTCTGACATGGTGTGGTTTTTCTCAGAGCCTCTCTTTCACCTGAAAGACCTGACTGTACTATAAAAATGTCAGTTCCAGAAACATCTCTCACCGTCAGCCGCAACTTTTTCTGAACCTGGGATCCACTCGTATAACCCCCTTTTCCTCTGGCAGTTACCTAGCCGCGTTGATTCTAAGAATAAAAAATAGATGAAGCAACAGAGAGACAGAAGTTCTATTTCAGAATGTAAGTCGAGGGGAAATCGACAACTCTATACCTTTGTACGCAGGCATTGGTCGCTTTCAGAGAGACTTCTAGGCATTTCGAGTCGTAGAGAAATTTAAACAGGTAATGTAGAGAGAAGTGAGCTTTAGGGAAGGGGAAAATTTTCTTTAGCAGCTGATATCCCCTACTCAGAAGGAAAATCCTGCAGGAGGAAAGCTCCATTCTTTAAACCATTTGCTGTTGGGACTTCCCATTGTAACAGTATTGAGCAGAAGCAATGTACTAGGGCTTTACAAAGCCGGTTAAATACACTTGAAATTAAATATTAAGCAAGGAGGACTGTTTTTCCTTGGTATAATCCTACAATCGCTCAGGGAGAAAGAATTTATTTTTCCCCTTCACTTTCTACCATTTTGTCTTCTAAAACTGAAGTTTAAGAATTCACAAATCCATAAAATTAAATCCAACCTTTCAGGAAGACTTCTGGGTAGTGGGGGGTGCAAGTATATAATCCTTCACATAAGCAGAAATAATTTTTCAGTGTATTCTCTTTCGAACCAAAACGGAAAGAGAACTCTTCTACGAGTTAGCCCAGAAACATCGAGCAGAAGGTATTTTCCCTTATCAAAAGCAGTAGGAGGTATTTCCTGTGAGTGTGACATTTTTAAACGAGAGAGGGGAAAGGTCTAGGTTACTTCCAAAAATGTCTCCCAGCACTCTGACTTTATGGTTAATGGCACCAAATCTGTGAACTATTCATTGAGAACAGTATCATCCACTAGTAAAGGTAAATTTTCCAGTTGCGCACTTGTGGATCCCATAACTTTTAAACAGTGTGAGGAATTCTTTTTAACGGTGATACTCAAAACAGGTGAGGTTGGTGACGATGAAAATTAGGATGGGGTAGTGAACAGAGTGGGGAACAGGAAAAAGGAAAAAGAGGAAAAAGACAGATTGGCCAACTTTGTGTGAGTTCAGAAAGCTTTTTTCCACCACTGACCACAGTCTACCTCAATGTTCGAGCATGCGAATCGGAGCTATTTGTTACTAAACGTAGAGGAAAATAAATGCCTGTAGATGTCTATTGTAATCATGGAAACTACGAACAGTCCTGTCTAATGTTTGCTATCTCCTCTACTGCTATAGCTTTTTTTAGGTCACAGAACATACATAATGTGTTTGTTTATATGAAAGGGTGTGGCACTCACTAAGCAGAAACACCTACATGCACACTTGTGTATATATCCTTGTGAACCTGTCCACAACCTCAGGATGTGACTCCTGGGAGGGAATGACAGTTGCATAATGGGGCTGAGAGCCCTGGTTCAGTTATGAGCGTGTAGCTCAAGGTCACAGCGAGGCCACATGACCCTTCCAGGCATTCTACAGGAGCCCCCGAGGTGGCTGTTACTAGGGACGCCGCTATCTTTCTCTTCTAGCAAGTTCCTTGTAAGGTATTTCATTGGCCTTCAAACATTTTATTATTCACTGTGGTAAGTTCCCGTACACATTATAATCCAAGAAAAGTGTCACTATACAACGAAGAAGGGAATAATAGTTTGAAAGATTTTTGCCCAAATATGTGCAGTGTTCACTTAAGCTGACAGTTGGTAGGTACCCAGGAAAATCATTAGGCTAGGCAGTCTACCTGGAATTCTTGATCTGAACCCAAAGATAATCTCCAAAATGTCACATTGCACCCCCTTATGATGGGGCGCCTCTGCTGGTAGTTGAATGGTTCATGAGACCTTTAAAGAATCTCTCCTAGAGAACGTCATAGCATATTTTAGCTCGCCTTTATGACCCACTGCTGTTTAGTTTCTGTAGTGAGTACATCCAAGTGAGAGAGTTGGCAGCAGGAAGAAAGCTAATTAAACATTTTGCAGGTCACATTATTGAAAATGAGGCCATCTGGTTGACTGTCCCAGTCGGCTTTATAGAGTGCTAGTGTCTCTAAACAGGTAGTGTGGAAAACATAGGATTCAAATTCTGGACTTGACATCCAAACCCCTTTCTTGCCATTGACATACGAGGAGGATGTGTATCACCCGACCTAAATATCATTTTAAAAAGAATAACCTATAACATTGGGTATATCTATTCTGTATCTAATCTAGGTCACCTCTGCAGCAGGTGACTGGCCTTTTTTTTGGGCAGAACATTGTTCTTGGAAAGAGACTTGCTCTTGAGCGATTCAAGACACAAAATGTTCCTTTCGCGTGGGCATCTCGCGGTCAAAATATTCAGTTCAGTTACCCTCTGAATTCAAATTTTCGAATTTGCTAGTCTATCAACTAAGCTCCTAAGTGGGAAGCAATAAAAACTGACTGGCTAAGTGTTAAAAAATGAATAAATAAAGAAAGAAACAAACAAATAAACAAATAAAACAACTGTTTACTAAAAGATATTGAATAGCACATAGAATTGTGGGGAAGACTGGAGGCTATCTTGGTAGCTAAGCCATCAAGAACATGGGTACTTTCTCGAAGCACCAGTGTGATGAGGGACGCCCACCATATTTGTGCTACGCTGGTCCCTACAGCCGCTGTTACCACTTTTCCATGATGCAATTCTGCACCCTGGGCCCCTGAAAGCTGGGGCTCCTCAGGAAGCCGCTTTCCTCAGCTCGTGCTCTTTAAAATGGAAATCTCTGGAAGAAATGCTGCTGGGCTGAGCCGGGTGACATACCTACCCGGGAGATGGGAATTACCTGTTTTTGGATCCAACCTTGGGGAGTCTGGACCGCAGCCTGAAAGATGCTGCAGACAGAAGAATCTGACCCTTTAGTTATAGAGACTGTATGATTAACCATGCAAATTAGAATGCTTTTCCGACTAAGAGAGGGTGTGCTAGTAAATAATTAGTCCAGGAAAAGAGGAAGAAACTGCATCACTTTATTTTATTTTTTTAATCTTTTTTTTTTAATGTTTATTTATTTTTGAGAGAGAGAGACAGAGCGTGAGCAGGGGAGGGGTAGGAGAGAGGAGGAGACACAGAATCCGAAGCAGGCTCCAGGCTCCTAGCTGTCAGCACAGAGCCCCACACGGGGCTCGAACCCACAAACCACAGGATCGCGACTTGAGCCAAAGTTGGGTGCTTAAGGAACTGAGCCGCCCAGGCGCCCCATAACCTGCATCACTTTAAAGAGAAAATGTTATTTGATTTTGGCCACCAAGTTTTCACGCCCAAGCTATGTTCTCTGTGCTGCCACGAGGTTTCACTGTCCGCTATGGCTGTTGCTCCCAGGTAAGAGGTTGCATCTCCAAGGGCTGTCGTGAGAAGCCAGGAAGAGTGCCAGGCTGTCACCTGATGCAGGAACAGGAGGGGACCAATGGCACAGCCTCCCACAGCGATCCTGGCTCTCGCCGGGGTGGGGCTGGCTCTGGGACCACTGCTGAGCTTACCTGCCAGGCTCTCCAAATAATGTACAGTAATGCGCATTAATTAGAAACACTTCCACAGATGCCCAGATAAAGCCACTTTTCTAATTGTACGGTGGATCCAATCTGTAGCTCATCTGATGGCAGAAGACACATGTGGTCCCTTTAATACTTTGTATATCTACATTAATTGTTTAGCTCTACTGAGATAAGTACACTGGCTATACATGGAATAAATTTGGGATTAACCATGACTTCTGGTCAATAGATGAGGCATTGCTGGAACCATAAACTCCACCACCGTATTGGGAAATGGGGCCATCATAAGCGGGTGCAAGAAACAGCCTTCTGTGCTGCTGGAAAGGCCTCCCGCTAACCTACGTGCTTTAAACCCTTAAGACCAGCTTCCTCTTAGTAACTGATTTCTTGAAGGTTATGTCATTTTTTATCTTATCGTCTTACTTATTCAGCTTCGAAAATGACCCATGAAGATTTCTCCAAAGCTCCTACTTTTGCTGCCAAATTTTATGACTCTGTTTTCATTTTAACATCTACTCTGTGCCTTCTTTGTCCAGTACTTTCAAGGGACAAAGTAATGAATAGCACATGGTCCTTGTCCCTCAGATTATCACAGTGTACATACTAAAGAGATGGGCACGTCAACGAATGAGCACCATAACATCACAGGGGACTTGACTCTGAACTGAATAGTATTCAACCGTACTCATAAAGACAAATTTTGGGGGAGAAAACCACATATATTTTAAACTATATGGACCAAAGGTGGAAATCATTGCCAATTGAAACCTTTATTCCTCATGTCGGCAAATAAAAATTATAAATACAAAAATATATATAAATGGCTATAAATTTTAGTAAGATTTTTTTAATGAAAAAAAACTTTAAAAACCTACTGCATTTTTAAAGCACAGATGTGGCCATTCCTGCAAAGAATTTATGGTCCTTGTCCTTAAGACATTCACAGCGTATTGGGGAGGTAGATATGTCAACCAATGAGCATCATAACGTTACAGGAGACTTGACTGTGAACTGAATATTTTCAACCACACTCATAAAGTTAAACTTTTTGGGGGGAAACCCACCTATATTTTAAGTTATATGGACAAAAGTTGGAAAATGCTGCCCAGTTAAACCTTTATTCATAATGTCTGAAAATAAAAATTTTAAATACAGAAATATATATATATAAATGATTATAATTTGTGTTCATTTTTTTAATGAAATATTTTTTTTAAAGTGCTGCATTTCTAAAACACAGATGTGGCCATTTCTTCCAAGAATTTATGGTCTTTTCATGACCATTAAAGTCACTGCACCTGACTATTCACAGACCAGAAGCCCATCGCCTTGGTCAGTGAGGACCAAGAGTTAGTCCCCCCCCAGGGCCAATTATTCTGCCCAGTTGAACTGCTGTGAAAACAAACTGAATTATCAAGAATTCCTCTGCTGATTCTGAAAGAGTTTGAAAGTGGAAAGGAAAAAGAAAGATATTGAATGGTTGGCATTGAACACTTGGCAGATACGTTGCAATTTTCTCCGAAAATCTTGAAATCAAACATGCCTATAGCTTCTCTCCAACTGTGGGATAGTTGGAGCTGTCCCCAGGGGTCTGCCCTGATGAACAACAACTTTGTCCACAGACAACTGAGAAAACTAAGTCTTTCAGTGACTTGTCCAAGGTCACAAATTTCAATAACTAGACAACAGAGCAGAGACGATCAATCCTGAGATAATTAAAGGCAGTCTTACAAAACTATGCAAAAAAAAAAATCAAGGAGGGGTGCCTGGGTGGCTCAGTCGGTTGAGTGTCCGACTTCGGCTCAGGTCATGATCTCCCTGTCTGTGAGTTTGAGCCCTGTGTCGGGCTCTGTGCTGACAGCTCGGAGCCTGGAGCCTGTTTTGGATTCTGTGTCTCCCTCTCTCTCTCTGCCCCCCACCCCCTGCTCATGCTCTGTCTGTCCCTCTCTGTCAAAAATAAATAAACATTAAAATTTTTTTTTAAATCAAGGTTTGCTTAAAATATTTAAATAGTCACAAGAAATGATGAATGGTTTCTGCTTTGCCTTTATGAAATAGGAGTGTTCATGTCGGTGTGTCAATCTTTTGAGTATGATGGCCTCAAAATTGTGCATTTATTCTCATCTCCACATGACAATACTTAGACTCTGAAAAGGATCTTTTATGGGAAATAGTCATTTGCCCTCGATTATTCAAATCTTAGGCAAGGTCTCCAAAGAGTCAGGCACAGCCTGGCTACCTACTCATGTATTTAGTTAACATTTAGTTAGAATTGACATGCCAGTCACTATTCCTGATGAGGGACCAGAGGACTACGTTAGTGATTTAGAAGTGTGAGTATGCAAAGATAAAGTGGTAAAGGGGATGTCTAAAGGAATCATGGAATTAAACTCTGACCCTCTTCTCTAGGACTTTAAAGATATTTAACAGGGCATGGAAATATGCCATTCTCTTATTTTAAACATTGACTCACTTATTCATTTAACACCTATGTACTGAACAGCTGAGCTGTGACATATATTGGCTAAATCAAGAGTACAAAGAAATTGTAGGGTTGGAGAAAGGGATGTGAAGTATAGCACTTACTCATTGTTTAAGAGGCAAAGCCTACTCTTCCTGCCTTCTAGACTTCTAATGAGCTAAACGCAAAATTAACAAGGTTACCGTTTAGGGGTTACCTTTGGAAGAATAAGAAGCCACTCTCTGGAAGGGTGGAATGCCAGCGTCAGTCATTGGAGTAAGGCCAAGGAACGCATGGAAGGGGGAATCTCTCCACTGCCGTTTCACTTTGTAAGGCAGTGCTGAGGACTACCTTGGAATCACTTCTTATTCTTCCATCCTGAAGGGTCACTATGGTACAGAGGTGGGAATAAATTCAGCAAGGAAGTACGAAAGTTGTCAACGAATCCTGTATCTCATTTTGGGTTCAAAATGAGGCTTTTGAACGAAAGTTGTCAACGAATCCTGTATCTCATTTTGGGTTCAAAATGAGGCTTTTGGTTCCAAAGCCTGAAGAGTGACTTTCCTCCATTGTTGCAGGTCAAACAAACGTGGTTATGAAAGGCGCGCTCATACGATTTTCAAGAAAGATGGAAATAGATGCAACGTTGACTCAGGGATTTGAAACAAAGAAAATAAAATGTCCCCAACCAATGCATCATTCATAATAAAGAATTCTTTATTCTTAATCATTTTTTATTCTTTTCTTTTAGTTAGTTTTGGGTGTTTTGTTTGTTTGGTTGGTTGGGGTTTTTTTGAGGTTGGGGAGGAGAGGCAGAGAGAGAGAGAGAGAGAGAGAGAGAATCCCAAGTGCCATCAGTGCAGAGCCTGACCTGGGGCTTGAACTCATGAACTGTGAGGCCATGATAGGAGCTGCAACCAGGAGCTGGATGCTTAACCCAGTGAGCAACTCAGGCACCCCAATAATTCTTTATTCTTTTTTAAAATTTTTTTTAAGTTTTTATTTCTTTCTCAATATATGAAATTTATTGTCAAATTGGTTTCCATACAACACCCAGTGCTCATCCCAAAAGGTGCCCTCCCCGATACCCATCACCCACCCTCTCCTCCCTCCCACCCCCCATCAACCCTCAGTTTGTTCTCAGTGTTTAAGAGTCTCTTATGCTTTGAATAATTCTTTATTCTTAATGAAAAAGCTATTTATTCTTAGTAAATGATTCTTGATGGTTTCCTTGCTATTTGGCACGTACCTCTGCTTTCGTTTCAACTCCGTCTTCTGGCGTGTCCTGTCTTTAACAAATGGAACCCACAAACATGGAACAGCACAGACCTCTCTGCCATATAGTTTTAGTGAATCCCCTCCGGCAGAAACTGTCCTCACAAAAGTGAGATGTGCCACCATTTAAAATGCCAGACTGGGGGCGCCTGGGTGGCGCAGTCGGTTAAGCGTCCGACTTCAGCCAGGTCACGATCTCGCGGTCCGGGAGTTCGAGCCCCGCGTCGGGCTCTGGGCTGATGGCTCGGAGCCTGGAGCCTGTTTCCGATTCTGTGTCTCCCTCTCTCTCTGCCCCTCCCCCATTCATGCTGTGTCTCTCTCTGTGTCAAAAATAAATAAACGTTAAAAAAAATTATGGGGCGCCTGGGTGGCGCAGTCGGTTAAGCGTCCGACTTCAGCCAGGTCACGATCTCGCGGTCCGGGAGTTCGAGCCCCGCGTCGGGCTCTGGGCTGACGGCTCAGAGCCTGGAGCCTGTTTCCGATTCTGTGTCTCCCTCTCTCTCTGCCCCTCCCCCGTTCATGCTCTGTCTCTCTCTGTCCCAAAAATAAATAAAAAACGTTGAAAAAAATAAATAAATAAAATGCCAGACTGTGTTCATTGAGCAGGAGGGCTCATGAAAGTTTATTTTGGCATCACCATTGAAGAGTTTTAACACCCTCCTGGCAGCATTGTTTTGTATGTCTGCAGAGCCTAAGGCGGAATGAGAACCGATGTAAATTCTTGATTGGATGTTTACAGAGGCTGCAGGACTGGGAAGGAGGTGAGCGGTCCAATCCGAGTGACCACCCTGCCTGTGCAACTTTCTATACTCCGGTTCTTCTCAGGGGGCCAGGGCCTAAAACCTGATCATAAAGCTAACTAAGGAAATATGCCTTTTACTAGGCCCAGTCGACCCAGTAGGCTAAATGGCGTTGGTTCAAATTCTTCCAGGCCCATTATGTCTCACATTCATTTCTTCTCGATAGCTCTCATCTAGGCATGCCCCAGTTCCTCAAGGCTCAGCTCACCCACCATGAGGAGCCAACCCACCCAGGTCTTACCTCACTGCAGGCTCCTGAAGGAAGTGCGTGTATCTGCTCTGTGGCACCATGAACTCGTCTCCTCATTGAGCCCTTTTCTTCATAGGAGCCTTAATGCTACTTGAAAGTAGAAAATGTGACCTTCGGAAATAGAGTTTTTCACAGTGACTCTTATAGCAGAGGGCTGAATACATCCGCATTGACTGAATAAAAGCAACGCATTTCTAGATGAGTCAAAAATAGAATCCTGAGATATCACCAAATCTACAGCATCATGCTCATGGAACATGGAGGTAACTTGGACATGTGGGAACAGGAATAGTGGCAAACTGAGGTGAAATGACATGGAAAAAAATAAGGAGAAAGGGATGGGGGTGGGAGAATCATGATTCATTGAAAATTACGTCAACCATTACCATGTAAAGACTTTGAGGAAAAAACCTAATACTTGAATGCAGCAAGACAGGTTTGCTCAGTTTAGATGAAATCTCAAGAGACAAGGGGATAGATAACTGAAGAGACGATGGTCCCAGAGTGACTGTATATGAATGCGTAAAGGTCAGCACCACACAAGCATGTGGGACTCCTGGTGTTCTCCTGGGATGTTTGTTGAGACACAGTTATCTCTAAAGCCATGCCTTGATCTGCTAACTAAAGTTCAAATGGCCTTTCTGCTCCCACCATGGACAAGGACAGACATACGTCTGTCCAGTCATCTGACGTTGCACGTGCAGAAATCTACAGTATAAAAGAGAAGGGGCGGGAACGGTACGTGTTTTCCAAGTGAATTTTTGCAGGTGTCTTTCCAGAGCCCAGCGTGCACTGTATCTTTGCAGTGAATTTTCTCTCAAATTCAGTCTGGCTTGGCATCTTCCAGCATTCTCTGGAACACATTTGTCTCACAAATGCAGCAGGTAGGGAGGAGACGGTGAAGAAATACATTAACTGTGGTCATTTGAGGGGCATATTTAACACAGTAAAAGGATATGAAAATTATTTTAACTGACATTTTCTGTGTTCAGGGACACTGTGTTTGCATTAAATTTCACAAGCCTTTTTTAATCAATCAGTCCTGAAACATTCATTGGTAGTGCTTTGCCCCTACTTTATTATTTCACTTTGAAATCCTCTGTCTACTTCTCTCCATTTCCGCGGCCACCGTCCCTCGTTCAGTCATGCAAAGGCTTTGAGCTGGTCTGTCTCCTCGTGGCCCTTGAAATCCATTCTCCACATCCCATGTACAAGTGAGTTTTTAAAACATACATCAGCTCACGTCACTCCTTGCTGAGCCGTTCGATGCATTCCCCCTCCCATTGCATTTTGTAGACAATCCCAGTTCCATAGCACCGTGTGCCACGGCACACTAGTCGCCAAATTACAAATATCTTTATTTTAAAAGTGTAATTATTGTGGCAGTGAGGATGATGGCAATGAGCAGCTGAGATCTGAGGACGGACTGAGCTATAGGTCACCCTGTGGTGAGGGATCTGTGAGACACTCAGCCGAGCAAGCCACCCAGATGCGCCTACGATTCTGCTTTTAAGTGATGCCATTGGTTGCAACAGAGAACACAAGGGAAACACACACACTGGGATGACACAGAAAGAATGAAGAGGGACAGGAGGGTAGGGAAAGATTGGAAGGACTGTGGAACTTATATATTAACAAACACTCAGGGAGCACTTACGACGCACCAGGCACTGCTCCAAACACTTGACAAATACGAACTCGTCTAAAACTCAGAGCAGCCTTCCAAGGCAGCTGCTCTTAGTAGCCTGTGCGGGGAGGAGCAAGATGAGACACAGAGATGATCCATACCTTGTGTAAGATCCCACACGGTTTATAACTGGTGGACATGCGACCGGAACCCAGGTGCCCCGGCTCCAAGTTCACGTCCCAGGGAACGTAGGCAATAAACGATGCCTCTCTGGGAGGTCTCCAGTGGCACCAAGCACATTTTCATCGTCAGGAAGTCATCACCACCAGAACATTCTCATCCTTCCAAACGGAAGCTCTGGACCCATTAAACAATAATTCCCCCTCCCTCTCCCCTCCCCCTCCAGTCCCAGGCCACCACTCTTACACTTTCTACAAGTATAAGACTTTCTACAAGTTTCTACAAGTTTGAAGACTTTTCTTTATAATCAGATGCTTTCTTTATGAAATTCAGAGAGCAAACGACGCTCTCTGCAGGCCTTCAAAGTTTGGGGGCGGATTGAATCCCTTCTAAGAAATAATGAGTTTGCCTAATAGTAATGACATTTTACGTTTTTTCTTGTTCCTCTATTCTTCTGCCCTGTGGACCCTTTGACCATCGTCAGTAACTGTCCTCTGAGCACAGAGGATGGTTAACGACTGTTCCAATATTAGATTAAACCCCTTATGTACTAAGGAATTGGTGAATAGAGTTTAATATGATTGATTACTTTGGCTTCTCTATGAAAATCTTCTCTGTGCTCATGTAAGCTCAGAGGTTCTTACTAGTAAAGGTACTGAGTTTATAAACCTTTGAATTTCTAGAAGTACCATGAAAACTGAATATCTCTGATTTAACAGGAGAAGCCCCCCTTTTTTCTGTAATTTTTCAATGAAGGAAAATATATACTAATCATTTTAAAGAAAAGACTGAGTGTTGGAGACATAAGCAGACAAAAATTGCATATTTAATAAGGAGATATGCTTAGGGAAAACAGAACACAGAATTTGGAATCAAGTCACGGGTCTGCCATCTAGCCATGGATGACCTTGGACAAGAAAGTGTCTTCTTCTAAGCCTGTTTTCCTCATCTGCAAAATGGGATCTCATTGGCCGATAGAAGGAATAACTCGAATATTATATGGAAATGCATTCGTATCCGGGGGGCATGCTACAAACGTCATTTTCCCTTGGCTTTATTTCTGGTACATCACATTTCTGTTGCAGATTTTGATCTGTTCGTTGAGGCTAGACATTCCTCCCAAATAAAAAAGGTATCTTGGGGCGCCTGGGTGGCTCAGTCGGTTAAATGTCCAACTTCAGCTCAGGTCATGATCTCGCAGTTCTTGAGTTCAAGCCCCACATCAGGCTCTGTGCTGACAGCTCAGAGCCTAGAACCTGCTTCAGATTCTGTGTCTCCCCCTCTCTCTGCCCCTTCCCTGCTCTTACTCTGTCTTTCTCTCTCAAAAATAAATAAACATTAAAAAAAAATTTTAAGGTATCTTGTACTACAATTATTTGAACAACATTAACTGAATTCAATCCAAAACGTCTTTCTACTTTATTCTGAGATTTTCTATGAAAGTAACAAATATAAGTGTGTGTGTGTATGTATAAATCGTGTATTAAGAATGCACCGTAAGTGAATAATCATTACCAAATAGTTTGTGGCAAGACAGCATGCTCTAAAGACAACATCTCACGTGTTGAAAGCAATGACACTTCAACAAGCAAGAAGAGTGTCAAAGAGCTGGAGGCTCTATGGGACAGATGTCAGGTTCTAGAACCCTTCTGGGTTTTACCCAATAAAATGTTACTTCTTTTTAAATTAAATATCCTGTTACAAACTCTTAACATTGTTTCACAAAATACATTAAAAGGTTTAAGGGATTATACAGATTTAAGTGCCTTCTAATTTCTACTTGGTTTTAATTCCACATATTATTGAATTTACATCAGTTTGAGCTATTTGGAGTACCGTCTAAGCTCTGAACAAATATTAAGAAGGCTGAGGCTCTCACACACCAAAAACATTGCAACAAACGGTCCACTTTTCAAGGATTCTTGTTTGACTTTATGAACTTGTGTACCAATGATTTAAATTTCTGTGAGTGTCTCTCACTTAACACGAAACAAAACCATTCCGTCCCCTGGGACAAACACTGATGATATAGTCAACAAGTTGGGTTTTAGCGAGAATCCATATTGGGTTGAAAAAATGATGAAAAACAAACTATGGAAGAGGTGGCCAAGCCTTGAAGTAAATGCTATCACTTCCCATCCTCTGCTCTAAGGGGAGAGGGGAGTTCTACACCGCATTTCTTTATACAGAAGAGGAATTGCACAATACTTTTGAATTGTGAATACTTTGTGAATGAGTGATCTTTTCAAGAGTATAATACAGACTACAAGATAAATCGGCTTTTTAAGAACTTCTCTCCTCTCCTCTCCTCTCCTCTCCTCTCTTCTCCTCTCCTCTCCTCTTTTCTCCTCCCTCCTCCCCTCTCCTCCCTTGCCTCCCTTCCCCTCCCCCCTCCCCTCCTCTCTCCTCTCCTCTCCTTTCCTTTCCCAATGCTTCTGCCATCGTCACCAGGAAAGGAATATTTCCACTTTACCCAGTCTGGTTGCTGGAGAAACTACGAATTTTAGTGGTTTTTTTTTTTTTTTTTTTTTTTTGGTGAACAATCTCCCTTCATGTACATATGAAACATCCAACTCTTCTATTTAATGCCTGCAACGTTTTGTCTATGAGTTTAAAAAGGACAAATGAGCATCACCACACACGTCGATGGCTTGTTGTTTTCTTATCCAGTTTAATCTTAAAATGGTTAATCTCCTCTCGGGAGAAAAAAACAAGTACGAATTCCCTGTTGAGATCTTCCGTGTTTGATTTTATTTGGAAGGAAACGCACCTCAGCCCTCCGGGTTCACCTCGCCTGCCCTTCCTAGCTCTGCAATCCTCTGTCTACACGGTACCCCAGCGCACTATTTCATCGTTTCACAGCTGCCAGGTGGACGAGTTTGTGTTATTCACACCCCCGTCATCAAATCCCAGCTAACTCCTTTACCTGGCCTGGGAGTAAGGGTTTGATCCTGACTTTACTACTCATTAGCTCATTTGCTACTAGGCAAACACACACACTTCCTGACTTTGGCAAGCCTTGTTTTCTGCATTTGTAAAAGGAGTAAATTAGACTAGAATATGTCTCATGTGCCATCCAGTTCTAAAAGTTTATGTTTTCAATTATTTATGTATCTAGTTATCTACAATGTGCTCAGCAGCATTAAATATCATTTAGGCCATTCCCAGCCCAGTGACCTAACTATACCCACCCGCCCCCCCAACTTCATTTTTTCTGGCTCTAAGTCATTCAGTGCTGTCACACTGGTCTTTTCTCTGCTTCCAGTCACTTTTCTACACTCAAAGGTCAATTTTACTGCCTTTCTTACCTGTGAATTTTACTTAAAGCAATCTACTAAGTCCGTGAGATCCCAATTATAACATCAAAAGATAAGCTCAAACAAAAGAATAAACATGCACAAATTGGGGCGCCTGGGTGGCTGAGTCGGTTAAGTGCCCGACTTCGGCTCAGGTCACGATCCCACAGTCGGTGGGTTCGAACCCCCCCCCCCCCCCCCCGGGGTCGGGTTCTGTGCTGACAGCTCAGAGCCTGGAGCCTGCTTCGGATTCTGTGTCTCCCTCTCTCTTTGCGCCTCTCCTGCTTGTGCTCTCTCTCTCTCTCTCTTTCTCAAAAATAAATAAATAAACTTAAATAAATAAATAAAATATTAAAAAAAAACTAAAAAAAAAAGAATAAACATGCAAAAATAACCAGAGAAATCTGAAAAAGGAGAGTCAGAAGGGATAACAGCCCAAATAAATAATAAGAGCACATGATGAAGACATAATAGTTAAAGAAATTTAGTGCTGGTGCAGAAATATGATGTACAGGCCAATCAGACCAAGCAAGCCTGGAAATACACCCAAGAACATAGAAGAACTTATTACATGATAACACTGAAGCTTCAAATCAGCAGGTAAATTATAGACCAACTGTCTGTTCACTCAGAACAGAAGGAAGCTGGACTATTTATACCTCATGACAAGATAAATTCCAGATGGAATAAAGTTGTAAATATTTTTTAAAATCATAAAAATCTTAGGGGATGTGGATATATTTGTATACTATTTCATGGCATCAAAACATATATACTTTCTTTTTTTTTTTTAAGTGTACTTATTTATTTTGAGAGAACGAGAGCAAGCACGAGCAGGGGAGGGATAGAGATAGAGGGAGAGAGAGAATCCCATGCAGGCTCCGCATTGTCAGCACGGAGCCCAACGCGGGGCTCCCGCATTGTCAGCACGGAGCCCAACGCGGGGCTCGATCTCACAAACCATGAGATCATGACCGGAGCTGAAACCCAGAGTCAGATGCTTAACCGATGGAGCTACCCAAGCCCCCCTCAAAACGTATATAATTTCTAAACATGGCAAGGAATCTGGAAGCCATAAAGAAAAAGTCAGATCTTTTTGACTATAAGAATTTAAAAATATTTATGTGGAGAAAACAAACAGACAAACGCCAGGGACAAAGCCTCATACATGACTGAAAGCTAGCTGTATTGATAAAGATTTCTTACAAATCAATGTGAAAAAAATCTGACCCTAAGAAAAAGTGGACAAAGATTGACCATAGGAAAAAAAAATGTGGGATATGGCTGATAAACGAGTGGGCAAATACAAATAGCACCGATGCTCTCAGCTTAGATCGGCAACTCTACGGACATGTGGTACGAGGGCAAAGAACACAGGCCTTGGTGCCTCAGGATTCAACCTCAGCTCTTCAGCCCTTAGCTGTGTGGTCTTGGGCAACTAACTAAACCATTCTGGACCTTAGTTTCCTCATCTTTATTGGGAGAGATTCATAATGGACCATACGTCCAACTGTTTTACAAGAATTCAGTGAACTGATATCTGAATGGCTCTCGGATCATTGTTGGGAACACAGTAGGTGCAACATAAGTGCTCTAACTCTACTCCCTAGAAGACAACTAGGGCAGGGCTGGGCAGCAGTAGAAGACCTGGGCCCCCGTCCCCCATCCCATGTGGCTGATGAAGGGCTATGGAGCAGTTTACCTCACTAATAGACCAACAGCAGATAGGACAGGGGTGCCCGGGGGCCTCAGTCAGTTAAACCTCAGACCCTTGATTGTGGCTCAGGTCCTGATCTCACCGACGGTGAGTTCGGGCCCTGTGTCAGGATCTGCACTGACGGTGAGGCGCCCGCTTGGGATTCTCTCTCCCTCTCTCTCTGCCTCTCCCCCACTCACTCTCTCTCTCAAAAGTAAATAAATATTTTTAAAAAAGCAAATGAGAGAACGAGGTAAGGCATGTGCTACTTAGACACGATTTCTTCATATTTGGTAAGCATTATAGTTTCCCGAGGAAATTGTCCCGGGCACTACAATTTTTGATTTCGTGACCAACTTAATCCCCAGGAGAGGCTTTAAGAAGCTGGGAATCTCCTCTCCTTCGCGCAGTGGAGCGGGAAGTGGGGGGTGGAGTGGGGGAGGGTGGAGGTGGGACAGTGTGGGAAGAGGAGGGATGGAGTGGGGGGCGGAGGGGGCCGCCGGGACTGAACATCTCTCTGGCCCCGAGGTTCCTGGGAAGGCCACACAGTTCCAGTGGGCTCCCCATCTGCTCTGTGGCCAGCCCAGGCATCCCAGCACCCCGCTGGCCGGCCCCTGGTGCAGTGCTACCAACCCTCGGCATTAGAGACCCCATTGTCACCAAGCCCACCTTGCAGGGAGCCGAGGGCCCTGAACCGGGCTGGTTAAGCCAAAAGCTTACGGACAGAAGCAGACCCAGAGGGTGCAGCGCCTACAGGGTTCTATCCCCAGTCTGGGATTTATCATCTTCAAAGGTAGTCCTCTCATAAATCATTCCCTGATAAAGAGTTATAGGCCTCCCGGGTCCCGAGTTCATACTCACTGTAGTAAATTAGAGGCTTTAGCGGGGCCCATTTATTTGTTTATTTATGTTTCCGGCTCCTAATTTAATGCTGAGGTTATCGTGACTTCGCCTCCTTAAACACGCCATCTATCACTCAGAAGGGACTCAGGTCCTGGGACACATTTAACTCAAGTGCATTGCCAAACAAATCTCTTTTCCTACGTCTTTGATGCTCAGGAGGTATGTCCACCTACATATCGATGAGAAACAAATCGCAGGGGGGAGCTTCGAGAACTTTTTTTCTGGACGTGTGTACATTTCCCGTCAAACCCTTGCCAGGAACAGCGGGGACCTTCCTGCTGGTGTGATTGACGACGTTAAGTAATATTCTGCCCGGTGCCAGAACTCCAGGGTCCCCGAGTTACTACTCTTAACACAGCTCAAAGAGAAAGTTGCTAGAAGAGCTGTTACAGGGCCGACCGGGACTTGCTGTAAGGCAGCTCGGGGGATGGCTGGCCATATTTTTCTATGGAAAACGAAACAAAACAAAACAAAATAAAACCGAACAATCGGTAAATGTGGCTCGGCAGGAAATGCCTGGAAAATGGGAAGCGAGGAAGGAGTGGGAAGGCAACGTGAATGCCAAGGTTGTGTTTGTGACAAGAAGCGTCAATGGTGGCATTGCCCAGCTATTTCCAAACCAAATGGACAAACAGCAGAAGGAAACCGGTGGGTGAAAGCTTTAAATAGATCTGCTGTTTTCCTAGCAACCACCTCTCCCAAACCACGGACTATCTTTAGCTGTAGATCACTTGCTGTCTAAAGTGCACATCTGTATAACAATTTAGGCTCACGGTGTACAAGCACAGATTCGCTGCAACCTTCTATGTTTGCTGTAAAAACAACCTGCGCGGAGCGTGCGTTTAAATATAAGGGAATGAAATTCCGAGAATATAAGTAACAATAAAAGAGCGTATGACAGTGGCTATATTTACAGCCAACCGCTTTATTTCGGGTGGGGCAGGAAGAGGCAGGCAGGAAATTTTAGAAATATCAATAAACCTCTTTCCCGTGATGACATGTTTAAATTGTACAAATCTATTTTTACCTGCTCCTGGACGTGTTATATAATTGTAAGGCTTTCGTGACGTTTTTGACCACAGAAAACCCTGCTGTGGTCTAGGGTGTCAGCAAGGCGGAACCCGCCCACCTCTGCAGGGTTAATTCTTCCAATATCCCATTCAGTCATCCTTCTCCTTAAAGAGTTCCTCGGGCTCCCTGTGGGCTGCAAAATCAAGTCCAGAGACTCTCCAGAGGTCAGCCAGCCCTTCATTTGCTCAGCTCAGCTCAGAGGTCTTGTCTCAGCCTCCAGTCTGTCCCTGGCATTCTGCTCCATTGTGCAAAATATTCACTGTTCCGTGAATATGGCTCGTGCACCTGTTGTCCTTCCCAGTTCCCACCAGGTCGGTGATCAAATGATCATCTTTCTCGAGTTCCCCAGTGAGGAGTCAGCCTGGCCTCCTCCTTGCTCCTGGGGGTCTCTTGTTCAGACCTGTCTGCAGTCCCCTAACACAATCATCCATTTATGTTTCTGCCACCTTTACTAGACCTACCAGGCTTCTCGTGGGCACGTGCGATGTCTCATTTTGGCCATAATTCAAAATACCAGGGGGACCAAGATGAGCTTAACGTGCTTGATCCACAGCCATAATCTAATGAGAGTATTTTACAGCAATAATAACATTATCTCGGTTGAGTGAAAATGCCCTTGGTTGGAGAACGTCATTCAGTTCTCTGAGCAGGATTAGGCAGGAAGCATGTTTTGAATTTGCACGGCCACAGTGGTTTTCTTAAAATGATGAAATCCATGTCAACGGCTGGCTTAAAAATCTACCCTCGTCTTACTTGACCTTCTCAGGAACCCAGACCTCCTCCTTGTACCTGAGGAAACGGCATCCCAGGGCAAGTCCCCAGGGCATCCAGGGAAAACCGGGCCCAGAGGTGGGTGCTCTATTGTGTCTGATGCTAAAACCACAGCTCTCCCCAATGTTCTTGAGGACCGATACAATTTCCCTGACATGGTTTGTAAAGAACTTTACTGATTGGCCCTTGTTTATTTCTCCAGCCCAATGTTTGCCACCAGCCTCTTGAACACTAGGTCAGTTGTCACCCTGAGCCATTTTCGGTCCTCCTGTGCCCCGGGCCTGGGCACGGATTTGCCCTGGGTTGGAACGCCCCACACCCCTTTCCCTAGCTCAGGCTACCACTCTTTGCTTTTTTGTTTGGGAACGATGGGCTCCCTGAGACCCCAGGATTTAGCACAGTATTTTGTATGCAGCAAAACTATCCAGTGGATTGTACTTGTAGGAGGGAGCTTTAATGAGGAAAGGTTAGGGAAGCTCTCCACTTTGTTCAGAATTAGGAAGTGATTCAAGCTTTGCGAACAGGAATTTCCAGGCACGGTGGTGACAGATTAAAGGACAAATCAGGAAAGTGCATCCTGACAGGAGAGATGGTGAAATGCCACAACCTGGAAAAAAGCCTCAGATGATGATTATGCCCATTAACATAAAAGATTTTCAGTATCAGAAAAGTATGATTATCCAAAAAACATTTGGTGAAGCTAGTTCATCGGACTGCATTTTGTATTAAAAGCATCAGAAACATAAGTATCTAACTTTGAAATAAGAAGATTAAATAGGTTGTACCTGCACAACAGGAAAATTGCCTCACTTAATTCATGCAAAGAAAAAAAGAGGCCAGTCGCAACCTAGATACGGAACCAATGACAAGTATTACAAATACCCTAAATATTAAGTAATGTAATTGGATTGTGTATTTGTTTACCGACTTACTTTACTGAATCAACCTTTAAGGTAGACATTTACTCATACAAGAGGACACAGGGACTTGTCACTTACAGGTCATTGTTACAGCAGCATATAGGGACCATCGCTTTCTTGTGTGCCTTTATCCACACATCTCTCTAAGTATGTAATTTTCTTTCCTTTTTTAAGTTTATTTTGAGAGAGAAGGAGCATGAGCAGGGGAGGAGCAGAGAGAGAGAATGAGGGAATCCCAATCAGGCTCTGCGCGGTCAGCACGGAGTCTGATGTGGGTCTCGAACCCACAAGCCATGAGTTCATGACCAGAGCTGAAAACCAGAGTCAGATGCTAAACCAACTGAGTCACCCAGGCGCCCCATAATTTCCTCTGAGGTATTGACTTTTTGGTTGTTTATTAATTTTGAAAGAGAGAGAGAGAGAGAGAAAGAGTGCGTGAGTTGGGGAGGGGCAGAGAGAGAGGGAGACACAGAACCTGAAGCAGGCTGCAGGCTCCGAGCTGTCAGCACAGAGCCTGACGCGCGGCTCGAACCCACGAACCGCGAGATCATGCCCTGAGCCCAAGTCGGACGCTTAACCCACTGAGCCACCCAGGCGCCCCTCTCAGGTATTGATTTAAATAGTGAGAAGAATCCGGCTTATTAGTAAGTGTACTTATGTCTTCTTGAAATTCAGATGATGGTAAATCTTAGGTCATTTTCATTGGATGTCTTTAACTCATCAGGAGTTAGGTGATGTGAATGACCTCTCTCTTCCCACAACAAGGCCCAGAATTCTATGTGAGGTGAAATATTGCCCCGGTACTCCACCACCAGAAAATGCATGGGAAGGAAGTATTCTTCAGTGTGATCGCTGAAAACTGCTTTTCACTGAGACCTGTTCAGTTGGCTCACTGGACCAGCATGTGATCACAGGAGATGAAACTGATAGAATTCAGACTCATAAAATGTATGCTTTAAAGTTGCATCTTTACCAAAACCTGAATCTTGGCCTTTTCTTCTGATTGTTCTCTCTTTTAATAAAATTTGTAGTTTCCCCTTCCCGTGGTTGGGGAACAAGCCAATAAATGTGGGTCTAGAGACAGCAGGGATGGACTTCTTATGGTAGTCTTGGAAGGATTTTTTAAAACTTTTGTCTGGAGGTGGAGCTAGAACTGAGCCTGTAAGATTATATTCATGAGATGTTTTAGAGTTGCATTCTGCGTTTTCTTCCTGTTTTCTTATACAACCCTGTAAGTTGAAATAATTAGTCTTGCCCTTTTGCAGATAATTAAGTAAGCTTGGAAAGGCTGAATCACTAGTCTCGGCCAGCCTGTGGCAGGCAGTGCTGAGAAGGTAATCTATCTACTAGGATGTTCTACATCTTAGTCCTTAAACCTTTGCCTGAACTGGTAGGTAGGTTGTGAGCTACTTTATGTGATGAATCTGTAGCTATTTTAAGCCACGTGGCAGACCGCTAAGGTTTTCTTGAGTCACTCGACAAGGAGCAAAACAACACAAAACAAAACCCTCTTCCTCTGCCCTAAATTGGCTCAATGGCCAGGGCCCTGAATTGAATGGACGAAAGACGGATCCATAGAAGACGTTTATTTCAGAGGCATATGGGGGGTGGGGGGTGGGAGGGGGGCTCAGAAAAATGAAACAAAAACCCCAAAGAGGCGGTCAGACCTGGAGATTTATATACCATATGAATGAAGGGCAATGGATTTATAAATGACAAGGCAACGGAAAAGGGTTTTGAGCTTCAAGGGGCAATAAACTTTGGGAAGGTAAGTATAGGGCAAAACTAATGGAAGATTAGGGTTATTTTAGTAAAGTTTGTTATGTAGATTCCTCTTCCTGCCTCTCCGGGTAGGTAGGAGTCACCTTCAGTGATTATGTCATTCTGATCTTCTTGGTAGGGGACAGGGGAGGGGATGCCTTCATAAAGGGTAATTTATGCACTGGTTTTAAGAAAAAATGGGAGGATGAAGCGCTTTTTCTGCAGTCTGCTGTTTCCCAATTATCTTCAGTTAAAAGCCATCGTCATGCCACAGTGGCATAGTGTGGGGTGGTCCCTAATCTCCATCCCACTCAAGTGCCAGAGTCTGTAATTCTCCAAGGCAGGGATCTTCAGTCACTTGTCCCAAACTGTAGTGCTCAAAAGGTGGAACTAAGAGGGCCCTGGCTTCTGGGAATGGTAAAGGGCAAAGAGGAAGAGAGGACAAGGAAGTACGAAGGACAAGCTTCACCAGCCATAGTGTCGTCTCCGTGGGCTCTGGTCTGACCAAATCGTCATCGTCCATCTACTCCGGGGGGACCAGGTTGACAAATAGTGCAGGAATCCACTAAATGTGTACACAAATGAATGCCCTGTGACCAGCCGATTAATTGTAAACGATGGCAAACTGAGCTGGGGGCCATCGCGCCCACATGACTACGTCTATTGCCAATGACAATGTCATAAAAATTCACAAGAAAAGTCACATGTGTTTACCATGCTCTAAGCAAATTGATGCAGGGAATTAACCAAGTATCCAGAGGGTTGAAATCAAACCATCCTCCCTCCCCTGCATCAAACAGCTACAGCAACCACCATCACTCTCCCGCACCGCACGCGCCAGCCCCCCCCCCCCCCCCACCGTCAAAGAAAAGCAACCAAATGGCTTCTGACACCTTTGTCTTGGCGTGTAAAGCCATTTGTAAGTCCCAGTCATTTGGGCGGGCTCACCTTCAGAGCCTACGTTTTGATTCTGCTAGTTTCTCTAATATTTGTCGGAATTTTAGAATTAACTTCGTTGAGTTATAATTAAAAACATCATCATGGGGCGCTTGGGTGGCACAGTCGGTTAAGCTTCCGACTTCAGCCAGGTCACGATCTCGCGGTCCGGGAGTTCGAGCCCCGCGTCAGGCTCTGGGCTGATGGCTCAGAGCCTGGAGCCTGTTTCCGATTCTGTGTCTCCCTCTCTCTCTGCCCCTCGCCCGTTCATGCTCTGTCTCTCTCTGTCCCAAAAATAAATAAACGTTGAAAAAAAAAATTAAAAAAAAAAAAAAAAACATCATGCAAAAAGCAAACCCAACAAATACCCAAGGGGGCATCGCCTCACTGCTCTCCTATCTTACTATTCCAATATGGCGGACTGTGACAGACAGCTCTTTCTGGTGCACGTTGGGATAGATATGCAAAGAATAAAACCTTTACATATTTACTTGTTTCGGGCTCATATTACCATACATATGCTGTCAGTTAATGTCTGTGAAACAGGAATAAAAGGACACTCAACTGTTTTACTGCTTAAAATCCCATTTACCTTTGCAGGCTGCTACTTTAACCCTTTCAGGGGCTTCTAACTTTCTGTGGCCCTGAAGCTCCAGGCCATGGGTTGCTGCCAGCCCCTGAGGCCTGAACACAAGGTCCCTGATCCACTCTACAGGCCAAATTCCTATGCTGATCTTCGCTTCCTTCACCCTATACGAGCTACTTTGGATCCAGAAACACTCAGCAGGTAATACATTTCTAATACATCTCGAAATCCTTAGGCTCAATGACCTAGAGTGCTATTTATTTATCCTGGGGCCTGGGCCAGGGGGGTGGAGGTGGGCAAAACATCGAGAAGATTCTGTGACTTTAATGTTGTAGCTTGGGGCATTTTAGTAGATATCCTTAGGCAATAATAAGAAGGCTAACACCAGTCAGATTAGTAGTACCTCTTGAATATTCCACCCATTGGAAATACATACTATACGGTGCTCAAAAATATGTAATAAAGAAGTAAGATTCAAAGATGAACAGGTTCTGGTTCACACATTGGTCAAGATCAAGAACCAAATTAGCCAGAGGACTTCCAAATCCTCTTTTCATTTAGGGCGGCACGGTCAAGTCAATAGTGAAAGACAAAAAGTCGAACTAATTAACTGAACAATTCAGGCCACAAAATCTGCTACCATGAACTTTCTGAGCTTTAATGCACAGCTTTCAACTTCACATTGTGGATATGTATCTGAAGATACAATGTGTTTCCAGCCTGTGTCTTTTAAAATATGCAACACAAGGGGCGCCTGGTGGCTCAGTCCATCAAACTTCCGACTCTTGATCTCGACTCAGGTCACCATCTCGCAGCTCATGAGTTCAAGCCCTGCGTCAGGCTCCATGCTGACAGTGTGGAGCCTGGTTGGTATTCTCTCTCTCTCCCCCTCTCTCTCCGCCCCTCTTTCACCCTCTCTCAAAAATAAACAAATAAACTTAAAAATAAATAAATAAAATGTTTAGTCCAATTCTCATCATTCACCTTAGTGCCCCTTCCGTATGTGAGAAATTTCTGGTTAACGTGATGCCTTCCCATTGTACTATCTAGAACAGCACTGCACCTCTGTCGTTCCTTTTTCAGCATGTAACTCAACAAGTGGGAAACACCTTACGAGCTGCTACAATGTAAGTGTGATGTTAATCCTGTGGTGCTGAGTGAACAACGAGATCTGAAAAGGGGGGTTGGCTCGCGATGCATCACTAGGACCCCAAACTCAGGTGTGAGGACGGAGGAATAAAATCCAGATGAGAAAGTAAGTGGCAAAACAACATTTCATGGGTCTACAGGTGTAATCATCACAACCCAAAGAGTCACACGACTACAGCCGGCTACTAGAGTCTAATATGCTACTAGCCCAGAAATAAAAGGTTCAACCACACCTCATCGTTAGCATGACAAAACACACAGGGAGGACAATGTGACCCTGAGCAAGTCGTCTGTCTTCTTGAACCCCAGCCTTAGCCCCCGTGAAATGGATTTCTCAGCTTTGCACAAATCCCAGTACCAGGGTGAGAACCAATCAGCATCCGGAAACTGACGGGTGCACACAGGGTTTTTGATGGCCACCAGCCATTCTTTCTCCTTTCCACTCCCTAGATAAGTGTTCCAGACATGTGTCGGAAGAAAATAAATCATGTTAAATTAATGCTGCATCCTTCCAACCAAAACCCGTGTAAATATTTGTCTATTTTCCTAGGAAAAAGAGGGATAATAATAGCAGGAATTAAAAGAGTGGTTACAAGGATTAAACAAGAAGATACACGGGGTGCCTGCGTGACTCAGTCCGGTGGAGCTGCCGACTTTGGCTCAGGTCATGATCTCATGGTTCATGGGTTCGAGCCCCTGCATCTGGTTCGGTGCTTTCAGCGCAGAGCCCGCTTTGGATCATTGGTCTCCCTCCCTCTCTGCCCCTCCCTTGCTTGCATTCTCTCTCTCTCTCTCTCTCTCTCTCTCTCGCAAAAATACATAAAACATTTAAAGCAAAATAAAGAAGATACATGGATGGTACCTGGTGCGTATGATTGTCATTACGCTCAAATAGCTAAGATAAAGCAGAGCTGGCATCACACCCTGTTTGGAGTTTTCTGAGATGAACCACGGGTTGCCGCACTGCTTGCTACAGAGAGGAAAGTCAAGAAATTGCTAAATAACTAGGGAATTTGGTCCTTGACCATGATCACCCCGGGGCAGCTCTTCCCTTTCACTGAATGACAGAGCAGAGAGGGGAGCCAGGAAGTGGCAACGTTCCCAGGAAAGTCACAGACACGAATCAACCTTGTCCCAGGTCTCTGTGTCCAATCCACCCGGCAGAATGTCTGTCCCGCCTACGTCCTTGCCGCCAGGTCAGCAGCTCTCCTCCAGAGTTGGAGCCACCAACCACACTGCCCTCCAAATCCCATAGTTAGAAAGACATCCGGTTTAGATTTTCATGTTTCTGAAATGTTTTCTGAGCCCTCCAGTCCCAAGGTAAACGTGCTTTTGAGCAGTTACGCCAAGACTTTTTGCTGAGGAGCTCAAAGGTTAGTGCTATAACCCAGAGCTCTGACACGGGCAAAATCTATTAAGTAATTTATCAGCGCTCACATTTGCCTTCTTACTGTTTTCCCTGAGCTTCTACCGTATGCTAATTTCGGTCTCAGTGTTTGAACATGCAGCGCCCGTGATTGTCGAAATCTGGGCTCCCTCTGAAGCCCATTTGAAATCTTGACAAAAACACGATCACACGCTGACCCTGGTTCAAAGCGACTTTATTTGTCCCTGAATTCTTAGGCACTTGAAATATCAAAAATTAATCATGCTATTTTACCTGAGATGTTCAGCATCTCCATCTTCCTATGTGTGCGTGTGTGTGTAGGATCAACCTCCTTAGCTAAAAGATGCATTTCTCAAGGACAGAAACCCTTGTATTTTAGTCCCGTGCGTAATCCTTAATATTCTGTTCGTGGTATAAAACCTGAATATATATTGTGTATGAATGACAGTACAAACTCTGTTACCGGTAAAATGAATACATTATTTTAAGAATCGCCCTTTTTAAAAGTAATATAGTATGGCAGGAAGACTACACAGAAAGACATAGATGTTGGGGCGCCTGGGTGGCTCCATCGGTTAAGTGTCCGACTTCGGCTCAGGTCATGATCTCACGGTTCATCAGTTCAAGCCCCGTGTCGGGCTCTGTGCTCACAGCTCAGAGCCTGGAGCCTGCTTCGGATTCTATGTCTCCCTCTCCCTCTGCCCCTCCCCTGCTTGCTCTCTCTCTCTCTCTCTCTCTCAAAAATAAATAAACATGCAAAAAAAATTTTGAGATACAGATGTTTATGCAACATAGTTCACATGTTTCAGTAGTTCTAGTATTTAGATATGATCTGTGTTATTTATTTAAAAAAAAAAAAAAACAAAACAACTTTCCTGGATCCTTGGAAAATGTTTCCAGAAAAAACGCCCCTGTCAGGTAGAGGTCCATTTGAGGCATTACAGGAGATGTGTGCAGGGTTTTCTTTAAAATATTCCAGCAAAGAAGAAAACAAAAAATTAAGGGAGGACCATTGAGGCTGGGTGTTGGGTACGTGGCTTTACCTTTATATATGCTTGAAGATTTCCAAAGTAGAAGGAATAATAAAGGAAGAAGAAAGAATATCTCCGAGACAATAGTGAAGCATCTTCGTTAACCGCTTAGAATCCAAATGATGGTGGGGATGGGTGAAACAGAGGTTTATTAACATTCCCAAAGGAGGAGCCCCGAGCAGGCTGGGTCAAGAACACAAGTGCAGCCATCCCAAGAGCGTTCAGTTCTTTCTATGGATTCTTTAAAGAACTGCTTTATCACCAATGATTTCGATGGCCCAGAAGATGATATTTTGTAGAAAAACAGTCATCAGGGGGCGCCTGGGTGGCTCAGTTGGTGAAGCATCCGACTTCGGCTCAGGTCATGACTTTTAAAATTACTTTACCGTTTATTTACGTTTGAGAGAGAGAGAGAAAGACGGAGTGTCAGCGGGGGAGGGACAGAGAGAGGGAGGCACGGAATTCGAAAGCAGGCTCCAGGCTCCGAGCTGTCAGCACAGAGCCCTGTGCGGCTTGAACTCAAGAACCCGGAGATCATGACCCGAGCGGAAGTCCGACGCTGAATCGACTGAGCCACCCGGGTGTCCCTCAGGTCATGACTTTTAAAATAAGGATTATGTGGTCTGCAAGAAGGACAGTAGAGATATGGAGGAAAACAAGGGAGGTAAGGGAAATTTACAATGGCAAGTCGACAGAGGAGGAAACTCGCATCTTATACCTGGTGGTTGGAACGAAGGCTGATGGCAGCTGGGGGTGGGGCTAGTGGCATCCCTGGTGGTCACAGGTCAGGAGTGAGCCTAATGCATGTGCGGGAGCGTCTGCAAGGATCCTGGGAAGGTGGTGCCTCCTACCTTTGATGGGCAGAGTGGAGGCTGGTGGGGCTACGACTGGGTCGGTGTTGGAGGAACCCGTGGGAGGGAAGAATTCTCTGAATTTCACTGGATAAGCAGACCCTTCAAGTCGCAAAATACGTATTTTAAGACATGTTTGTAATTAGTTATAGCAAGCGTAGGATGTTTGCACAACATAGGAGTGCGTCAAGATTGGAAAATGTTAACTTTAGAAATATGTGTGATAATTTTATCTATCAATCAATCTCTCCAAGTATCTAGCTGTATCTATAGAGCAAAATGGCTAAGGAAACTTTTAGGATTTGGCAGTGATAAAAATGGAAGCAAGGAAGGATTTTAAAGAAATCATTTTTTATGAAAAATACTACTTACATAATTATTTTTAATTAACTGGGCTGTTCACAGGTTTCTTTTTAAGCTTCTTGTGAAACACCATTTTAACATCTTTCATTTTCTATTGTTTTGTCACTTTGTATTTATTGTGTATATAACATAGCACGAGCAATCCGAATTTAATTCTTGCCTCATCCTTAATATGAAATGTTTACATTTCACGTCCTTATAAGAGTCAAGCATGCAGACAAATTTGGAATACAATCTTTGAATTTATTTTAAGCAATAATTAATTCAGCCTCTTAAAGTTGTAAATAAGACATAACATTTTTCTGCAATGTTTTGTATCTTGGTTTAATTAAGTTCATAGTGATTTAATTATTGTAGTGATTGTATGTGTGAAAGAAGCAGTTCCTTTAATCTTTGTGTATTTTTTTTTCTTTTTAAAACCTCTTTCTTCATCTGCTAATGAGGATAACAATACCTCCCTGACAAAGCTTCACAGAATCCAGGGAAGATTTATAAATACTGTGCATTTAATGGTTCTTTGACAGCTATAGAAATGGAAGACAAATGTTGCGTATCATTAACAATTTTCTATCCATTTGGTACCATATTTGAATGCTATTTTAAAAATCTCCCTAATCTCCTTAGCAAATTGCTGGCATGTTTCCATTCATATGTGTCTTATTTGAATTTTCCCTTGAAGACTGAAGTTGTCATTGACTATGCACTGTCCCCTTGGCATGAGCGACCATCTGGGGACCAGGTTCAAAATGATGACTGAGCTGCCTTCTACTTCCTCAAACATAGATAGTTCATTGAAAATGCTGGTGAGGACAGCTGTCAAATGTCCCGTCTGGGCCAGACAAGCTATACTCTGGAGGACCACCATAGGAAAGACATACCCTGTGCTTAATTAGTGCCTATGAGGTTTGACCAAATTTGTACGATCCTGCCTATAAAACACCCAGGAAATGCTTTCAGATTATTGGTTGCATTCCTGAATTCTATGTGGTTTTCAAATAACTCATTTGACACAAACGTTCTACCCCAGAAAATGATGTTAAAATGCATCCACGGTTGCAATTAAATTCTGAATGACAAGGCTGTCCTTAGGATTTAGGCATAATTCACTGCTTTGGATGATCAAACAAGGACCATGTGTTTGAACTACGTAGCACTAGTTACGTCTTTAAATGTCATACTCATACCATGAGGCATGCCTCCAAAGACAGGACTGGTCTAAAGTGACATCAGAATTTAGGTCACAGAACAAAAGCCAGAGAAAATGGCCAAATCCTTAACGTATTTCTATTATAAGATGTAGCCTGGAAATAATGATAACTCTGTAAATCATACTGCCTGGCAAGAATCGGTCATAAGCAATGAATTCTTGGTAAGACAGAAGTAGAAATGCAAGAATATTTTCAATACCTTTGATTAGATGTTTCAGAAGGGAGCCTCCCTCCCAAGAAAACACCTTTTAAAACGAACAACTCTGCTCTTTCCATTTGTTCCTAAAACCCAACACCGATGATTAGTAGTTACGCCATGGATGTTAGTTACACCAATATTTTAGTCTTATTAGAAAAGAGTGCTCAGTTCATAAGTTTCACACCTGCCCCCCAAACGTGGACATTAACCACAGGAAGCCACATGTAATCCCTCACACATAAGATACCTCACATGTAGACACCTTACTGATACCTCATTTATAGTTGTTGACATTTTCTGGACATTATTTTTTTTTAACTTCATTGAGATACAAAAAGCTGTTACGTAATTAGTATAAACAACTTAATACGTTTGGAGGTAAGTATACACCTATGAAACCACAGTCTATGTCATTAACATATCCATTACCTCCAAAAGTTTCCCACTTCCTTATTTATTATTCTTATTACTTTTTTGTCATAAGAACACAATATAAGATGTACAATATGAGTATATTGTTAAGTATACAATATGATATTGTTAATTATAGGCACTATGCTATCGAGTAGCTCTGTAGGATTTGTTCATCTTGTATAACTGAAACTCTATACCTTTTGACTAACATTGCCTCTCTTTCCCCTCCCCCTGGGCCCTGGCAACCACGATTCCACTCTATGCTTCTGTGAATCTGACCATATTAGATTCCTCATATAAGTGGTTTCATGTAGTGTTAGTCCTTCTGTGTCCGGCTTATGTCACTTAGCGTAATGTCCTCCAGGTTCCAGGCATCATTAATCACGCTCATCTGTCCCAGGCAAAGAGTAAGAAATTTTGTCCAACCTTCTTTCATTTTTACCTTCCCTCTCTACCAATGTACAAGCGCCTGGTCTCATTGTGACTTGTCTCTCTGTGAGACCATTAATCTCACATGTGAATCCAACCTACCTGCCTTCTGGCACTTTACAAATCATACCTTACCATAATGGGAAAAGTAGTTTGAGATATTTCGCTTCCAATAATCCATGGTTCCTAATTTTCCCACCATTGGCTAGATAGGAGAGGAATGGATATAGTCTAGAAAAAGAGTGGGTGCTTAGCTTTCAGTTTATATACATGTATATGTATTTCCTTGCTATAGCATATGTATATATGTATATATATGCCATACATATATGCTATGGCATATATATATATATATATATATATAGCATATATATATATATATATATGCCAGAATTTTCTAACTTCCCTAATTTCCAAGATTTTCAACATTTCAACATTTCAACCCCAATTTTCTTTTGCCAAGCAAAGCTTGGAGTTCCAAACACAGTTTTATCAGGAGTCAAGACAGAAGCTTTAATCATCAATGTGTGACTTAATCACTGTTCCTCACAACCTGGCAGGAACAGCAGTGTGGACTTGTCACGAACTGTGTGAGGCATTGTTACAGGCTGAATTGTGTCCCCCCTCCCAAATTCGTATGTTGAAGTCCTAATCCTCAATACCTCAGAATGTGACTACTTTCGGAGCGGTCTTTCACAGAGGTAATCAAGTTAAAATGAGGTCACTAAGGTGGGTCCTAAAGCAGTAAGACTTGGGTCTTTATAAAAAGGGGAAATTTGGGGATTTTATGCATGCGGGAGAAAGTGATGTGAAAAGGAAGAAGGTGTCTACAAGCCAAAGAGAGGCTTAGAACAGATCCTTCCCGCATTGCCCTCAGAAGAATCGACCCTGCCAGTTACTTAATTTTGGACGTCTAGTGTCCAGAACTGGGTGACCACAGCCTTCCATTGTGTCAGTCATCCTTTGTAGTGTTTTGTGACAGCAGCCCCAGCAAACTGGTACAGACATGTAGGTCCATTCAACAAACCCAAATTAAAGGGTCTACTATGTACCACATCCAAGGTGGGCTTTGGAGATAGAGCCACGAATATCATTCCTACCCTTATAGAAGTTAAAACTTAGTGTAGAAGACACTAAGCAAACCATGTAACCTAACTGTGTGTGTGTGTGTGTGTGTGTGTGTGTGTATGTGTGTGTGGGTGTGGGGGTGTGTGTGTGTGTGTGGGGGTGGGTGTGTGTGTGGACCATGCTCAACATTTGGAGCTGCTTTCTGCCCTGCTCTGTCCATGACCATTTGGGAACTCCTCAGGGCTCCGGGGTCAGGAGATGCCCTTGAAGTTAAGACTTGAAGGACAGGAAGAGAAGTCTTGGTGAAGAGACTGGGAAGAGTGTTCTAGAGAAAGGAAGCGGCTTTTAACAGCTCTCCCGCGTTTTCCCAGGAAGTTCAGCCCGTAGCCAGGAGGGTGTCAGGGCTGAGGTACGAGCCTGGTCTCTCAGCTCCCATCATAAGTACACTGTGTGCCACGTTCACTGACATGCCCTCGGGAGGGAGATCCCAATGGCCGAAACCAGCACACTGCCGCTGTGTCATCGTGAATCAGGTGCATGGCGAAAGCCACAGGGACAGGCAGCTGACACAGGGACATTTGCTGAGTACAAAGTACATGCATGACACTGCTGAAAGCCGTGACGGAAACAAAGATGAAAAAGACGTCCTCCGCTCATTCAAAATTCACTAGATTTCGACCAGGAGGGGACACTTACTAGTTGTTCACTTGGTAGTGATTTGGTTTCCCACACGCCTGTTGCGATCTTCAGTGCAAACATCACTTCAGGGCTTCAGGGGATGTGCGGCATGCATGGTCATCTGGTATCTCTTCTTGAATCGGCTTGGGTAGTGAAATACTCCGCTAAGAAATTTCCGCATAGTGGAAAGTCCCACATCTCGTTCAGTCCCGTATCGTAACTGAAGTTGCCAGAAGCACTTCTCTGTGTGCATGGCCCTTTATTTATGTATGGCTGAACATCACTCATGGGTCCAGATTTGGAATTCCTGGAGACCGTCAGAATCATGGACAATAACGTCTAATTTCATCATCAAAGACGCTATTTCATCATTTAATTAGACGCCACTTAAATCTGCGCTCGGGCCCCAGCAATGGTGAGTTGGAAATAGAGTAAATGCTTTACAAAATAAGTTTGCCTCCCTTGGATGTGTATGCCAAGGATGACATTACAAGCAATGCAAAACTAAGCCTGGCGGAGAAAATATTTCTCGAACTTCATTTAAATTAACATTTGTTTATAGTCAGGCGAGAGCTTTCTGCCTCTCCCCAGCTCAAAGTGAGCCCTGAGGACTTTTGATATGTCCCCCAGTGATTTAATTAAAAGATAAGGGGACGCTGGGAAATAGGAAGAAAAACACTTTGATGGAAGGGAAACGCAGAAATGAGGAGGAAGGATGGGGAAAGAGCGGAGGACAGGAACAGGGCCGGGCGGGGGTGGGGGGACGGCTTCACTAGAGACAGATTAACTAACAGGAAGCGCTGGGAGTACATGAAAGGAGGAAACATCACTTAAGATCCACACAGGTGATCAACACATTCCTGAAACCACTTCAACATATTAGGATAGCCTATCACTCTGGCAACAAAAAAAACAATCAAGATTATGTAGACCTTTTTCATCTTTCTCCTATTATGCTTTGGTGTCCTCTTACCGAGTAAAAGCCAACGGATGCACAAACCATAGAGGGGATCTGGAGGCCTCACCTGAACCCCTGTGGTGGGTTTTCATGAGTGCGAGCCCCTACCCATAGGTTCCCGTGCTCGGTGGGGCAGAGGAAGCGTAAAGCAACACCCCCAGCAGGACAGCGGAGTCTGCAGGGCCAAGTTCCCTACTTCTTAGGCTATTCTCGAAGCCAAAGGCCCCTCACACCCCAGCGCTGCCTCGATTTCTATGAAGCCCTCACTCCAAAGCAGAGGGGGCCAGGCAACTGTTGGGTATGAAGAATAACTCGAGGTAGAACCTCTCAGAGACTTTCCGAGGCCGCCTTCCAGCCACGGGCCAAGCAAAGGAGAACACACAGCCATCCTTTTCTCTAGGCACAAAGTTAAATGGATTGCGCGTATAAATGAATGAAAAAAATGGATGACTGTATCCATTTTTTCAGTTCTGTTTAGTTTGTCATCAGTGACATTTGAGGAAGTTTATGAATGGCAAACATCAGGCTTCAAGGACATAATTATGCCCTGGAGTTGTGTTTAAGTAACTAAGGGCAATGTTTAGATGATATTTCTATCGAAGTGGCTCACATTAAAACCCTACCAAGACCGTATCATAACTGTAAATTATAGGGGAGATTGCCTATTTGTGGAAATGAACTGTATGCAGCTTTATTAATTTTTCTGACAATATTTGCATCCCATTACTGGTACATTTATGATTATAATCATTATCTAAGCGGTACTGATTCTAATCCTATAATATTTCAACTGGATTTCACCGACCAGCCAACGCTTCTGACAATATTCAATGTTATAATGGTAATAGAGATAAAGAACTTTATTATAGGGATATACATTTAGAGGAAATATGTAGGGTGAAGGAAAGCATAACTCAGGATTACAGACAAGTGTATAAATAGAAAACAAACAAAACGCCTCTCCAACGTACCATGATACAAGATACAGTCATACTCTCTACATATAACTTCAAAATAAGAATTTACGCTAGAAAACAGTAAAGCAAGTGAACATTTTCAATCATCTCCATGATTTCTTTCAAAAGACACTAGTGCTGGGCGCCTGGGTGTCTCAGTCTGTTGAGCGTCCGACTTCGGCTCAGGTCATGATCTCTTGGTCTGTGAGTTCGATCCCCGCGTCGGGCTCTGTGCTGACAGCTCAGAGCCTGGAGTCTGCTTCGGATTCTGTGTCTCCCTCTCTGTCTGCCCCTCCCCTGCTGGTGCTCTGTCTCTCTCTCTTAAAACTAAATAAACATTAAAAAAAAATTAAGAAAATAAATAAAATAAAGAACACTAGTGCTGGGAATTCTAGCCCTTCTGGGCCTTTTTTGACTGTTATCTTCATCCTCTTAATTCAGAGAATCTGCCTAGATCTGTCTGGGTTCCTCTTTCCTGCTCAGTGGCCTGGAAACTTCTTCAGGACAGTAAGCTGGGCCAGTTGTAGGGCTTACCTTGTTTGCTTCTCATCACCCAGAGATCACTATCTTTCACTTCCTGATGCCAAGTGCCCCGAAAACCATCGTTTCACGTACACTTTGTCTGGTGATTTCGGCTGTTTCGAGGGAAGGGTTGATACAGCTTCTACTGTTCCTTCTGGGTTAGAGGTGAAAGTCAGAAAAAAAACATGGAAACTTTTATGGGGTAAATATTTTAAGGTTTTTTAAACGTTTATTTATTATTGAGAGACAGAGAAACACGGAGCATGAGCAGGCGAGGGGTGCAGAGAGGGGGAGACACAGAATCGGAAGCGGGCTCCAGGCTCTGAGCTGTCAGCAGAGATGGACACAGGGCTCGAACCCACCAGCTGTGAGATCATGACCTGAGCCGAAGTCAGACGCCCAACCGACTAAGCCACCCAAGCGCCCCTAAAAGAAACTTTTTAAAATCAAAGAGTTGAAGTTTCCTTTGTGTCGTTACCAAATATGATTGGTTACCATTAGCCGACCCTGTGGATTTTTTCTTTATTGCGTGTGAAGAAAGGAAAGACTCATAGGAACTGTTTTCTCCAAGTTCCCCAGAATGAGAAGTAGGTCACAGGCAGCTGAGCCATGTGTCTCTTCAACCTGGTGGGACTTAGAGCAAAAGAAAGGTATTTTGAAAATATCTAGTCTTAAAGTAACATATATTCTGAAACTTAGAATAGCTTCACACATCGCTTGAAAAAAAAGATGAGATAAAAGAAAGCTTACCTTCTATTCTTACATCAGTCCGAACCAAAATGCCTCCCCAACCAAAACAACAATTCGGTGTCTGTTATCCAAACTCTTCTTGTCTCAGTGAAAAACTGACAAATGTCTCAACTGCAAAAAAGTTCTTATCTCTTTCTTTGTTATGCTCTCCGATGATCCATATCCTAAGTGCATCTCTATTTTTGCCAGATAAGTACAAATTCAGAGAAAAGGTGATGGCCAGTACAGTGTGCTAATGAATCCAAGCCAGAAATCAAATTATACTGGTTCAAACATTTTTTGAAACGGAAACATTAATCTTACATAAATATTTGTGGAACACGTCCGTTGATTCTGTGGGTTTCCCTTGACATCAGTAAATTATTTAGTGCCCTCAACCCCACCGTCGTGGTCCTGACCTGACTCTGCAAAGGTGGGATTTATTTCTGCATCTATTCTCATATGTGAGCCTCAAATATACAGTCACCAGACTGAAGCTTCTGAAGATGTCTGCAGCGTTTGGATTTAGAAGATTCTCACTTGTGCAAATAAGGATAACCCTGGGGATCCGATCTAGGGGTCCTGTGCCCCACCATCGTGCCAAAAAGCAACATGCAGAGAGAAAGACAGGATACTGTGAAGTGATGTCAAAACACCAGAGATTTATATGCAGAAACAATAGCCCGTGAAGAATTCCATTATCTGAGGGAAGGCAGATGGGCTGTCCCTCTCCCTAGTCAACTGATCTCTCTATGAGAGAAAACTGTCCATCCACAGCTTCTCTTCCTTCTTAGTGCTGACTTTGTTATTGATTTTGGCCACATTTTGCTCACTATAAAATGCTTAGCAAGGATTTATACACAAGACCAGCTACATAATTTGCAAGGCCCAGTGCAAAACAAAAATATAGGGAGTCTTGTTCAAAAAATTAAGAATTTCAAGATGGCGGCAACGGAGCACTAAAGCAAGCACGGGGCCCTGTGTGCTTGCTCAGCTCTTAGGCCGTGATCCTGGCCCCGATCGCAGTGTGTGTTACTCAAACACGGGAGTTGCCATGGATGATTTTGTTGTGACCGTAAGCCCTGTCTTTGGGGATGCTCTTGAGCATAACCACATGAAACCAATAAGACCGAGGTTATGCAGTATCGTTTTCTACCTGCCATTGCCAATAGCAGAAGGTTGGAAAAAGACGTCACAGACTACAACTGGCAGCCCAGAGAGCAGTGGGTTGACTGATATGGCTTGGAGGAGTGCCTGTTATTAGAGAAAAAAAATGCAAAAATCAAATCTGGAAAATGGTGTTTGGATCACAGAAGAGCTGGTTATTCAGGAAATCATGTTCCTTTGTTAAAATTTGTTTGTTTTCACTAGACGATTGTGGGAGATTGACTTCTGTTTCAACTTTACGAGACCTCACGTTCTGTTTTATAAAGCTTATAACTTACCACGAAAATAGCATAAAAAACAAAAGAGGCTTACAACGTACAAATGGAACACATGTCATTATTTCCTTTTCTCCTAATTATCGTGTCTTGCCGTTGGTGTCATTATATGCATATTTTACTTGTAAATCTTTTCACTACAGTCTCTAACAGAATCGTTCCAAACTATAACATGCAAAAGGGGGACATATTTATGCGCAAAAAATTTTTGGGGAGTTTCAGTTTTCAAAGAACGTGCTCAAGATTAATTTTATAGAACTGTGTAGCTGTAGAGGCAGTGCAAACTTTTCATCTCACCCAGAATAGAAACATTTTAAACAAGATTCCCTGTGTCTTTCTGGTAAGTGATGGGGCACCTAGACATTCTGTGCCACATATGTACCCTCAGATCCCCTCTTGACCCCAGAATTGCCCAAGCCTCTCGCCAGCAGGCAGTTGCTGGCAATGTCTAGCTCTTGGAAAAGCTCCTGGATGGCGCAACGGCTCTTGCTGAAATTGTAGCTTCTGGAAATGGTGTCCAGGGTGATTCTGGAGTGTCGTGAAAATTGGTTTCACCACCTGGATCGCATGCCAGATGAGTAAGGAGGGAACACGAAAAAGGAGAGACCATTCTGGAGCCTGCAGAAAAGTTGTGTGGAAGGTTTATGGCTCTATGTAGCCTTTTGCTCCCCCTGAAGAAGAAAGCCGAACACGGTTTCAATGAGAAAGTTTTCAACCGTCATGTTCTTTCGTTCATTCATGTATCAAACACGAAAAATGCAGTGGGCTCAAGACATTCGCACTTCTTCAAGTGGAAATACAAAGTAAATATTTTGTCCTCAAATTAAAGTCTACTATGAGATAAACCAGAAAAAAGATATAAATGGAGGGCGGCCTGGGTGGCTCAGTCGGTGAAGCATCTGCTCAGGTCATGATCTTATGGCTCATGAGTCCAAGGCCGGCATCGGGTCAGCTGGAGTCCCACGTCACGTGAGCTCAAGCCCTGCTCCAGGTAAACACAAGCCCCACTTAGGGTGACCCCTGCTTCTCTCTCTCTCTTTCTCCCCTTCTCTTTCTCTCTCTCTGCCCTTCATGGGATTCTCTCTCTCCCTTTCTCTCTTCCCCCTTGCTCATTTGTGCTCTCTCTTTCTCAAAAAAAAAAAAAAAAAGAAAGAAAAAAAGAGCTATGATCAACAAAACTCATACAGCTGTGAGAGGGGGAGCCATTGGGGAAGTGTCCAGACTGAAAGGACAGGTGGGAATTAACCAGATGAACAGAGAGACAGGAATGTGCCTGAAAGTTTCAAGCAGGACCGGGGCGCGGTGACCCTGCCATGGGCCTGTGACGGTAAGCAGAGCTCGGACTCTGGAAGCTTTTAATGTCCCAATAACACCTTTTTTTTTTTTTTTTTAACTTTTTCCTGAAATAATGAGGCACTACGGAGAAATCTCAAGGACAGGCAACTGAGAATATGTCACCGACACAATTAGTCCCGGAAAAGGCACAAGCCTCGCATGGGGCATGTCAGCTAATCTGGAGTTAATTAAGAGGAAAGGGGCCGCACTAGGGCAGCAGTTTCTGGAACTTGTCTGCACACTGGAATCTCCTGGGAGAACTTCAAACTACGCTGATGGGTCTCACCCCCCAGAGATGAAGCTGCCCTGTGGCCTGAGATTTGGAATTTTTCCAAGATCTTCCAGCGAGTCTACTGAGCAAGCAAGTTTAGAGACTACTGCCTCGAGGGAAATGTAGCATTAGAAGAGACAAGAGTAGAGAAGAAAAGCACCGTAAAAGCATTGGTGGAGGAAGAGGAGAGGGCAAAGGAGAACGAGCAACCATGAAGGTAGAGAACAGGGGAAGAGAACTTTCTTCGAAAATGGGGAAGGAAGAGGCGACATGGAAGGATGCTCGACTAGAGTATAAGGATGAACCAGTAACCATCGGATATGCCCTTTAGAAACACTTGGGTGGTCTTGCAGGGGCAGCTCTAAATAGGTTCTAGATTGTGTTGGGTTCTAGAGGCAGTGGAAAATGGTAAGGCGGAGATTATTTTCAACAAACTTGCCTACAAAGGAAGAACCCGGAGACTTTGTTCCTCAAACTACTTCAGTAGCAGTAGAAAGACAGGTCTTCTCCCCTCCAACATGACTAGTGTCCTTCAAGCTTATCTATACCGTGTATTTTCTCTATACGTCACCCTCTACCCAAGTGATCCCCGTAAATCTCACTCTATAAGTCTGGTAAAAAATTTTTCGTCGCATTTAACTGTGCTGACACATTAAAACCTTTCTTCTACTGCCAGTACTTTATTCTCGGCTCTGTCTTCCCGTTGGCAAACGTAAGTCCTATCGCTGGAGAAAGTGGTTAGAACTTGGCATATAGAAATGGAAATGAACTTGTGTGTGCTTTCATTGTTAAAGGAGCCCTCTGTTGCCTTGGAAACCACAGTCTATGTGGAAGAAGCAGTGTATTCTGTGGGTAGATGAGAGAGCAATCAGGTATGCTATGTGTAAACATTGTGCATCCGTGTGAAGAAGCATTGGCCAAACTTTGTTGGCAGAAAGATCAGAATTTGGTTTTGGTATAAGTCACATGCCTGCTAAAATATATTTGCAAATTGTTTCTTGGGAAGAGCGAATATTACAGGGAACATAACTTTGTGACTTTTCCTTTGAACCCACGCCTCACAGAAAGTATCGCCAAAAGAGGGAAAGTGACCCAAAACCTAAGCCACATATTCAAGTCTTCTGTTCATCAATTTTGAGTATTCTAAGACGTGTGAATATTACATTTGTTCCCATATTACATATGTTAAGCTCATAGATTTACTTCGTAAGTCACAGCCACTAAGCAATAGGAACCTGATGGGGAACAAAAGTATTTGGGCGTCTTGAGGGAAGATGGAAAAAAATCATAAACCGCAGTGGCTGTTATGAACTTGGGAAGACAAAAGACTGTTCCTATAAGTCACTTTGAGGAATTTTAGAAAATAAGGTTTCAAAAACGGCAGCTTTAAAGGCTCTGACCTGCATAGGGTCACGTCGGTGATAGCCTTTCATTTATGACTTTCTCTTATGAAGAAAAAAGCACTCTTGTAAATAAATTTAATATATTTGTTTGGGTAATGTCTCCTCCTTTTACACAATAAGGATATATTAAGTAATCATTTTGTTCTTGGTATATGAATACAAGATCGTAAGACAGGACCTTTCCCCTCAATGAGCTTACATTTATGTGTGTGTGTGTGTGTGTGTGTGTGTGTGTGTGTGAGAGAGAGAGAGAGAGAGAGAGAGAGGGAGAGGGAGAGAGGGAGGGAGATAGAAACAGAGAGAGAGAAACAGAGAGAGAGAGAGAGGTTCATAGTTGGTAAGTCCAATGAAATATGGACGGGGTACACAGTGGTCCACAGACAGGAGCAGTCAGTTCAACATGGGAGAAATATAAATATAAAGTAACAACGACAACAGCAACAATAAGCTTCTATCAAGAAAGGATCCGAAAATTGGAATTTTGAACTTAAGTAGTCTTTGCCAAGTGAGAGTGGAGTAAAGATTTTTAGGTCGTTTTAAGAGCTGGGTGCTTAACACCATTTAAGCCACGATAGAAACATTTCATTATTAGTTCAGTCTTTTGTTAGCAGGCCTCCCGGTGGCTTGAAAGAGTCAAAGTACCTCCTTAAATGCCTTTATGCAGAGGGGAACTTATCCAACTGATGGCATCTAACCAGGTAAAAGCATTTGGTGACCATTTGTTCATCCCTTTTTTAGCTCTGTAAACTCACAGTGACCTCCTTTCTCTCAAAAGAAGTGCGTGTTCTAAAAATCCTTTTTGCTCTGATCCTACTATATTCATTCTTCTACCCTTTTAAAGAATAGCTATGTGTGTGGATGTTATAGCAAGATGTGTCAAACAAGGGAAAAAGAATATATATATAGGAAGAAATTAGGCTACTACAAAGGAGAAGAAATTAGGCTACTACAAAGGAGTAAAAAGTCATTTCTCCGTTAGTGGACTAATATCACTCACTTTTGAATAACTGCCTTATATAGGCCACTGTATGCAGACAGGTTTGGCTGAGTTTTTGTTTATTTGTTTGGTTCAGTTTGGTTCACCTCCACTATCAAGGACCTTAAAAATTAATCAAATTATAGATAGACGAATCCCAAATAATAGAAATCATCTCAGCATGGTGTTAACCTAAAAGTATATATGTGCACACACCCTTAGATATAAAGATAAATAAAAGATATATAATATAGTATATAAGGATTGGAATTAATATATATTATTAATATATGTATTATATATGCTTATATGTAATATATAATATAAAGATATATAAAGATTAGAATATGAAAGTGTTACAAAATATAGTTATTCAAGAAAGCTCCTTGAAGGAGATGTGTATTGATTGGAACACAAATTAAATAGGAAAAAGGGGACTTTGGCTTTAAGATAATATAAAACACATTTTTTTGCATGCTCCTTGCTTAGAATTTAGCTCAACAGAGCAAGGGGAACACAAAACAGAATCTCCAACTTCCGTAAAACCCAAAACACCTGTTACCTCAAACTGCAGAACGCAGAGCAAGTGTAGGAGGAGGAATTGATTTAGCAAAGTGCAAAATTTAAAATGTAAGTCTTTGCAGAGACAAACACTGTTACGAAACAAATAGTTAAGCCCACAAAGTTTGTTTAGTGTCGATCATTGGAACCACAGAGTACCATGGAAGGTGGGAGCAAGGCAAGGGGCTGAAGACGGAACTGGTTGAAACTCTAAGTAAGAGGTGGCTTTGTCCCCACCCCAGCCAGCACAGTTTGGAAGGAGAACAAAATGATAAATCAACAGACCGTGGGACAAAGAAGGCGTAAAAAGGAACATCAACTTAAAATCTTCAACATTTGACTAAAAAGACTTTTAGTGAGGTGGGGGAAGGGGGAAAGAATAGAAAAACATTGCTGAGAAATTAGAAATGAAAATTGCCTAGAACTGAAAGATGTTAAGTTCTGACCCAATCATGAAATTTCAGAACGTGGAGGGTAAAGAAAAATCTCTGAATATCCTAGGGAGACAAAAAAAAAAAAAAAAAAAATAGATGTCACCTACCAAGTTTGGGAAATGAGAAAGTCATTGAACTTCTTAGTAGAATATTGAATTCTAGAAGATGATGGAGTTATACTGTCAAATTCTTAGTGAAAATGATTTTTTTAACCAGAAAACTATACCAGCTAAATTATCATTCATCTGTGAGTTAATGAGATATCAGACTAGAAATGTCTAAGAAAGATTTATCTCTCTCCCTCCTACCCTGAAAAAATTTTTAAAAATAAAACAAAGACCAAAACAATGTGCTAGTGAAGACAGATCCCAGAGCAAAAGAGTTGTATGTAGCTGAGAACACTGCTGCTCAAACTGCCTTTGGAGAAAGACCAATTTTTATTTTTGTTTTTATTTTTTACCCCATTGTGGACTAATACTTTTATAAATTACAATAGGAGTGAATTTCAAAAAAAAATGATTAATGACCTGGGATACTATGACAATGTCAAATTGCTATGAAAGTTTCTAAAACTCACTTTTAATTTCTGTACTTATTCTGTTACAAATAGGAAGCAAATAGTCCTCCCACTTGCACCAGTGTAAATATAGTATTAAGATAGGAAAGTAAATACAAGGAAACAAATATATAACAAGTTGCCACTGGGAATTGGATGAAGAAGTCAAACAAGTGAAGAGGGAGGAGGCAGAGATCACTATTTTTCATGTAATTATTTTGTCCAATGAAATAGGAACTCTGAAGGTGTGTTTTGTGAAAATTAAAAATTTTAAAAATTATGAAGCCAAGGGAACTATAGTGAGGTAAGTGGGAATAGGTGAAGCTGCCTGAGTTATAAAGCGGCTTGGGGGATGAGTCAGAGCTAAATGTTAGAGGAAGGTATATGAAGTGACAGATTATGTTTGACTAGGGCTGAAAATCCATGGCAATAGGAGGGGAAAATTCATTCACTCATTCTTTCGACAGAGATCTATGAACTGCCTGCTTTGGGCTAGGTACTATTCTATGTACTATTGAAGATACAACAGGAAAAAAAAGTCTTGGTTGCTATGGAGATTTTTTTCTAGTGGTAGGGAGCCTGACCACAACAGAGAAGTAAGTAAACTATGTGATCTATTAAGTGGTTAAGTGTTGCTGAGAAAACAGGGTAGTAAAGGAAGATGGGGTAGAACAGGGTGGTAATTTTAGTTCACCATGATTCTGTATGCAAATGATGCTGTACCTTTGAACTCATGACCAGGGAGTTTTACCTCTTCTTCAATAAACTCTAAGAAGGAGAAATACCCTGGGGGAGTACAGGGAATAAGTTTTTGTGGGATGAGCATGCTTGGTGTAATATTTTGACTGAAACTGATACCATTAATTGAATGCAAAGGATGCTTCAAAGTTGAGCCTCTTATAATCCAAGAAGAAAGTTGACTCTTCACATACAAAAGTCAGTATTTCCTATTTGAAATCTAAGGAGAATATTATTACTGAGAGTGAAGGAGAAAGGAACTGAGAGTAAAGGAGAAAGGAACATATGATGACATATGTGCCCTTGAAGTCCAAGGAAACAGAGTAGACATCAGATCTAGAAGGAGCCACAGGACAGTCAATACTTGGTCCCCCTTTCCCTTCCCGCAGTTTTGGGAAGGATGAGATGGGGCCGAAGAAGAGGGACAGATTCTTTCTCAGCTCCCCATTTCTGCCAGCCACCGTCAGGCACTCTACATAGATTTTCTCATTTAATTTGGTAGCCCTTGAGAGTGGTATTATTTTCTCCAGTTCAGAGGTAAGTATGCTCCCCCTAAAAGGGTAAGTGACCACACGGGATGGGGAGCGGGGGGTGGGGGAGCAATCTCTGAAAACCAGAAATCAAACCGGGTCTATGTCAAAAGAATAGGAACAAAGAGGAAGCGGATGCATCCTGCAAACAAGGTAAGCATGGTACCATCCACTTTCCTTCCTCTGTGGCAGGTGATGTAGTAACACCTTCTTCCACCCACCCCCCACCATCCCTGCTCAGGACTGTCACATGAAGGAACAGAGACCGCAGTCCCTGCAGGTCCCAGTTCCCCACTGCCTAGAGGTGTTGAGATGGTGGAGAACCAGATGAGCAGGTGGGAAGGCACACACATGGGAGGAAACATCTCTTCACACTCCTGGAGTAGTTGAGCCAAGAAAAACAAATAATGCTTCAAAAAAACAAGTCAAGTTTGATACCAATGCTTCTATCATTCCAAATTTCTAGCGGGTACAATTTCTTTGTATTCTCTCTCTCGACCTAGTTTTATTCCAAATGGCTGACGCCAGAGTTCCTTTTTATCATTCCTGCTAGTTTATAACAAAGGCTTTCCACATTGGTTTGACTAGTGTTTTGCTTAGACCCTGGTCCCCAGCACCAATTGCTTGCAAATTATAGTCCTTGTTCTTGATGTGAACAGGCACCAAGGCTAGAGCAGGCTGGTACTATCCAGTGGAGGCCACACAATCATCAGGAAAGAAGGTGCTACTGAAAGTACAGAGACAGGGGAGCCAAAAGGCTCGCAGAGGAGTCAATGGCTCAGAAATCTTTGGAAAATCACCATTGTTTCCTTCATTGAAAATAACAATGTTAGGTGTTAGGGGAATCTTTAGAAACAACATTCTGGGATAAAGTCCTTTATACATTGCTCATCTTCTTTGCTGGATTTCCGTTTGTTAAGATTTCTACGGCCTCATCCCTGGGAGAGTGCTGGTAAATGCAGGGAAAACAAAACTAGTATGAGCGTCTTACGCAAAATGGTACCAGGTTGGTCCCTTCCTCTCTTTCTGGCCTTCTCTGTGATTGTGAGTAATCTGTGATTATTTACTCTGATTGCTTCCCCTCAGTTATGGGCTAAACTGTGTCCACTCGATATTCGTATGTTGAAGCCCTAATGCCCAGTACTCAGAATGTGACTGCATTCGGAGGTGACGTCTTTAAAGTGGTAATTGAGTTCAAATGAGGTCATTGGAGTTTCAAACAGAGAGGGAGACAAACCATAAGAGACTCTCAAATACAGAGCACAAACTGAGGGTTGATGGGGGAATGGGTTGGGGGAGAGAAGAGAATGGGAGATGGGCATTGAGGAGGGCACTGGTTGGGACGAGCACTGGGTGTTGTATGTAAGCGATGAGTCATGGGAATCTACTCCCAAAACCAAGAGCACACTGTATACACAGTATAAAGCTCACACTGTGAGTTAACTTGACAATAAATGATATTGAAAGTAAATAATAAAAATTAAAAAAGAAAATGAGGTCATTGGGGTGTGCCCTAATCCAATATGACTGATGTCCCGATAGGAAGAGATCAGACACAGACATGCATTGAGGAAAAGCCATGTGAAGACACAGGGAGAAGGCGGACATCTATAAGCCAAGGGGAGGCCTCAGGAGAAACCAACCTGCTGACAGGTCTGATTTCTAGCTGCCAGAAGTAGGAGAAAATAGAAAATAAAATTCCATTGTCTAAGCCACCCAGTCTGGTTACTCTGCTATGGCAGCCGAAACACACGAATGCACCCTTCCTTCTAAAGCCTTGATCCACTAACATCACAGCACAATCTGCTAGAGCTAATATGACAGCCTTTTATGAAGGAAAAAATAAAAGGGAGTGGGTTCCAGTCTCTTAACACCGTCCAGAGTTTCATGACCTTTCACCCTTCAACTCACCACCTTTCTTCATCTGTGGTTTGAAGACGGTCGGTTGGTTCGTTCTGGGTAGGATTGAGTCTAAAGGAAAAAGGAAAGGCTCTTCTACAAATTTATCTTTGAGGGGAAAAGGGCCGTGGGAAGTGAAATCTGTATGGGCAACTACGTAGTGCAGTCCCTCAAGGCAATTCTTCTCCTCCTGGCACCGAAATAATAAGCAACGTAAATCTGAGCACGGTGGACGGGTTCCCCCACTCAGCGGGTGAAAATCAGATAAGCGCTTCTCCCCTAGGTCCCATTCACCACAAATCTTAGCTGTACATCGACAGCAATAAACACAAAAAGTGAAGGCACCTGGGTGACTTCTTTGCTGTCTTTGGTAGTATTGAAGTTTTTAGGATGAGTATCGATGCCTTTCTTTTTTCTTAGCACAAGACCCCAGTCATGCTTTGTGCAAATTGATATGCATAAACACATACACACAAGCACTAACTTGACTGGAAAGGAAAGTGGATCGTATTAGGGATCTTATCACCTAATGTAAACAGCTTCATGACAAAAGCAATTAGGCTTTAATGGTTACATAGTCCTCAATTCTTGATCGTTTAATGGACCCGAGCTTTATGCGCAAGTCACAAAACACATGTTGCTGAGCCCAACAGAGTACTTATCACCGAGAGATGGTATGTTCAGAATAGAGATGTCAGAAGCTGCACACAGAAGTTAAAGTGGAGTTCTCTCCCATTGTTGATTTAAAAAAATAAAAGCTTAATAAAATCAGTATTACCACACAGTCTCACTGACTAGAGACCAAGGAGGGAAAAATGATACCAGCCTTTGTTTTGCCTTAAGAAGCAGCAAATTAAGTGATATCTTATGAACTTCCCGTACATAATCTGAATTTGGTATTCCAGTGCTATCCTGCCAGCCTTTTTATGTCTCTATATATTCATCAGCTATTTAAAAAAAAAAAAAACAAAAAAAAAAAAAAACAGAATCAAAACCCACCAAAACTGCATCTGGTAGGTCAACTTTACTTCTGGTCTACGGAGCCATTCTCATCCAGGTTCCCTCATGACCAAAGAATTGGAAGGAAGCATAATGGATGATCAGGTGGTCTCACAAAAATTAAATTACCCCCAAAAGCATAATTTTCAGAGTGTGTGTGTGTGTGTGTGTGTGTGTGTCCAGGTATTCCACAATACCCTTTAGAAGTTCACCCTTAGTCTAGCCAATCCACGAAACAAGAATCACCATACTCTTCATATTCTGATGCCTGAAAGCTGATGTCAGAATGGGTCCTACTAAGAAACCAATTCATACTGATCATTTCAAGAGCGGAGCACTTTCTACTCCTACAAATGCCAGAACATCACTTCTTAAGAACAAACCACGTCTGGCATTTGTGTGGTGCTTTATAATTGCGAGGTCCTATATACGTGGCTGCACTTGATCCCGAAAATGACTGTAGGAGTTTTTGAAGGCAAGTGTGAGTCCCCCAGTGTCTGAGGATGAGCCTTCCAGAGACATAGTCTCAGCCAAAGATTGAAATGCAAGTGATTTGCTAAGGAAGTGTTCCCAGGAGCGACTGGTAATGGGCAATTAAGACCCGACAGGGGAAGAAGCCAGGCAGACAAGTGGTTTTAGGGAAAGTCCCGGGCTCAGCCCGATCCCACAGAGGAACTGTGGGTGTAAATGCTGCTTTGTAGTCTGTAGTGGCTGAGTCAGTGTTCTGGCATCCATTGGGTGGTAGCTAATGGTGCCCATAGCACGTGCCTTCTGCTCATGTCCTACAAGAGCTCTAGGTGCTGTGTTAAGTCAGGAGTAGCAGCGGTGGTTAAAGAGGCCCAGGGGACCTAGCAGAAGCAGTGACAGTCTCCTCCACCCACCGGCAGTGGAGGGACGTAAGCCTCCCAGGAACTCTTTATTCACCGGGAATTCCCAGCTACCGTGTGGAAAACATTTTTTAATGTATCACTATGTTTTTTTAATGAATTTTTATTATTTAAAGTCAACACCAATTAGTTACACATCCAATAATCTGGAGAGTCACCTAGATGAATTAAGGCATCTCTCAATACAGATGAATCAAAGCTGCATTATACACGCTATTTGTCTCCCATTAAAACCAAAAAGAGCCAACAGTATCAGGGGACTGGTGCACTGCTTCCATGGTCAATACATCTATATGGTATAGCCTAATGACATTGAATAACAAAAGTCAAAAACATAACAGTTTTGGGGTGCCTGGGTGGCTCGGTCGGTTGAGCATCTGACTTCAGCTCAGGTTATGATCTCCTGGTTCGTGGGTTCGAACCCCACATCGGGCTCTGTGCTGACGGCTCAGAGCCTGGAGCCTGCTTCGGATTCTGCGTCTCCCTCTCTCCCTGCCCCTCCCCCGCTCGTGCTCTGTCTCTCTCTGTCGCTCAAAAATAATAAAAATCAATAAACGTTAAAAGCATTAGACTTTTAAATCCAATGAAACCAAATACAAAGATTAAAAAGTTGACTGTTAATCCTGAGAATAAAGAAATCACAAATGTGAATAAAAGAATCTGAACCATGACCCTCTCTCTCTCTCTCTCACCAAAGTAAAGATGAAATGCAAAACAAAACCCACACGATTTGAGTTGGTTGGCTAACCATCAAAGTTTAACCCAGAAAATTATGAAGGACTCTTTTCCCCAGATATTAAGAATATTTCAAGAGTATTTGCAAACCATTTTCCAGGATAAAAGGAAGGAATTATCCTAACAAACTAAAGTCCAGGCCAGATGGCCTCACTGATGAATTCCACAAAACATTTAAAGAAGAATTAATGCCGATACTTCTCAAACTCTTCCGAAAACTTAAAGAAGAGGGGATAAACCCTAACTCATTCTACGAAGCAATATTACCCTGGACTAAACCCGCAGAAAGACAAATACCGTATGATTTCACTCACATGTGGAATCTAAAAACTAAACAAATGAACAAACAAAACGCATAGATACAGAGAATAGATCGGTGGTTATCAAAGGGGAAAAGAGTTGGGGGTGGGTGACAAGAAAAAAGTGGGTAAATTTTATGGTGATGGTTGCTAAGCAGACATATTGTAGTGTTCACCTCCTCGTGCATACAAATATCAAATTATTATATTGTACTCCTGAAACTACTATAATGTTATATATCAATTTAGTTCAAGAAAAAAAGAAAAAAAAGAATACTGTATATAGGCCAATCCCCTTTATGAATATTTATGCAAAAACCTCAACAAGTTCCCAGCAAACCAAATGCAGCAGCATATTAAAAGGATTACATGCCATGACCAAGTGGGAACGCACAGAATATCAATCAATGTAATACACCACATTAAGAGAATAAAACAAACCAACCATATGGCACATCAGTTGACACAGAAGGAGCATTTGACAAAATCGAACATCCTTTCAGGATAAAAACACTCAGAAAACTGAACGTTTCCCAACGTGATCCAAGGTAATAATGAAAAATCTACGGCTAACCTCATGCTCAGTGGTGGGAGTTTTTGAAGCACATCCACAGTGAGACATAAATCAGTAATTCATTCATTTTTATCACTGAATAATATTCAGCTTTATGTGGAAGAAGCCCTACACAAAAGATCACATATGGCATGACTCCATTTGTATGACATATCCCAAATAAGCAAATCCATACAGACAGAAGGCAAGGGAGTGGTTTTTTAGGGATTGGGGACAGTGGAGAACAGGGGAGTCACTGTTTAATGGGCACAGGGTTCCCCTTTGGAGTAATCAAGATGGTTTGGATCTAGATAGAAGCGCTGCTTGCACAACAGTGGATATACTAAATACCACTGAATTGCCCACTTTACAACGGTTCACTTCATGTCAGGTGACCGTTCACCTCAATTCAAAAGAGAAAGGAAGAATTATGCTTCTATTTGCTCACTGTAACAAAATCACATAAGCTCAGGTGGATGAAGGGAACACAGAAGAAAGGTTTATCTCTAACTTAAGTAATTCTAATTCAGGAATCCCAGGCCAAACACCTCAATTCTGGAAAGGACTTCAACATCTGGTTACCAGCCCACCCACCTGGCCCTGGTGTAGACTTCCACTCTCCTCCGCTCTCCCCCGCCAGCAGACCGGCCCCCCTGAGACAGACCATTCCCTTCCTGAATAGTCCTACTAGAAAATTCCTTCATGTAATCAGCCAAATGAGGGCCTCCCTGTGTGACACGTATAAGAAATAATGAATTTCATCTCACAGTAGAAGTGGGGTCAGCTTTGCAACCTCCCGGGCTGGCACCGATGATACATTTTACGGGGATATTAACCATGCTATTCAAAAGCAAGTTCACATTCAGAAATAATCATTTGGATTTCCCGGTTGGGGTTTTTTTGTTTGTTTGTTTGGTTGGTTGGTTGGTTCTTTGGAGGTCAAACAGACTGCAAACGTCCAGGTCAACCCACCTAGGGATACCTTCTTTGATAATTCATTTCTTTTAAGTTTAAATTCTCAACAGTTGTGCTGAGGATTCTGACCTTCAGAAGTCCACTCCAGGCGTCGCTTCCAATCAAAGACAGGACTGGGAAAATAGAGGAATGAGCCCCCAGCATCAAACTGTAAGGTGAGCTATGACGTTAAGTGAGCCGGCACATCAGAGAAAACAATAACGATTAAATTAGCTGTGAAACCAATGCTGACACACACATCCACACTCATGAAAATGCACACACACACACACACACACACACACACACTGTTAAATGCATTTCATATACTATTTCATTTAATCTTCTCAACAACTCCATAAGGTAGGTACTATAGTGCTCTCATTTTACAGATGGAAAAATTAAAGCGGAGAGAGATTTAGGAATTTACCAAAGGTCAGGTACCTAGAAAGTAGTGAACAGTGATACCAGCTAAGACCTGAGGGTGTTTACTACTGTGATATCTCGCGTGAAAGTGGAAAAGACATCAGTGAGGAGTCAGAGACTGGCCCTAAATTCTAGTCTAGGTGTTGCTATTCATTCTCTGCTTGCTTTGGGCAAAATCACTTGATTTGTCACTTGGTGCCTCTCCTTCCTCTTCTCCCCTCTCCCTCCTCCTCAAACACTACCTCCTCTCTCCCTCCTCCCTCTCTCCCTTCTCTCTCTTTTTCTCTAAACCAATAAAATTGCACTAGATTATATCTTTGGCCCAATTTTTCCCTTACACAGTTTGTAAATCTATACTATGAATAGTTAAGTACACGTAGAATGTATGGAGCAGGTGTCTCCGAGAATATTCTTGGAAGTTTCCTTTTTCGTGATGAAAACTCATTTATATAAACTGAACTCGAAAGGGTTTGCCGTTCTTATGGAAAGAGGAATGTAAAACCGCAAGAACGTGAGCCATCTTTGACTTTCCTTGACTTGCAGCTCAATCGTCTTCCCATATGAGGCTGAAACAGATAAGCAAATTGACCGGAAGGGATATGCTCATGTTGTTCTGGAAAGTAAATGTTTTACATTAACCTTAAATAAGTTCTGCTGCTGACATTGTTGATTTTCGGTTCCCGTTGTGTAGTTCCTTCTTCTCAGTGGCTGTCGCTGAATAGTTTTGTCCTGTTTTTCTGTTTGTTTGTCGTGTTTGTTTCTGTTTTTGTTTTTTTGCACGAGAAACAGTCGTCCGTCATGCAAAATGAGGACCACGTGACTCAGCCATTGAGAAGGGGTTGGCTTTTCCATTTCGCTTTCATATCTAATAACCACCATTATCATTTAATACCTATAGAGATGAGCCTTGAAATAAACAGTCTTCCAGATTTCCCCACGAACTATAATTATATCTCAAAATGAAAAATCGCATTTTCATTTTGAAAGATAATTGCCGTTGCTAAGATGTGAATGAATGAACAAACCACAGCTGTTTCTAAAAGCCTGTAAATGTCTTCTTATCATTTTCTGTAGCTGCACTTTCTTTCCATCTAGCACAATTTTCAGACATTTTAGTGTCCCCAATCACCTCTCATTGACACAGACATAAATTCCATCTGATTTATTTACTAGCGGAAACGACAAGCCCCTTTCATAAGGTTTGCTTGCAACAAAATATCGCTGCGGCAGCGCACCAAAAAACTACATGCACAATTAAACGCATAAAAATAAATTTCCATTCACATTTAAAAGCAAAGGCCCTAAGAGAATTATTTGTAAGTGTGGAGTGAGGATGGGCCGTGGGGGCAGACTTGCGTACGTGAGCAAATGCAGAGGATCAAAAGACGTATTTCCCAACTCTTTTAACCAAAACTCTGAAGCAAGTATGGCTTCCGCAACACAATAAAAAAGTGATTTCACTATGTATGACATGCGTGATGGACAAAATGCCAAAAACTCCATTTCCTCATCATCAAATGGAATAAAAATTCCAACTCTGTAAGGTTGTTTTGACATTCAGATTAAATAATAGATGCTGTTAAAATATTGTGTAAATTATAACAGGCCACAACAAATGTACGGTAATGTAATTGTCAAGATACTGCATCATGCAAAGCTTTTATAGCTCATGTATCATGTTAAAGTGATTGATCAGGGCACCTGGGTCAAAACTCCAAGGTAGTATTTTTAATATTTACATTCAAAGGCAGGCTGGTGAACAAACTGAAGATCCATTTTCAGCTCCCACCCCAAGTAGAAAATGATCGATTATTCCTGACAAATGGGCTTTCAGTGACCGCCCTTCTTGTTATCCCATGTTCTGTCATGATGCTGGTACTAAATTTTTGTAAGCGTCTCTCCTTGTAGCATAGTTTAATTGCTTCCTCTATCCTTTTTATTTGTGGTCATCCGAAGTCAACCCCGAAGGCTTATTTCGGTGTGGCAACCAATCTTGGTAGGAATATGTCAGAAGTGATATTGGGTACTCCGGAATGAATCACTGTGAATTACATGACTTCACACAGACCCATTATCCTAAAAGCTAAATCGGATCACTGTATGGAAGTGGGGACCACCAGACACACCCACTAAAAAGGTATATTTGTAATTATCAGGTAACCTATGGTGTGATATGACCGGCACCTTGCCAATATCTTATTCTTCAGCAACTTTCACTAACGGTCTTCACATCCCTTATTGATCCTTGTCTGGGTCACTCAGATTATTGGGCATTGCAAAAGGTTGATTGTCCAAGTATTTCATGATTTCTGAACAAAAAAGCTGCTGCATTTATTTGCTCATATTCTCCCATTAAGGAGAGCTTTCCTTCGTTGCCTAGGGGTGAACCACTTTATACCGCAGCTTTCTTAAAATCGGGATGCGTGCGTTTTTGTGAAAATGCTGTGTTGACACTTTCTGGTAATAAACAAGAAAGTGTCCCCATAAGAACATTTTAGATTCTAAATAATATCAGATTCTAAATATATACAATATATATTTATTAGTTTTAATGGCATAAACATGAAGTCGATTGGATCACACGCTCATTAGCCTAATAAATATAACAATAAAACCCATCAGAAAATATAAAACATCAGGTTTTGAGAACTTTGTCTCAGAGCTGAAGCATGACACTCCATTTCCTCTTCAACAAAAGTTTGTCTCTCTTGCTTGCAGTGAATGTTCCTCAAGGTAAAATTCCTCCACACATGTGCACCCATGTTCTTATTCCTCCCTGACAAACAACCTCACATGTCACGTATCGGTATGCCTATGTCGTAAGTCTCTCCATAAAAAGCAGCACAACCCAGGAACGCATGTGGTTAGTCTAATCAGCCCCAAAGAGTGAAGCTCTTCACATTTTTGTATTACGCTACGAATGCAACTTGTAAACATGCATCTGGAGACACCGTTTTTTCTGCGAACTAGGGCAGTTTCGTTCAGGCGTGAATGGGCGTGACAGGAATGGGGGTGACAGCGGACATCACAGTCCCTCTAGGCAGAGTCCCTGCCTCTCTGTGCTTGTGCCCTGCCTCTGTCTGAACCCTCCCAGGGGCTGGGGGACTGGATTCTCACAGACTCACCCAGCAGCTTACTCGCTCTGCAGAATGACCAAGAGGTAAGGAGGTTATCTTTTGTACTGAGCGCAAATTTGTGTTTTGGTAGTTTTTGCTGATTCACCTAAGTCCACTTTCTGAAGGAATACAAGTTTAATACTTCTTGTGTAAGAAAGCTGTTCCCTTACTGATTTTGACTATTTTTTAAATGTTGATTTATTTATTTTGAGAGTGAGAGAGCGAGCAAGTGTTCACGTGTGAGCCAGGGAGAGACAGAGAGAGAGAATCCCAAGCAGGCTCTGCGATGTCAATGCAGAGCTCCCCACAGGGCTTGATCTCACATACCATGAGATCATGACTTGAGCCAAATCGAGCGTCTGTCGCTTACCCAATTGAGCGACCCTGGTGTCCTAGCTGTTCCCTTATGTTAAAAGGAGCTCATTCCTCTGCACTGTTTTGTGTTCTCAACTTTAAGCTGTGCGTCTAAACTTCCTCCTACCATTCATTATGGAGCGTCACTTCCAGATCATTCTGTAGCTTTGGTGGCCTCCTCAGATTGCACTCCTATCCCCCATAGACCTACCAACAATGTGATACCAGAACCCTCCCTGCACAGCAGGGTACAAAGTGCAGACAGATGGCCCGTGAGACCTGTGCCCTGGCTTTGGCTTCCCTCAAGCGCACTGGGTTGTGACGTGTTTTGTCAGTGATGATAAGAGAAATGACCAAGCGCTGAATAAGGACCAAACTCCGAGTCTTGCCAACATCGCCTTATTGAACTCCTAAAACAACGTTAGAAGTAGTGTGTTCATTTTCTATTGCTGCCATAACACATCATCACAATTTTGTCAGCTTAGGACAACTCCCTAGGTCGGATGTCCTGGGATGGTACTCAGGTTAAACTCAAGGGCTCTTCAAGGCTGTGCTCCTTTCTGGAAGCTCTTGGGGAGAACCTGTTTCCTTGCTCATGCAAGTTGTTGGCAGAATTCGGGTCCTTGCTGTGATAGGGCCAAGGTCCCATATCCTTGTTGGTATCAGCTGAGGGTCATCCCTGACTTCTTTGGGCAAATCTTTCTCTGGGCAAAGCCACTGCCTCCCTCCCCTTCCAAGCCGGGTTTGTTCCCTCTTATGATGTAAATCCCTCCTACCTGTTCTTCCACCCTTAGAGCTCTCCTCAGCTCTCCTCTTCTGTCTTCCTCTTCCCGTTTTGAGGGTCCATGTGATTACACTGAAACCATCCAGACAATCTAGGATAATCTTCCTATTTTAAGGTCAGCTGGTTGGCATCCTTAATTCCATCTGCAACTCAATTCCCTTTGCCAGGTAGTGTAAGTCCTCCTGGGCCTAACAAAGGGAAGTGAAGATCGAGAGGCATAAACTCCTGCTCGCGACAAGTAGGTGTTAATGTCTCCACGTCACAAACAAAGAGCATTGAGGCACAAAGAATAGCAGCTGGAAGCAAATCTAGAACTATCCTTCTTGGACCTGGATTTCATGCACCTGGTAAAGAAGCTCCAGTTTAAGAACCAAAACGAATGAACTCGTAGAAACTTAAAATTGTAAATGTTCGAAAAGCAGTGATGTAAGTTCAGGTCTCAGTTTATTAGTGTGTTTGTTTGATTACGGCAGAATGGAGAGGGACCCAGCTGGACTCACCTGGTGGCAGCTGATAAGTTTACAACACTAACCACAGGAAATGGGATTCCTGGGCTACCCCTGGGGCAAAACACACAGCCAGAACCCTCCCTCTTTGCCTGAGCTGACATCGCTGTACCTGTTGGGACCTAAAGATAAGCAGTCACCTCCCTGACCAGAGAAAGCAGAACTCAACAACAAGGAGACCTTCTAGATACCAATACAGAATCCCATCTCCCTTCTCTTCCAAGAGCACGCCCCAAGGCCGGCCATGCTGGTGGGATTGCAGGGCACGCTCCTGTGTGCTCGAGGGGGTGACCAAGGCAAGCTTGCCGTTTAACATGCAATTGGTCTTGTGTTTGTTCCTGGGAACGTGCGCAAATCTCAGATCTTAAGAAATGCGCCTTGTCTCGGAACTCTTGTGCACTGCTACTGGAAATGCGAAGCATGCAACCACGATGGAGAACGGCACGGAGGTGTCTTAAAACACTGAACATAGAATTTCCATATGGTCCAGCAATCCCACTTGTAGGTACTCACCCCAAAGAGGTAAAAGCGGGGTCTCAAAGGGAAATTTGCACACTGATGTTCATTGCAGAATTATTCACAATACTCCAGAGGTGAGAGGAAGCCGATGTCTGTCAGAGGACAAATGGGCAAAGAGAACAGGAGGAAGGCACGCAGTGGAATATTCTTCAGCTAGAAGAAGTATAGAAATCCTGGCGCGTGGTACACCACGGATGAAGCGTGAGGACATTAAACCGAAATCAGCCAGTCACAAAAGACACATATCGTATTATGCACTCATGCAAGGTGTCTAAGCGAGTCAAACCCATAAAAACAGAAAGCAGAATAATGGTGGCCAGAGGCTGGAGGAAGAAGAAAGGACGGGGAATTCTTGTCCAGGGGGTAAAGAAGTGCAGCTTTGCAAAATGAAAAAGTTCCGGAGATCACAACAGTGTGAATATAATTAAAACTACTGAACTGTACAGTTAAAAATAGTCAAGACGGGTGAATTTTATGTTATAAAATTATGTTTTTACCACAATAAAAAAATGGGAAATGCTGAGTCTCTTCATTATTATGCAAATTTAGTTTGCCTCCCCAGACTCCAGTGAAATTGCCTCCAAAGAATGACAGCTGGTGCATTCAGCAAATCTAAGCTTCTCCACTATAAATATAAAGTTCTAGAATATAAACTCCTCGTGAATGTTTCCTTGAACGTGATCTGCATTACTGGGCACGTACCAGGTGCCCCATAAGAACCTGTTCAATAAAGGAGGGGAGAACGCAAACCAGTAAGTGACGGATTTAAGAAAAAAATAGAAACTCTCTAAAGAAAGTAAACCCAGGGCGCCTGGGTGGCTCAGTTGGTTAAGCGTCCAACTTCAGCTCGGGTCATGATCTCACGGTTCGTGAGTGTGAGCCCTGTGTTGGGCTCTGTGCTGACAGCTCAGAGTTCTGTGTTGTCTCCCTCTCTCTATGCCCCTGCCCTGCTTGTGTTCACTCACCCTCAAAAATAAATAAATAGACGTTAAAAAAAAAAGGGGGGTGCCTGGGTGGCTCAGTCGGTTGGGCGTCCGACTTCGGCTCAGGTCATGATCTCAAGGTCCGTGAGTTCAAGCCCCGTGTCGGGCTCTGTGCTGACAGCTCAGAGCCTGGAGCCTACTTCTGCTTCTGTGTCTCCCTCTCTCTCTGCCCCTAACCCACTCGCATTCTGTCTCTGTGTCTCTCAAAAATAAATAAACATTAAAAAATTAAAAAAAAAAAAAAAAGGAAGAAGAAAGTAAAAGAAGGCATGTCTGTAACATATGTGGATTGGGACAGATTTACCAAAGAGGAGTTAAAGGTCATCCTGAGTTTTCAGGCCTGAAAGACTTGAAGACAGTGGTATTCTTGGCTGCATTAGTGACAAGAACCAATCTATAAGAATACTGAGCAATTTTCTTCCTTCTCAAAGTAATGTTCTCACCCTCAATTTAAGACTGAATATAGAAGATCCAATGTAATCTAGATGTTCTGTTCATAGCGACTGCTGAAGTCTTGACCAGTTGCCTTTGCTTTTTCTGAACATGACTTAATGTTTAGGCAGAAGCTTGATAAAGCACCAGAAACCAAGAACTCAAATGTATCCCTGCTGGCTACATCTTTTATGGTCATTTATTCATTTTTTTGTTTTGACTTGCTCATTTTTGAAATACATCCTTACTTTTACTGTTCTTTCCATGAGTATGGGGCTGGCATTAGTTATTTGACTCATTAATGCAGTAATGCACCACAAAAGACCCCCCCATAGCCAAGGCAATCCTGAAAAAGAAAGGCAAAGCTTGAGGCATCACGATTCCAGACGTCAAGCTGTATTACAAAGCTGTCGTCATCAAGACAGTATGACGCTGGCACATAAACAGACTCATAGATGAATGGAACAGAATAGAAAACCCATAAATGGACCTACAACCATATGATCAACTAATCTTCGATAAAGTAGGAAATAACGTCCAATGGAAAAAAAGACGATCTCCTCAGCAAATGGTGTCAGGAAAACTGGACAGCAACATGCAAAATAATGAAACTGGACCACTTTCTTACACCAAACCCCAAAAATAAATGCAAAATGGATGAAAGACCTAAATGTAAGAGAGGAAACCATCAAAATCCTAGAGGAGAACACAGGTAGCAACCTTTTTGACCTTGGCCAGAGCAATTTCATACAAGACACGTTGCCAGAGGTAAGGGAAACAAAAGCAGAAATGAACTACTGGGACCTCATCAAGATAAAAAGCTTCTGCACAATGGAACCAAACAATCGGCAAAACCAAAAGGCAACTAAAGAAATGGAAAAAGTTATACGCAAATGACAAATCAGATAAAGGTTAGTATCCCAAATCTATTAAGAACTTACCAAACTCAACACCCAAAGAAACAATCCAGTGAAGAAATGGGCAGAAGGCATGAATAGATGCTTTGCCAAAGAAGACATCCAGATGGCCAACAGACACATGAAAAGATGCTCAACATCATTCAACATCAAGGAAATACAAATCAAAACCACACTGAGATACCACCTCACACCTGTCAGAATGGTTAACTAACAACACAAGAAAAAACAATTGTTGGCAAGGATTCAGAGAAAGGAGAACCCTCTTGCATTGTTGGCGGGAATGCAAACTGATGCAGCCGCTGTGGAAAGCAGTATGAAGATTCCTCGAAAACTTAAAAATAGAACTACCCTACGATCTCGCAATTCCATTAGTAGGTATTTACTCAAAGGATTCAAAAACACAGATTTGAAGGGGTACGTGCACCCTGGTGTTTAGAGCAGCGTTATCAACAACAGCCAAACTATGGAAAGAGCCTAAGTGTTCGTCGACCGATGAATGAATACAGAAGACGTGGCAAATATATACAATGGAATATTACCCGGCGATCAAAAAGAATGAAATCTTGCCATTTGCAGCTACATGGATGGAGCTAGAGTGTAACACACTAAGCGAAATAAGTCAGTCAGAGAAGACAAATCTCATAGGATTTCACTCATATGTAGAATTTAAGAAACAAAACAGATGAACGTATGGGAGGTGGGGGAAAAAGAGAGGAAGAGAAACAAACCCTAAGAGACTCGTAAAAAACAAAGTGAGGGTTCATGGAGGGAGGTGGGTGGGAAACAGCTAGGTGGGGGATGGGTACTAAGGAGGGCACTTGTGATGAGCACTGGGTGTGGTCTGTAAGTGATGAATTACTCTATTCACTCCTGAAACCAATATTGCACTGCAGGTTAATTAATTCAAATTTAAGTAAGAATTCCAAAAGAAAAAAGATGCACTCATGCATTCCAAGGGCTGGTCGGTGCACTCACCGCAGGGGAAATAAAACCAGGTACTTCTCCCTTTAGAAGGCACTGCGGATTCTTTAGAATCCCTTTAGAAAGCACCAGAAGACCTTCTACTTTGTGTGCATAGGGACACCCGAGAAGGACAGGAAGGAGGCATCCCATCCAGCGGGTCCAGGACCTTAAACCAGACTCCTGGGATAACCCAGAGCAAGTCCTTGTGTCTGCATTTCAACAGGCCTGGCAAATATCGCTCCTTATCCGACCTGCAGGTTTCTAAGCCACTGGAGCTGCTGGAGTCAGGGGGGTGGTGAGACGTCAGCCTCGTTCCTAACGACTTTGTAATTAGAGACACCTCCGAATTAGGCTGAGTCCCCAGCAGGACGTGGTAACCCTGGCGCACCTGGATAGGACAAAGCAGGGTGGAGGAGAGAGGGGAAGTAGGCGGGGCTAAGATTCAAGCCTGTCCCTCCCAACTCCCCTCTCACCACCCCCCTCCCCCTACCCACCCCCTCCCAACCCGCAGGGACAGAATGAGGTTGGGAGGCAGGAGGCAAGCAGGGGTTAGGAAAATCCTCCGGAGACCAGAGCAGTGTGAAAAAACGGTTTCCTTGCAATCCTGTGCTTGCCAAATAAAAGGAATTTCCTGGGAAATGAATGATTCATTAACGAGGCCAAAAGGACATGTGGCAGGAGCCTTTAAGTAAAAGGAAAGAGGCGGGAGACGGGGAGAGGAGAGGGAGGGAAGGAGGGAGAAAAAGAGACAGAAAGAGACAGTGGAGAAGGAAGAGAAGGAGGTAGGGAGAGTTTTTATGAGAGATGTACACACATATACATTCTCTTGTGTATACTGTAGATGCTATATATATTTTTTTAATTTTTTTAATGTTTACTTATTTTGGAGAGACAGGGTGTGGGAGTGAGGAAGTGGGGGAGGAGCAGAGAGAGAGAGAGAGAGAGCGAGACACAGAATCCGAAAAAGGCTCCAGGCTCTGAGCTGTCAGCACAGAGCCCAACGTGGGCCTCGAACCCACAAACCGCGAGATCATGACCTGAGCCGAAGTCGGACACTTAACTGACAGGGTCATCCAGGCGCCCCGATATATACTATATAGATTATATTAAAAGTGACTCGATTTTTCCCCAGTGCTAGAGTGGATTTTTGTCCAGAGTCAGCACAGATCTAAGCAGGCACAAACTTACTTATTCACCTTTCGCTACACAGGCAGAGGAACACCAGGTATTTGAAATTGTGTTCTTTTTAAAATTTTTTAGGGGCGCCTGGGTGGCGCAGTCGGTTAAGCGTCCGACTTCAGCCAGGTCACGATCTCGCGGTCCGTGAGTTTGAGCCCCGCGTTGGGCTCTGGGCTGATGGCTCGGAGCCTGGAGCCTGTTTCCGATTCTGTGTCTCCCTCTCTCTCTGCCCCTCCCCCGTTCATGCTCTGTCTCTCTCTGTCCCAAAAAAAATAAATAAACGTTGAAAAAAAAAATTTAAAATTTTTTAAAGTTTTTATTTATTTATTTTGAGGGGGAGAGAGCACAAGCAGGGGAGAGGCAGAGAGAGAAGGAGAGAGAGAGAGAATATCCCACGTAGGCTCCTCCCATGTGGGGCTCAAACTCACAGACCATGAGATCATGACCTGAACGGAAATCAAGAGTCAGACGCTTAACGCTTAACCGACGGAGCCACCCAGGCGCCCCTGAAATTGTGTTCTTTATTCATGCGATTATTTGCTTGCTGAGTACCCATCACTAGAGGAAAGTTTTGTGAGTGCAGACACTCTCTCTTGCTCTCTGCTCACTCACCAGTGCCTAGAACAGGATAGCAGGTGCTTGGCAAATGGCAAATATCTGTTGAAAGGACAAGTAATAAGGCAATCGTCACACATCAAGGCAGCTCCTAATTTTCAAACAAAACAAAACGAAAACCACGTCATCACTAAATCCGGAAGACAACCGTGCCTATTTCTATCGGTCACTTAATTTTGTCTGTGATTTTTATTACCCACAGTTAGCTGATGCCACTCTTGATCTTGCATGCCATCCATCGCCTGGGAAATAGGAAACACAGACCTTTGCTTTCTTCCTGATTCTCGAGCGTCTAGTGGGGGGCGCGCAGTGGGGGGAAACAACGTCCCTGAGGCCTCACTGCTGAATTGTACCCATCTCTCAAAGTCTGCATTAGGATCATAATTATCCTTTCTGAAACATTTGCCAGCCTGCCCTTTGAAGCAAAACCCTGACAACGGAGTCATAAGCCAGGGTCTAATGCAGCAGACATTCATTTCATTACACGCTAATAATGGAGACATCCAACGCAGTGCCCAATCCCCAATATTTAAACTTTTCTGCTAGGTTTAGAACACCTTTAGAACTAAGTGTTTCTAATATTTTTTGCTTAGACCCCCCAATAAAGGGTAGGAAAATAAACCAAGAAAATATAAAAGCAAGCAAATTGCAAAAGCATAGTTGATCTTTTTCAAAGCGCTGCAATATCAAATAATTTATTACAAAGCAATGCTGACATTTAGAGAAATAGATAAAATCCAAAAACTTATTTTGCAGTATTAGCTCTAAGATCTCTTGAGTTATTCATATTTTAAATGTCAAACACATTAGGCAGATTCTTCCAAAGCAGAAACAAAACGCCCTTTTAACCTAGTGGGCACCGTGGTTACACATTTATTATAATTCTGAGCAAATATCAACATTGCTTATTATTCTTTCAGTTTAACTCAAATTTATGACCAAGTCAATAGTCTATTACACTCACAGCATCTTGGCATGTACAAAAATTATGCACACTCTGCAGACACAAATAAGTAAAGCAAAACTGACACGTGCAGAAGGAGGGAAATAGCTTTTTCAGTCTTGCATTAGGAAAAAACCCCCACGATTACTGGTTTTCTAAGTAAATAATTCTTAATCTTTATGACTTGGTTAAAAACCTAGAAGAAAAGTAAGGGACTGGAAATACTCCCCCTCCTTAGTATATTGCTTTTAGCAGTCATTTGCACACTGGGCCTTTTGTTTGTTTGGTTGGTTGGTTGTTGTTTTTTAAGTTTTATTTATTTATTTTTGAGAGAGAGAGAATGTGTGCACAAGTTGAGAAAAGGCAGAGAGAGAGAGGAGGGAGACAATCCCAACCAGCCTCCTCACCGACAGTGCAGAGCCCGGTGCGGGGCTCAAACCCATAAACCGTGAGATCTTGACCTAAGCCAAAGTCGGACCCTTAACTAACTGAGCCACCCAGGCTCCCCATGGGCCTTGCGGAACCCTGACTTTGCTCAGAACCCACCTGTCATGGTCTGTGTTTTTCATTAGCTTCCTCTTTCTTCCCTGCTAAAACTGACCTCAGATCCTTGCCACTCTCTCCAGAGAAAGATGCTCTTGTCTACCCTAGCTTAACAGAGCCAGGAGATAAGTCTTTAAGTTCCTGAGTTCACAGAGCCATTTTCGTCATGGTTCTGCCGTCCCTTAATAACCTTATCTCATGTAGACTGCTCTTCCTTCCTTCTCTTCGTGGCATCTTTTGATCTCTAGAACATTCTGCTTACTTTCGTGCTGACTCTAGCACCCGATTCATTTTCTTCTCTTCTACCTGTTTTCTTGCCATCATTCTCAGAAATTCAACATGGACCTACATGATTCTGCTAACAAACTGACCCATAGTCACAGAACCTCCTCAATGCTCACCACGTTCACTCCCTCCTGACTACCCATCACCACTGAGGCATCTTTGACTTCAGTATCATTTAAATGATTGCGACCACACCTGTGCATCCCACCTCCAATCCTACTTTATGACCTTGATTTTATATTTCTTGAAAGCGTTTGACCGCTCTTCTTAGTCAACCCGTCAGCCCTCTTCTGGCGCCTGTGCCTCCCTTCCCAGCCTGGACCCTAACTTGGCTTTCACCAGGGCCCTAGATAATCTGTTTCCCTCGTTCTACTGGGTAAATTTTGGCAGGTGCCCATTGCACACAGACACCCTTTGCTTCTGCACAGCCAAGAGTAGCTGAAGTAGAGTAGCTAAAGATACGAAATGGTAAATGTGTATTGACTGCATCTAAAGTCATGGTCTCCGACTTCTGCCGTAGGAACCATTCTACCGTGGCCCTGAAACTCGGCCATAATTAACTTGTCACCCCTTCTAGCTCTCTCCCCTTCAAGTCGTTGACTGTGACTGGTGTGCCCCTTAGATGCTCATTGCACCTGAGTGTTGGCCTCTGCTTCAGTTAGGGTCAGCTCCATAGGTCCATACCCTCCCCCTCCTCACCTTGGGTGGGCAACTCTCATCAAGGTACACATACCTTTCAGGGTAGGGAGCTGGGGGAAACAGGCGATGGGGATTAAGGACTGCACTTGTCCAGATGAGCACCAGGCGATGGATGGAATTGTTGAATCACTAGCTTGTACACCTGAAACTGATATGACACTATATGTTACCTAACTGGAATTAAAAGAAAAACTTAAGGTAAAAAAAAAAAATGTACTAATACCTTGCTCTTCTGCTTTCGTCAGAGAAGACCATCATTCCTTGAAGGGAAGGCTCATATTTAACAATTTAGTGCCGACCTCCCCACCTCACTCGCTAGAGTGCCTATAATGGCATCGTAACTGTCCTCAGCCCTTCTGATTTCTCCATTCTCTGGTCTGTGCCATACATTGCCAAGAGGTTAAACTTCCTAAAGGAGACTTCCAGCACGTCATTTCTTTGCTCACAGTGTTTTGGTGGGTTACTTATTCCCCAACAAGTCTTGCATCTAAGGCTTTTCCGGATTTGTCTTTGTCAGTCCCACAAGGTCCTACACAGTGACCTATAGGACCTAATGTCCTGCCAGGGTCAGTGGATTCCTGTGAGCTTCTATTGTGAGGTTATTAAGTTAACTGGTAGTTTCTGTGCTATTTACTACATTTTCAGTTCAGATGATGAAAGATTTCCTGATGATCACTCACTGCAGTTATTTTTAGGGGTAAAGAACCACCACTCTTTAACCTGTATTATGTACTGAATATTTTATTATATACGTTATGTGCATTACAGTTTAAGCCCCCAAACCACCCGGATAGATGATTGATATTGTTTCTATTTTAAAGATAAGGAAACTTCCAGGTTAGCTAAAAAATTTGCACAAGGTGTTATACATGTGTGGAGCTAGAGATCACATTTAGAGATGTCTGGCCCCAAACTTTTCTAAATACTATTTTTCAACAGAAAAATCTTTTTATCTATAGAGAAAAAAAAAAAAATCACACACACACACACACACACACACACACACACATTTTGAAAAGTCCCTAATCTCAAAAATAATAAATTCGAGAAAGGAAAATGTAATCAAGGATAGAATACGCCATTTTGAATGTTTTCCATTTTGTGTTGTCCTCGAGACAAAATGGTCTCTCTTGACATTCATCTGATCTCTTCCTAGAGAAGTGAGTTAAGGGAAAAGGGAAGACACAAATGGCTTCAGGGGGCCTCTCTCAGTCCTTTGCAGTGTGACGGCACAAGAAACCCCATAACAAGTACCTGACAGAGTCACTGGCCATGCAGAGAGTGCCCGATCATCCACACTCTACTTGGCCATGTGCAACTTTGGCTACATACTGGATAAGCTGACTGCAACAGAGAGCCCATTCTCTTCTTCATTTGCTGAAAGTCTTCCAGGATAAGTCGTGTAGAGGCATCTCCCCCACATCCTGTAGGATGTGTTGTCAACACCCCTTATCCTGGAAAATACTAAGGCTAATAAATACCAGATTGTTATTATGGAAATATGGAACTGGCAGCTCCTTTTCAGTTTATCTGCCAGAGCATTTCACTTTCAGAGACGATAAAGTCTGGGTCAAGAAGTGATGACTGAATTCAGAAAGAGAAATATTCTTTGGGGGGACCACCCGGATGAACATGGGGATGAGTTGGACAAGCCGGTGCCAAAATTTTCTTCTCACCCTAAAATTCAAATTTCAAAGTCAAATTAGAAATAAGTGGGTTTAGCCACTGACTCTCGAGGTACAACACAGAAATTTAGTACGCATAAATATACAGTTCAATAGAGCTTTACTAAATTTTCTACAGCCACCTCTATTTAGGTGGCAATGATTTAAGAATTAGAAATAGTAACTAGCATTCATAATATTTGCCTCTTTACTCCTACATAATATTTTCTCTAAACATCATATGTTGAGAAAAAAATACCCTCTAATTGGAAAGGTAGTGCTAACAATTCACAATCCTTAGGAAGACATTAAAATATGATAAAGTTTTCTGTCTTGACAAGAGTTGAGTTTGATCTTCCTTAAATAAGTGTTGATTTTCTTATTCATTTTTTTAATTTTTTAATTTTTTTTAATTTATTTTGAGAGACAGAGAGAGTGCAAGCAGGTGGAGGGGCAGAGAAAGAGAGAGAGAGAGAGAGAGAGAGAGAGAATCCCAAGCAGGCTCTGTGCTATCTACGCAGAGCCTGCTTGGGGCTCAAACTCACAACCTGTGAGATCATGACCTGAGCCAAAACCAAGAGTCGGATGCTTAACCAACTGAGCCACGCAGACCCCCCCACCAAGTGTTGATTTTTTTAAAGCAATTGTAATACCAGAGAGCTAATACTGGAAGTGGGAAAGGATTACCAGTGACATTGATAGATTAGTAACTGTATTTATAATCTGCTAGAGATTTTGACCTTATTTCTTGTGTCTCGTATTTTTCAAATTAAAAAATCATAGGCAATATTATGTGACAAAGGATCCAATATTCCACCTGCCACCAGATCCTCTGATAACAACTTCACTAATGCTATTAATAAGCGACATCTGTATACGTGAACATTATGCCAGAAGTAATTTTGTCACATGTACACTGTGTGTAATAAGAAAACCTGAGCATTTGCCAGCTTTAAAGAGTGCTCCAGTTTGATTAAACTTCAAAAAGCCACTTACATAGGTAACTGAAACAAGTGATAATATACTTTACTACATTTTTAGTAATTTTCATTATCCATTTTTAAAAAAAAAACTAATTAGATAATTGGCTTTCAATGATGACAGCTTAATTCCAATCAATTTAAATTTTACCACTAGACATAGACGACCCATTTGCTGTAACCGCTCACAAATCGTATTCCTCTCCTCATTCCAATGCCCGTTCTCCACATTTTTTTATTTTTTTTTTTAATGTTTACTTATTTATGAGACAGAGAGAGACAGAGCATGAACGGGGGAGGGTCAGAGAGAGGGAGACACAGAATCGGAAACAGGCTCCAGGCTCTGAGCCGTCAGCCCAGAGCCCGACGCGGGGCTCAAACTCACGGACCGCGAGATCGTGACCTGAGCCGAAGCCGGACGCCTGACCGACTGAGCCACCCAGGCGCCCCCACATTTTTTTAACTATAAAGGTATCCACTGGGTCTCTGAAAGGAAAAAGATGATAATGATCAAAGGGGTTGTGTGTATTAAAGAACATACACTGATGTACATTTATGCTCTCACCAGCTGGTTTGTATGCACATCAAGAGACTGTGGTGTTTGTTCCCGACTCTATTTATGCCACTTCTATTAGTTATAATAATTATGTAAATTAATAAACTATCACAGAAGCCATAAGTTACAAGGATGGAAAGAGAGTTGTTTCTAATAAAACTATATATATATAAATATATTAAGCTTATCTATTTATTTTAAGAGAGAGAGAGAGAATCTTAAGCAAGCTCCGCACCATCAGAGCAGAATCCGACGCGGGGCTCAAACTCACAAACCGTGAGATCATGACCTGAGCGGAAATCCAGAGTCGGATGCTTAAACAACTGAGCCACCCAGGCACCTCTCTAATAAAACTATCTCGAAGACTTTGGAAAGACTAAAGAAAGGCAAGACATTAAAAACTATTTCCTTTGGTGTGGCAAGACCATTCTCAAAGTTTGGAGGGGAAAAAAAATCGTAAGAAAAGAAGAAGCATTCTCTTCTAAATTTAGTTTGTTTTCAAAAAGACCTAGGTGATTATTCAGCTTCTAAAAAGGTGAAACTGGAAATCATAGATTTCAATTGCATAACAGGGAAACCTGCCCCTTATATAAAAAAGAAAGTGAGGAACTGAAATCCACAGAACTATATTCGACATAACAGCCTTGGCCATACATTCAAATATTATAAATTAACGTCCTTTTTATAGGTAACATTGAACGAAAGCGTGTAAGATGTGTGTGTGTATATTCATTTTAATTCTCTGCCTCAGTCTGATCTTTCTGTTAATTAATAAAGTACTCATCCTTAGCCCACATCTGCTGTAACATACACATTGGAAAGCTTTTGTTTTCCCCGCGAAGGAAAGGCAAAGGCTGCCTCTGAAGAACTGTGGGGAGAAGAGTTGGAGCTTCGGAGAAAGCAAGAAGGAGCTGCATATTTAAGCACCGTGGATTGTAGGGGTGAGGTCCCAACTGAGTCTGGAGAACATTCACGTCCTCTAGGACGTGAGGACGCCCTAGAGGTCCTCTAGGACCAGCCTGCCTGGAGGGTTTTCTCCGGCACCCCTCTGCTGCTTGGATACACCCAATGGGAACGTGGGTGTCCGAGTTCATTCAAGGTCAGAGTTCTACCAGGTGGGTGGGGCCAAAGCAGAAGACAGCACCAGAGGTGATAGTATTTGCCAGAGTGATCATCATAACGAATCACAGAATGCACGCTAAACAAGAAAGAGTAACAGGTTGAGGGCCGGCGGATGGCAAGTTGGCCAAATTTCACAGATTCGAATTTGCTGGGAGGTCGCAGAATCGTTGCTGCAAGAATACTTCTGCATGGGAGCAAGAATACTTCCTACATAATAGGAAGCTGTGGTTGGGAGGCGTTCATCTGAGACTTCCAAGGTGGTACCGTTGAGAGTGAAGATACGGTGCAAGACACGACTTTGGGAGAGCTGGGAAGCTAACATGAAGGACGGCAAAGTCACCTACGAGGATGGCAAGCGTTCGGGTACAAAACCAAGGCCGCCATCTAGGGTCTGATGCAAACAGGGTTTTGATGGCTACAAAGCAGGGGCCGCTTATTCAAGTCAATGATGCCAGCTTCAAAGACAGCGCGCTGTTTTTATCTTACTTTACTTTTTCTTTCGAAAGAAAAGGAGACCCAGTGGTCTGAAAATGACACCGTTGGGGAGCAGGGGAGCGAGGGTAACGTCTAAGGCAAACCTTGAGTAAAGAAGAAGGGCCTTTTTTTTGAGGAGGCCTCAGGAGAAATGTTATCAAAGAAAGCTGGCTTGCAGGCAAAAAGTTATGAGAAGTTTCCCAGACGATGAAGAAGATGCCGAACCTGTTAAGGACATGGGGACATTCGCCATCCGGATGAGAGCTATCGGTGCGGGACCAGAGAGCCAGCAAGCGGCTCTGCCAGAATTCAAAGCCAAGTGTGTCTGACTCCCAAGCTGGGCCACGCTGCTTATCAGCGAGAGAAAATTCACCCGAATCAGTGAATTGGGTGTTGGACATGGGGAAAAGCATTTTCATCACACTTCTTTCGTTCGTCTCTTTACCTCTTGACAATTCCTAGGACATAAGGATTGTTACAGGGGCATATGCAGGTAGCTGAACACAGAAGACAGAAAAGTGATGCAGTCCCAGAAAATACAGATTCTAGAAGCTCCCCCTACCTCCAGAAACTTGATGTGAACGGAACAACTCAGGTGAGTCTTTGGAGCCGGCAGAGTAAATCGACTGAGACAATGAAGTTACTTGAGAGCTTATGAAGCACTTTTCATAAACTGTTGTTGCATGGAATGCTTCCCTCAAGAAACTATTCAAAATGAAAATGACAACGAGAAGATCAAATTCTCATCAAAGCTGATTATTCCGGCTCAAAGAGTATGCAAAATATCTTGGAGGCATGTGCACTCTGCTTAATGCATCTCATTTAGTATTCATTGTCTTAAATATCACATGCAATTGATGAAACATTTTTTGGAACGTTCTATCCCTAAACCTTTCCAAATAAAATTGTGCCACCCAAGATCTAATATTCTGACTGAATTCATCTTTTGACTGTGAAGGATCTAGAGTACAAGGTCAAAGAAAGTAAAACTGGGATGTTGGCTATGTGTATTTAACCCTCTAAAATAAAAAAATAGAGAGAGATGATGAATTAATGTAGCATCCAGTGTATCCCCGTCAATTCCAGATTGGAAAATTCCTATAACATGAAACGATTAGCCAGAGTTTTCCAGAGCAATGGGCCACCACAGCTCTCCTTTTCCCCAAACTATTTAGAAAGCAAATATAGTGAGGATTCTTTCTGCCCACAGATACACGTCTTATTAGTTTCTGACCCATAATCTGGGGAGCTGTGGTTCCCCAGTGATCCACATTATCTTTATTCCCCTAAGGTAACATTCAAGAAAATATTTTTCCCAGCATTCTGGGTCCAGTGGCCACCTACTGTTTTCTCAGCCCAATACGTTCAGGCCTTTGGCTTGAAACTCCACTGTCCCCTTGCACCTACCCGTGTAACGTGGGAAGCAGAAAAGACCACGGGACATTGTGACCCTGGCCTCTCTTGACTAGTCCGGAGCCGGACTCAATCAGACCAATCAGAGTCCTCCCGGGATTTCAGAACCACTTGGATAGTAAAGCCTGGAGGTTGTCAGTACTGTTGACTGCCTTGGGAGATCAAAGGGAGGCCATCTGCCCGACAAGAGAGGCGAATAAGGCCCGCGTGAATGCGTTGTCAGCAGTGATCCTGCTTGGAAAAACAGGGACGAAGGTGGAGAATAGACCCTGTGTCTTCCTGTGCCGTTGTTCACAGTATCCACCCGCATTCTTGTCCTAGGGCTTGTGAGACACCCCAGTGTCCTTGTCTCTTGAGACACGGCCTTCCCCATTTTGCTGATGCTACTGTACCTTGGAATTTTGCCCTCCAGACAAACCAAATACTAGGTATTCGAGAAGCCATCGCACTGCACAATGTGCCTGGGGATATAGACTTTGTGATGTGGGAAGTGATAGAAGAAGGCCTCCATTGTTTGGTATGAACAAGCACTTTGAAATTATCTGTCTCAACCACAGTCTTTGGGTAATGACAATAATGAGAATTAATGCTTTTCATGCAGTTAGAAAGTTCTAAGCACTGTGCCATGTGGATTACAGTCACGACTGCGTTCAAGCTTCATAGAGTACTTACAAGGAAGTTGAAGTTCAGAGAACTCAAGGGAGGCGGACAGAGAGACCCCTCCCAGGTCCATCATTAAGGAAGGACCTACCCCAGCTTTAGGACTCCTGTCATCCCCTTCAGGGCTAGCCTGGAACTGTGGAGAATCTCCTCCTGCAGACCACACCCCTCCCAGTATGTAGCCCGCATCCAGTGACTGAGTGAGAGACATCGAAGACCAGCGTCAACCTGCAGGAACGTTTTAGCTCCAGAGTTCCTGGTAGGCTGGCTGAGACCATCAGATACATCTCGTGGTTCAAATTCCCCTCTGCCCACACCTGCTTCCTTCCCGTCCTTTCCGTAGTCACTCTTTCCAGTGGTGTTCCTAATAAACACGTGAACACGACCAGCTGTCTCACAAGCAGCTCCCTGGGACACCCGAATGTTGGCAGTTGGACAGTCCAAGTCCCTCCAGCGGGCAAGGGCAGAGCTAGGATTTGTGTTCGTCTTTCTGAGCCCAGGCACTTGCATTTCTCCTCCGTGATAACCACGGTACGTATCCGTGCAAACGATGATTGAGACGCCACTGTGTCATCACTATTCAGCTCACGATGCTTGCTTTGTCAGTAGAAATCCGGTCTTTTCTTCAACTATCCCAGAGAGGGAACTCTTTGAAATGTATAAAAAAAATGAAACCGTGCTTACCTTCCTGGAAATACCTCTGTAAATACGTAAAGCCCAACATTCGAAAGTGAAAGGCATAATCAGTAACTGTTCTCACTGACCACAAAGAGAATAATTCATCTGTGAAAAGCCATGATGTTCTACCTTTTCATCACTGCTACAAAGTACATATCTGTGTGATGTAGTACACGTAAATCTCAATTCCAAATAAGATTTGGACTGATCATTTCTCATAAATCGTTGTCTTACTAATGCTGAAAGATTCAGACCTGGAAGCCGGTGGGGTGGGGGGGGGAATCTGGAGGGCACATGAAAATGTCAGAATTTCCCATGCATGGTCTTGATTCTCCTCCTATTAATGAGGAATTTGTATTCAGCTTTTTAGAGTAACTAAACTCACCAACCAACCACCCACCCCCTTTGCAATCCTTAGGGGTTACTTAGAAATGGTCTTTAGGTACAAAGATTACAGAAAGTCCTCACAAAAATTTGACCCACTGGAGGAAAAAAAAATAATATAGTTTCAAAGACTCTTCTGGGTTTTTTTTCCAACAAACTGATGGACATTAAGAAGTTAATGGGTAGGTGGCCTTTAACGAATCCCATTTTTTTATTCCCCCCTAGACCTGGAGGGAATGGAGATCTGGCAGGAGAACAGAGGTAGGCCAACACCACTGTGAGGGAGGCCAGCCAGGCAGATGTTATCCCAATTAGGAAAATATTTTTCTTCCTTAATGTGGATTAGACCCTACTGCCCTGAGAAGTACCTCAGATGTGTGTGTGTGTGTGTGTGTGTGTGTGTGTGTGTGTGTGTTGTTTGATTTAATACTTAGCTCCTGGATGACCCTGAAGCTTGAAGAGGCACATCTTGGTCAAAGGAGTCCCAACTGCACGGCAAATACCTAACTGCAACTTTGTACTGACTGGGGATTGTGTCTCCAAAGTCCGCTCCGGGGCGGCATGTGGAATGAGCACCCCGCCCACCCACCATTCTAGCACCACACTGACCCCGTTGGAAGCTGGTCAGAACAACTCAGACATCAGGAAGTCCACGCTCCGGTAGGTACCTGCCCTGGCTTGTTGAGGGACATGAGGAAAAGGGGAGGCAGAGCCTGTGGAAGGAAAGATAGGGTTTCCCTGAATGGGAGGCTCAATGGTGAGATCCTGGGAAGGGGACTTGATGAAAACATAACAGACGGGACCCCAAGGCCATCCCATGGCGTGTTTAACCTTTTCCTTGTGTTTGTTCTTTGAATTACGGAGACTTTTATATGAATATATCATTTAGAAAAATAATAAAATGTTTCTAAAGCCTAGAATCTTCAGTTAGTTCTCCCTAACCAGTGTAATTGAATGCCGTGTAGTTTTGGGAAGGCTGCAACATGGAGGGTCAAGGAAGCAGGAACCAAGGCAGGGGTGGCCTCGTGTCCATCTAGATGCCACTGTCCCTGGGAACTTAGCAGTAGCCCCTCAAGGTGGCTGATGACGAGGAGCTCCAGGGGTGGGTCCTGGTGGATAGGAGAGGATGAGAAAAGAAGTAACCAGGAAACACCTCAAAAGCAGGTACCAGTCTCTCCGCCACAGACATCTTATAAATGTTTAATGTTTTTTCTGTTTATTCTCGAGAGAGAGACAGAGCACAAGCGGGAGAGGGACAGAGCGAGAGACGGACACAGAATCCGAAGCGGGCTCCAGGCTCTAAGCTGTCAGCACGGAGCCCGACATGGGGCTCGAACTCACAAGCCATGAGATCATGACCTGAGCTGAAGTCAGACGCTTTACCGACTGAGCCACCCAGGCACCCCGGTCACAGATACTTTAAAAGCAGGTGACCTTCAAGACAGGGGGAGTCTACTGCTTCTCGAAGATCCTCCTTTGGAGGGACTGGCTGCTTGGCACCCAATCTAATGTATCACACGTTGAACACCTGTTGAATTTCATTTAGTGGCTGGGCCAGTGGTTCTTATGTCCTGTTTGTGTATTTAAAAACTTAAAATTCTTTTTTAACGTTTATTTATTTTTGAGACAGAGAGAGACAGAGCATGAACAGGGGAGGGTCAGAGAAAGGGAGACACAGAATCTGAAACAGGCTCCAGGCTCCGAGCCGTCAGTCCAGAGCCCGACGCGGGGCTCGAACTCACGGACCACGAGATCGTGACCTGAGTTGAAGTCGGACACTTGACCGACTGCGCCACCCAGGCGCCCCCAAAATTTTAATTCGTTGCTGGCATTTGAAAATTGGGAGGTTTCCATGAAAATTCAGGTTTCTAGTTCTTTAAAAGCAGCACTATAGAGCGCATGTTCTAGAATACCCAATACCCCAGCCAGGAGTAAGCAGCTACAGCTGCCTCTCGACGGGGAGCTCACACTCCACAGTTTCACCCAGCGGTCCTGCCCTCACTCAGAGTTGGCCTGGACCCCCTCCTGTCTGTGTGACCCCCGGATCCAGAAGAAGTGAAGAAAGGCTCACCGTGTAAACCATTTCATTTTTCACATATTGACTTCTGCAATTTAAGGGAAACAACTTTGCAAAACAACTAATGGAAATGACATCTGGTTTGCAGCTAAGACCCTAGATTTCAAACACTCTCAAACACACACACACACACACACACACACACACACACACACACACACATTTTCCACAACGTTGAGTTGCAAAATTGGCGAAAGCCGGGAGACGTTGGGAAAGCAATTTTCTACACACTTGAGGCGGCCTCCGACTCCAAGGACTTTGAAGTGAATATCTTAGAATGTCATCGCTCAAGTCACAAATGTCCTATTTATAAATATGAGGGGAGAGCAACTATTCTCCGGTATTTATTTTCCTACGTATTGCTTTTCTGGGTGAGGCACGGTATCAGCAAGTTATCACACACAACCCAGAGCAGACCCATTTCACATTACCAAACACCTTTCTCGATGCATCTGGACTGTACATAGTAAGAAGTCGAAATGAGACTGTATTGCTCATGTTCCCACGAACCGCAGATTTTAAAATGCCCAAATCCACAGCGAATATATAGATTTTGGTGAGGTGTCTATGAAAAGATCTTGGATCTTCACAGAGTATGTTTCCTGGGCAATTTCTACAAATGCTTCCAAAAGGGCCTCCCTTCTGTCCCCAGCTTACTTGGTTAACATATGAAATGCCCTTTGTTTTAGTTGTGTTGGTCTTTACAATGAAGTTATTTAGAACTGCTTCCCCATGGTCTTCCCAGTCCCAGTCCTCTTAGGAGTCGGTAAGAAAGTACGTTCTGTAGAGAAAAACGACCCTGAATGAGTGATTCTGGTCTGGGGAGCTCTACACGATACAAATGAGCGCCGATACGCTGATCTCGTTTAGTTTCTAGCGTCGTTGGCACTTTCCTTAACTATTTCACTCTCAGATTTAGGAGCACTCAGCAAAGCAATTCACAAAGGGGGAGCTGGGGAAGGAAATGACTCCAAGCTCCTGGGTTAACGTAGCTCCATTTCTCAGTGAAGGTTATCATGTGAATGCTGCGAGGCTGGGACATGACTAGAAGGAAAAAGCAGTCAGGCTGAGCTCGGAAGAAAGCACGCTGAGTGGGTACTGGGCGGAAGTGCCCCCCCCCCCCCCCCCGCCACGATGTGATTCTTCGTCCTCCTCCTCATCCTTCTCTGAGCATCTTGCCCTTGACTCCACTTTCTACGGCACCGGAAGAAGACACGGCCATGGAGACAGAACATCTGAGGGTTTTTCGTGTGTGGTTTTTTGGTATCCTTTTCCTGCCTCTTGGGGAGCACATTTTTTGAAAGTGTTGGAAAAAAAAAATAAAAATGCCCTTAGCTTAAGAAATTTTGCATTATCAAAAAACATAAATTAAAAAAAAAAAAAAAAACAGGCATCTGGGTGGCTCGGTCGGTTAAGCGTCCAACTTCGGCTCAAGTCACGATCTCGCGGTCCGTGAGTTCGAGCCCCGCGTGGGGCTCTGTGCTGACGGCTCGGAGCCCGGAGCCCGCTTCGGACTCTGTGTCTCCCTCTCTCTCTTTGTCCCTCCCCCACTCACACTCTTTTTCTCAAAAATGAATAAATGTTAAAATTAAAAAAAAAAAAAAAGGATTTTGAGCTATCTGCAAATCAACTCATTTCAGGAGTGGAAGAATCTTTGGTCATTTCTTCATATTAAAATTTACACAGATTCCTGTTTGCGATGTCTTCGGTATTAAAAGAGGCAATCATACCAAGTCTCCTATATGCCATACACGGTAAATTCTTTGCTTCAGCCAACTCTTAGCAGAGGGGCAACTAGAACAACACCATCTCCCTAGACAAAGAGCATTGAATATTCCGTGTTGTTGATTTATATCTCTCTTCATATGTTTCCTCATCGATTTCTATAGTAGTCGCAGTTTCCCCCACTCTCCCAATATCACCTTTCAATGCTGGTCATAAGCATGTAATCTGCCTCGGGGCTCGTTTCTCATTTTCACGTAAATTCGCCCAACCAGGGTGAGCCTGATAAGAGACAGACACTCTTCCACGGTGTTGGTAGTTTGCTGGTGGTCCGCACCGTCTGCCATGTTTCAAACCCTGAGCCTTTCAGAACATCTGAGTTTTTGTTTTCTTCAATTTTTTTTATGTTTATTTAGTTTTGAGAGAGAGAGAGAGAGACAGAGTGCGAGCAGGGGAGGGGCAGAGAGAGAGGGAGACAGAATCCGGAACAGGCTCCAGGCTCCGAGCTGTCAGCACAGAGCCCGACGCGGGGCTCGAACTCACGAACCGAGAGATCGTGACCTGAGCTGAAGTCGGACGCCTAGCCGACTGAGCCACCCAGGTGCCTCAAACATCTGAGTTTTAATCCAGATCTGTCACTTGTTTTATGACTGCCTAGTTGACTTTGTTTTCCTGATCTTTACTTTCGCTCTCTGTTTAATGAGGATAATCCTGCAGGATTGTCGTGACAATTCATTTATTATGTCAACAAGTATCAACTGAGTTTTTAGTTGAGCACTAGATACTGTTCTAAGATGCTGGAAATACAGCAATTGGGGTGGGGGGCGGGGGGCAGGGTCAAAATTTCCATGTTTATGTTGCTTATATTCTAGGGAAGACACCACAAGTAATATAACATTAACATTACATTACTGTAATGCTCTAGGATACTAGATACAAGGTAGTGAGAGCTAATATGAAGGGAAAGACTAAAACCGAGAAAAAGGACAGAGTGCCAGGGGTCAGAGGTGATCTTTAGCGAAGGTGATCATGAGATCTCTTGAGGGAAGAGGTGACGTCGTATCAGAAATTGGAATAGGTCAGCAAGTGAGTGAACCATTAAAGGACAGCAAGTGAAAATGGATTTACAGAGCAGCTACCATATCAGCTGATTCATGACAGAAGTTCGAGAAACAAAATAACATCACGATTGTCCCAGCAATTTTAAGCGAGCTTGAGGTTTACCAGACGGAGTGTCCTGCTCCAGAGCTTTCCTTTAGCAGAAGACCCTTCCTTCCTCTCCTCCACATTCCTTCCTTCCTCCCTCTTTCCCTCCCTCCATTCGTCCCTCCCTTCCTCCCTTTCTTCCTTCCTTGCCTCCTCCCTCCCTCCCTTCCTTCCTCCCTTCCTTCCTTGTTTCCTTCCTTCCTCCCTCCCTTCCTCCCTCCCTTCCTTCCTTCCTCCCTTCCTCCCTCCCTTCCTTCCTTCCTTCCTCCCTCCCTTCCCTCCTCCCTTCATCTTTTCATTCAATAAATATTCACGTTAGGAACTGAAGAAGACACAATAAGTTGATCATCGACCGAAACGAAATGGAGTCCTGGAGAAACACCTAAAAGTAAGACCAGGAATCTGCGCAGCTGAGAGAAAGGCACCTACAGGGAGGTGAGAAGGCCAAAGACAACATTAAGGCCATCTTACGTTTTTGCCCTGAGATGGCCATGAAGGTTCTGGAAAATCTCTAAGGCTTCCTGACATACCAATAACAATTCTGTTGTTTTAGATATTTACAATAGAAAATTGTTTGGGCATTAAACATTTTATTACACAGTGAGGCCTTGGCACTGGTAGAGTAGCTTGTACCAAACTACCGCTCCTGGCAATGAAAATGTTAAACTCTGGAGCAGCTTTCAGACAGTAGAGGACAAGCAAACCGAGGCAGGAAGTGGAGGAGACACGCACCGAGCCATCCAGCTTTCCCCCAGGGTCAGTCCACGTGGCCCACAGGCACACACTTTAGGCAGAAAGCAGCCATCCTGGCCCCCAAAGAGTCAGGTTAGAGTTCAAGGCCGTCGGCGCAGTGAGCATTCGAAGCCGGAAATCCCAGAGAAAAGGACGCGGCGGAGAGGACAGCCCTAATACCTGCACTCGAATTCCTCCCGAGTTCTGTGCTGTCTTTGAACTTCATATACAGCAGAGAAGTGGCAGATCCCAGCTGTGAGCAGCAGGTGCCTGAGGCTGCGGAGATGGCCCTGGAAGTTCAAGCCTCACCACGTTAGAAGGACCTAGGACCACGCAGACTTTCCCTGAAAACTCCAGAAAGGCTCCAGGCTACGAGTAAGCACAGGTTTGCTACCTTATAGCTACAGTTCGAATACATATGGGAAAACACTAGTGCTAATTCCAAGACTAAGGACCAAATTCTCAAAACTAAGGGCAAAATCGGAATCCATCCACCCTAAAAATGAGACTCCACCTAGCCCAAGTATTACCGCCAGTAACTTTTTAAACGCTTCTGAAATAATTTTCGACGTACAGAAAAGTTGCAAATACAGCACAAAGAGCTCCCATATACACGCCACCCGCCTCCTGCTAATGCTACTCTCTTGCGACCTCATAGTACAATGATCAAAGTCATAAAATTACCACTGGTACTATACTAGTCTATTCACTAAACTTCAAACTAGACATTCTTCAAATTTCGTCAATTTTCCCACTAACGTCCTTTTCAGTCCTAGGGTCCAATTAGGATCCCAGGATACTCTAAATGGTCTTTTCAAGGGCGCCTGGGTGGCTCAGTTGGTTAAGTATCTGACTCCTGGTTTCAACTTAGGTCACGATCGCATGGTTTGTGAGTTGGAGCCTCGCATGGGGCTCTGTGCTGAGCAGAGCCTGGTTGGGATTCTCTCTCTCTCTCTCTCTATCCCTCCCTGGTTCATACTGTCTTGCTCTGGCTCGCTCACTCTCTCTCAAAACAAATTAACTTAAAAACAATTTTTTAATTAAAAATAAATAAATTAGGGGCGCCTGGGTGGCGCAGTCGGTTAAGCGTCCGACTTCAGCCAGGTCACGATCTCGCGGTCCCTGAGTTCGAGCCCCGCGTCGGGCTCTGGGCTGATGGCTCAGAGCCTGGAGCCTGTTTCCGATTCTGTGTCTCCCTCTCTCTCTGCCCCTCGCCTGTTCATGCTCTGTCTCTCTCTGTCCCAAAAATAAATAAACGTTGAAAAAAAAAATTTTTTTTTAAATAATAAAATAAATAAATAAATAAATTATCTTTTTATCTCCTCCAATCCCCAGTCTTTCCTTGTCTTTTTTGACCTCAGCACTTTTAAAAAATGTTGGTCTTATCATTTTGGTCCTTGGTTTAGGTTTATCTAATGTATTCTCATGATCATACCGAGATTATGCATTTTATGCAAAAAATGGCACAGAAGTGATGTTGTATCAGGTGTCAGGTGACATGTGATGTCAGTATCTCTTATTTCTGGGGCTGTGAACCTTGATCTTTGGGTTACGATGGTGTCTGCTGGGTTTCTCCACTGTAAAGTCCCTATTTTCCTTTTTACTACTGATGAATATTTATGAGAAATACTTTAAGGCGAGGCATACTGTTTCCAAAATTAGCATTTGGGGACCAATGGCTGGACCTTGCCTGCGGCCATTATCGTTGTGGTATTTGCCCCAAGCTAATCTTATATTTCCTTCACCCTTTCTACACATCTCTTAATTTGAATTCTTCTGTAAGAAAGAGCTTTCTCTTTTCTCCCACGCATCTATTTAGTCAATTATTTATTGGTCTCATCATGGACACAGGATGCTTGTTTTATGACTTATAATCCAATATGAGCATTATTTTCTTGCTCAGTCCATTCCAGTTTTGCCCACTGGAAACTCCTTCATGTTGGCTCCTGGGTCCTTCCAGTCATCTTCCCAATCTCCCATTTTTTTTCTGAGCATATTTTTACTTTCATCACCCCAAGGAACTATCATGCCTTTCACTGAATAACATATCCGAATAATTTAATAGTTGAGAGAGTGGCTGACCACCAAGAGAAAAAAAAATAGTTAATAGAAACAATCTGACAGACAATCCAAATATTGAAATTGCTTGGCAGATTTAAAAAGCAATCAGGGTAAATACGTAAAAGAATCTGTAGGAAAGGAGAATGATCCAGGTGAAAAGATCAAAAAAAATTCAGGAGAGATGGAAACAAACAATTGGGGGAATCCTAGCACTGAAAAACATGATATCTAAAAATCTAAAACAGATTTGAACTACCAGCTTGATCATATGTTCATATATTTTGACAAATCTTTGCCGTTTTTCCTCAGGGTTACTTTTAGAAACTAGAAAACTTTAATGATACATTTCAATGCTCTTTTGTGTTTGTCTCTGATGCCACCCCCCTCCGTCCCCAACCACAGCTTATTATCATTCTTAATTTAGAAAGAATCTTTAACATAATAAATGTTTATTTAGTTTGTTATTTTGTTATTTATTTGTTTATGTACATAAACAGTATGTAGTATTTTTACGCTTTTTTGAGAAATGTGTTCTCTTAAAATTTGTTTTTATACACCATGTCATTTAAAAAAATTCTTTTTTTTTTTTTTAATTTTTTTTTCAACGTTTATTTTTGGGACAGAGAGAGACAGAGCATGAACGGGGGAGTGGCAGAGAGAGAGGGAGACACAGCATCGGAAACAGGCTCCAGGCTCTGAGCCATCAGCCCAGAGCCCGACGCGGGGCTCCAACTCACAGACCGCGAGATCGTGACCTGGCTGAAGTCGGACGCTTAACCGACTGCGCCACCCAGGCGCCCCTAAAAAAATTCTTTTAATGTTTATTTATTTTTGAGACAGAGAGAGGAAGCACAAGTGGGGGAGGGGCAGAGAGAGGGAGACACAGAATCCCAAGCAGGCTTCTGGCTCTGAGCTGTCAGCACAGAGCCCAACGTGGGGCTTAAACCCACAAACTGTGAGATCATGATCTGAGCCAAAGTCAGACACTCAACCGACTGAGCCACCCAGGTGCCCCTACACCATGTTATTTTTTCAATTTATCTATGCTGATATTAATTCATTAATTCTGGTATGTTATTTTATTTCTTGAATGCATCAAAATTACATCATCTACTCTCTTTTGAAATACATAGATCATTTCCAGTTGTTGGGTATTCAAAATAGTCTTGTCATAAACATTTCTGTGCACATTTCCTTGAACACATGTGAGACATTTTTCCTATCATACATTCTTATGAGCAGAATTTCTGGTCTTAGCGTTGCTCCAATGTGATCGCACCTATTTGCATGGCTAAAAGCGGTGTGCGATTTGCCTGTTTATTTTTTGTTCTACCTACTTGCCAAAGCTTGGCATTATTAGCCTTTTAAGTTGTTTCCAATCCGATGGGTGTAAATGTAATTGTACCGGATTGTTTTAATCTACATTTACTGTGTAGGTGGTGAGACTGTCACATATTTATGATATATTCAGATTTCCTGTCTGTAAATTACCTATTCATCTCCCGTGTCCATTTTCTATTGGGTGATCTGTCTGTGCATGATTGCCATGTAAAAAGTTCTTTATAAATTCTGAATAATAATCACTGCCAATTATATGCTTTTTATTTTTTACTTATTTTTTTAATATTTATTTTTGAGAGAAAGAGAGAGTGTGAGTGGGGGAGGGGCAGAGAGAGAGAGAGAGAGAGAGACAAAGAATCCAAAGCAGGCTCCAGGCTCTGAGCTAACAGTACAGAGCCCAACGTGGGGCTTGAACTCACGAACCACAAGATCATGACCTGAGCTGAAGTCAGGTGCTTAACTGACTGAGCCACCCAGGCGCCCCCAATTACATACTTTTTAAATATATCCTCCTGGTCTATAGTTTACTACAGCTGTTTATGGTATCATTTGTTGAACAGAAGATTTAAATTTTAAGTATATATATATATATATATATATATATATATATATATATACTTTCTTATTTAAGAAAGTCTTCCTGATTCCTATAGCTTTGCAATTATATGGAAAACTCTCTCAAGTTGTTCTTTAAAATATCTTAACTACTCTTTAGTCTTTACTCTTCATGGGAATTTTAGAACCAACTTATCAACTTCCACAAAAGAAATTCTATTGGGGTTTCTGGAATGAGTTTGCATTGAATTTATAGATTAATTTGGGGGAGACTGGTACCTTTGTCATATAGTCATGAAGTTCATCTCATTTATTCATGTCACTTCATTTATTCAGATCTTGGTTTTCCATCTTTCAATAATACTTTAAAGTTTTCTCTATACAGTCCTTACCGTCCTTTTATTGGATTTATTCCTAGATACCATATGTTTTTGTTGTAATTGGGAATATAATTCGCTTTTGTTACATTTTCTAATTAGTCGTTACTGGTGTAATGCTATTGCTTTTTACTGTGACCGTGGAAATCTCTGAGTTCTCAGAGTCAGTTTTGATAGTGACAGGAATAAAAGTGATAGGGATGAATGTGTGGATGGTAAAGCATTATTCGTTCAGACTCAGATGCAGTGGCCACATAAAATGGACTCTTAAGCTCTCCTTCTCCAGACGTGGGTTGCCCACAGTTTGGAGACCGCTGGTTTGCATCCTACCATTTTAGAATGATCTGAGTAGAAGGAATGATTGTCCCGGAAACTCAAGCTAGATCAGAGTGATCAGTTTGATTGCCCGTCCCCTTTTCTCTGGTGCTTATGTTTACTTTAATACAATTCAGGATGCTTTTGGCATCTGGCCTTTGTTGTAGGCCACTTCTTGGCCTTGGGATTATGGTGAATGCAACCCCAGCTATGGTGCTACCATTGGTGGGTCTCAAACTCAGTCCAGGGTGAGCGGGTAGCAAGGTGTTTTCGATGAAGAGGCTCCATGGGGACAGATGAACCAGGCAGCAAGGATATAAGCTTACTGGTTTTTTCTTTCAGTTAGTATTTTCATGTAAAGGAAATTAAGGGGCACTTTACATGCATTGAGTCACTTCATTTTCGTAATATTTCGATGAGGTATCATTGCCCTATTTTATAGACAACAGAGCAAAAATTTAGGGAATTAAATAACCTGCCCCCCAAAAGCACGATGGGACCTTTGCTCTATTTAATTCCAGCAGTTGTGCCTTTCTCACTACCCCCATTCATTGAGGTTTACCTATTTTTATCATATTGTATTTGCTTGTACCAACACTGTATTCCTTCTGCACGAAAGTGAATTTTATTATCGAAGAGGCATTTTAGAGGCTCAGTTAATCCATTACTCAGTTGGTCAGTGACTGAGGCGGGCCGTGCAGAGCCGCATGGGCTGTGAGCTTGATGGTGCTGTGGAATGACAGTGGCGAGGGCAGGTCCGGTAGCTGATCCCCAGCTTTACCACAACACCTCTTTACATGCTGCAATCAGCATGGATGTGTAAAGGCTAATTAAGGGAACATGATTAAGGGAAGACTCTTGGCTCTTAGAAATCACCTCTTGTTAAGTAAACGATCCGGAAGAAAAATCGCCACATCTAATCACGAAGACCAGAAAAATCAATGGCTATGATGCAGAAAGCTTTGACAAGCTGCTGAGAGTCTTCTCGGAATGAAACAGAAGGGAAGAGTTTATATTTCAGCAGCAAAAAATATTGTAAGGAGACATACGAAAATTATATGTCAGGATGGTATTTTTGAACTAACATACAGCAAAATGACAAAACCTGCAACAATAGAGAATAGAGGTTAGAACCCATATATAGAATAGAATAGAACCCACATATGGGTTCATTAGATCACTTTTACCCCTCAGTTAACCTTCTTTCCTCCCCGCTTTGTGCCTTCGTTACCTGTAAAATATAGAAGACAAAAATGTAACGTCCAATAAATTGAGAATTTGGAGAATTTATTCCAAATGTATTCCTTTGCTGGCCTGGCCGAAATACGTCGTGCTACATGCGGAGATTCATAGTCAAGTGACAACGTTGAACTTCATTTTTGGTTATTGAAAATATTGAAGACACCTGGGGGCTCCTGGCTGGCTCAGTTGGTAGAGCGTGTGACTCTTGATCTTGGGGTCATGAGTTCAAACCCCATGCTGGGCGTGGAGCCTACTTAAAATAAAATAAAATGAACGTATTTAAAATATTGAATATTCAATAGGGGCATTCTGGATAGCTCAGTTGGTTAAGCATCCGACTCCTATTTTGGCTCAGGTAGTGATCCCAGGGTCACAGGATCGACCCCACATTGGGCTGCTTAAAATTCTCTTAAGCCTGGAGGCTGCTTAAGATTCTCTCTTTCTCCCTCTGCCCCTCTCCCTTGCTTGTACTCTCTCTCTAATATATATATATATATATATATATATATGGCAAGTCTTCTACAGTCAAAAAGGGACTAAACTAGAAGCTTACTCCTGAATATGCCATTAGATTTATAGTTTGGTGTATCTTTAAAAGCAAGTTTTTGAAAAGTCATGTAAGAGAATAATATACCTTTACTTGCGCTCCAAATCGTCTTCAGCTTGTAGCTGCTTCCTCAGCCCTTCGTGGGAAACCTTCAGAGGGCTGTACTTCCACCTGAAGTCCTTCCTGGGAACCATTCACGCTTCTTCTCCAGCCTGAGCCAACAGTTCAGACACCAGCAATGCTAACAGCAGTTTGTTGAAAATAAAACATAAAAAAAAGGAGAGGCAAACACGAAAACAACAGACAGCCTCCCGACAGTCCAACTCACCTTGGCAACCCAAGGAAGAGCTGACCACACCACAGAGATGCTTCGTGGTCCCGTCAGTACATTTCCCATTCCCGAAAGACCTCAGTCGCACACGGGAGTCACAAAAGGAATGTGATTGCCTGCCGGGTTGAAATCTGGATCGAAGGAAGGAAAGAAAAAAAAAAAAAAAAAAGTCCAGCCCTGAATTTCGTTATGCCTGGTTTAAATAGTTGTTCATACTCTGCATTCGAGGTAATATTCATACTCCGCATTCGAGGTAACAACGGTTACACCGCTGCGTGTCATTTCACCCAGTCCTCGAGGGACAAGTGAATCTCCGCGACATCAAAATGACACAGTTCACGTAAAGCGTAAATGGAAGGGTAGCAATGCAGCAACAATCGCCACCGTCTCTGGGTGTTTTCTATGCCCCAGGTACTGCTCTGTATCTAGACATTAACCTCTCTCCCTTCATCTTGACAAAAAACGTTATAATGATGATGTGCTAACGCCTCGTATAGTCACTTAGGCGCCGCGTGCAATTCTTTCTGAACCCCTGTAGTCGCCACAGAGCCCTCCGTGGAGGCAGTGTAGAGGATTCCCGTTTTAAAGCCTCAGGTTTTGCCCACAGTGGAATAATCAGGAAATGGACCGGCAGGTTCTGATCCCAGGCTGGTAGGGAGCCCACACCCTCCTGCACGCCGCCGCCCGGCCTCTACCTCCAACTCCGCAGGGCAGACTGACAAACCTCCTCCACCTTACAGAGGAGAGGGCGGGAGCCTGGAGAGAATAACCCAGTCGAGGCCCCACAGCAGAGGCGCCGCGGTTCCTGCCGGGTGTTGACAGAGCCAAAGCTCTGTGTGATCTTCATTGCGGTCAGGGAAACATCCAGTGGACACTCAGTCTATCTGGAGGTGGCCCTCGAGGCCCGTCCAGAATCCACAGCCTGTCACGCAAATAGATCCGTTCTCTAATCATGTGTGGCATATGGTTAAAGACCAGTGCAATCTGGCAGGATTAGTGGGCCTGGTGCGGAATATACGACCGTCGTGGCTCCCCTCTGTTCAGAACAGATGGGAGGGTAAAGGTGACGGGGTTCGCAGGGAAGGCCGGCGTTCACAAGATGCGAAGAGGGCATCGCGGGGTCTGAGGGGAGGGGGTGCCGGCTGATGGCTTTTCCTGTTTCCTCTGCGTTAGCTCGATACGTTCCAGTGTGAGAGGCACACGGACCCGCTGAAGGATAATTCAGCCGGCCGTAGCAAAATGGAAGAAAATATCATCGTGGGCCTGCACAGCTGCGCAAGTGACGCCAGGTTTCTGAAGCCAAACTCCAAGCCGTCTTAATGCAAATATAGTTAAAAGCTGTGGTTGGCACGTAATTACTAAATATATAGTAACCACCATGCTTCTTCCGGGTTTTCAGATTTATTCATCGTTTTCCTCCCTAGATCAGGCTAGCGATCTTGGAGAGTCACAGGCTAGTATTTTTTGTTGTTGTCTTTGTCCCGTAGGTAGACCTATTCATTCCAGCTGGCCAGCTGATCTTTGAGGAAGGACTTGACTCGGTCTTGAGTCTCACATTTAATTAAACCTGAGACTTTTGGCTTCTGGGTAAATGTTGAGCTGCTAGACCTATCCAGGTTTTTTAAAGGCTGCCCAGCGTTTCACATTCAATCGACAATAGAAGGATTGATGAAGATTTACATGTTCTTCATGGAGTCCAAACCAGGGAATGAGGTAGGTGAAATTTTTCTAGAAACAGTTGGATAAGAGAGTGATAAGATAGAAACGACAATTGCTTAGAGGCTTATTTTAATGCCATTCTCCCTTCGCAAGATGCTGAATTTCTGGAAAGCAAGGTTCTGCTTTACTTACTAACCTTCATGCACCAAACACAATACCTAGGGCATAGTGAGTGCTTCCTAAATTTTTATTGAATAAATGAACGAATGAATGAATGAATGAAGTGGGCATGAGACATGGGTAAGAAACATAAGTCACTAACTAGAAGGGTGATTTGTCACAGGAGACACATTCACACAACAAAAAGACTTTGAGGTACATTCTGAAATGTACATGATGGAAAGCTTATAAAATTTATATTAACTTTCATACATATATTATATATATATATAATATGTGTGTATATATACACAATATATATATAATATATATATAACAAATATAACAATATATATAACAAATCACAAATAGTATTAAGTGGGGAGAATCTTTCACCAATGGTGACTCCCATCTAGCCTCTGATTGTGCTGGACCATCATCAGTCTGTCCTTGTTTATTTTTTTTTTCAACTTTTTTTTTTATTTATTTAGTTTTGGGACAGAGAGAGACAGAGCATGAACGGGGGAGGGGCAGAGAGAGAGGGAGACACAGAATCGGAAACAGGCTCCAGGCTCCGAGCCATCAGCCCAGAGCCTGACGCGGGGCTCGAACCCACGGACCGCGAGATCGTGACCTGGCTGAAGTCGGACGCTTAACCGACTGCGCCACCCAGGCGCCCCAGTCTGTCCTTGTTTAAAAGGACACATCATTTCACAATATATACAAATACTGAATCATGTTGTACATCTGAGACTAGTATAATGTTATATGTCCATTATACCACAAGAAAGAATAAAACAAAATAAAAGGACACTTCCATTTAGATATTTACATTAACTGCACAGACGTCTCAAGTTATCTTAAAAATTGAGCCAGGTGGGGCGCCTGGGTGGCGCAGTCGGTTAAGCGTCCGACTTCAGCCAGGTCACGATCTCGCGGTCCGTGAGTTCGAGCCCCGCGTCGGGCTCTGGGCTGATGGCTCGGAGCCTGGAGCATGTTTCCGATTCTGTGTCTCCCTCTCTCTCTGCCCCTCCCCCGTTCATGCTCTGTCTCTCTCTGTCCCAAAAAATAAATAAACGTTGAAAAAAAAAAAAAAAAAAAAAAAATTGAGCCAGGTTTGCCCCCTGACTTCAATGACTTCATTTTTATAGTTGTAGTTAATTCGCTGCTTCAAAGACATGTCACTACTGTTTTTTTTATTAAAAAAAATTTTTTTAATGTTTTATTTATTTTTAAGACAGACAGAGACAGAGCATGAGTGGGGATGGGGCAGAGAGAGAGGGAGACACAGAATCAGAAGCAGGCTCCAGGCTCTGAGCTGTCGGCACAGAGCCCCACACGAGGCTCAAACTCACAAACTGTGAGATCATGACCTGGGCTGAAGTCAGACGCTCAACCCACTGAGCCACCCGGGTGCCCCAAGACATGTCACTACTCTTTTAAAGTATGTTCTGCAAAATGACCACAACCTGCTTTCTTTCTTTTGCTCTCTCTCAGTGACAACCTTCTCTGTTTTGATGGTGAGAATGGATTAAATAGACTTCCTTGCTTGGATGTTAGCAGGAACAAAATAGCTCCCCAATGAAAATGTTTACTCCACTGAATAGTAGCGTGGCCGTTATGAAACTTATTTTGCTTTTAGTCAACCTTCCCACCCGCTACAGCCATCTATGTCTGTAGTGTTATCTTTTCCCCATTCTCTAAGGATGGGTTCCCTGTCACTAAAATATTAATCATTTGCATAGCCCTGGCCCATTAAAATTATTTCTTACTAATTGCCTAATTTATTTTTTCTAAGGTCCACTCTACAAGCCAAGGCCAGGGCTGTTTATGGGACTTGCCTCAGATTACATTCTCGAAAAGTAGCAGGGTTATTGCCTCTCAAGTCAAGACTGCTTTTTATCCTGCTGAAGTCATTGCCAAATATCTTAAAAGATTTCCGCCAGTTTAACGCCAACACCTACCGAGGGCAGGAATTTCAAGGGATTTCATCAAAAGCATGTCATCGGGACTGGGATTTCCCCACTCCCTTAGCCACAAGGGGAGATGGCCTTCTGCAGCCAGCCTCGGGGCTGTGGGAAGGGCCCAAGGACTGCCGCCCCGAGGAACTTTCCCTCCTTTTGCAGAATGGTGCAGAGGAGGGACAAAGCGTCATCATTCCAGAAGCCGCGCTCAGAGTCCTTCTTGGTGCTCTCCCCGGCACCCTTTCTGTCTCTGAAAATGTCTTTTTGCAAGAGAGTGATCCGCGTGTCATCGCACAGTTTCAAAACGATTCCAAAGACGGATCGTTTATTTGCGTCTGCAGTCATTATTTGCTCATTTCCATTTTATGACAGTCGGCTCTCTATTATCTCAGGGGCTGCTCCCTGAGTGTGTGGCTTCTCCAGCTCGTTTGACCGGTCCCTTTCCTCTTCTGTTCCAAGTACCGTCCCATCTCCGCGCTCGCTCGGGACTTGCCAAAATGCCAGTTGCAGAGAGCAAAGGAGAAAATAAAACGAGCTCAGCTTGCTCTTTGCTCACAAGCGCAGTGTATATCTTTCCTGTGTTTAATTCCGTGCTTGTGTTTGTAAGTTTACATTTGGCAGGGTGAAGGAGGCAGGGTGTGGAGGAGTTGAAAATACGGATTAAAATTGTTCTGATATTTCCAATTATTGGTGGTCACTGTAACTACACGCAGGGAACAATCTAAGCTTTTGGGGGGAACTGAGTCACTTTTCTCTTCTCTGTTTTTTTTTTTTTTAATTTCTTTTTTTTTAACGTTTATTTATTTTTGAGACAGAGAGAGACAGAGCATGAACGGGGGAGGGTCACAGAGAGAGGGAGACACAGAATCTGAAACAGGCTCCAGGCTCTGAGCTGTCAGCACAGAGCCCGACGCGGGGCTCGAACCCACGGACCGTGAGATCATGACCTGAGCTGAAGTCGGACGCTTAACCGACCGAGCCACCCAGGCGCCCCTCTCTTCTCTGTTTTAAGGCAGATTAGAATTATTCACGGTCTAAAAATGGGATCATTCTCTACGTTAGAATTCATTAGTTACTACTTGCTGAGAACACGCAATGCGGTGAGCTGACCGCCCCTAGCAAGTTCACCTTTTATTACGAAGCTGAGAGTTAAAGCAAAGCTCAAGGCCCGTCTGGACAGGCACACGGCTCCATCAGAGAAATCTGGGCTCACGGCGCTGGCTTTCACCCTTACGGCAGGCGTGGAACAGAGTTTAATGGGGCGAAGTCACTGAGTTGTAAAGCCTGGAGCCGACGAGGACCAAAGGTGTCGGTACCAGTGTTTTCTGTCCCCAAAAACCAGTGGTGGCTCACCCCCGTGGCTCTCCCTGAAGAGCCGCCCACGTTGAACTTTGTATACAGAAGCACCTTTTATTAATCTAACAAATTAGGGGGGGAAACGGTTATAGTATCTTAAGGGTTTTACATCCTGGAATCACAAAGGAGAATCTTTACGAACTTGAAAAATTATGTGCCTCATTGAATAAGCCTCTGCAAATGTAGCCTCCTACATCTATTTTTTTAGAACTTGGCTTTTGGGGAGAAGGAGGAATGACTGTGGTGTGCCCGTAACACAGAGACAGTCCACACTGGGAGCTTTCCGTAAATACCCAATGGTTCTAACAATCAGAAATACTTCATTCAACTTGATGCACTGATTTAATCAAGTGAACAACGAATGTGTTTTTTTTTTTAAGTCAAATTGATAGCGTGGTCAGCATTATACCTCATAAACTTTTATCATTTCATAGATGAGTAACCATTGCGACCCGGTTATGTGCCAGGTAAAGCTTAACTGAGCACCTTAAGTGAAATTAAAAACATTATAAAGAAGAAAGTGGCTTCAGTATGAAATACCTCCTTTGGTGCCACCAACCCATGTTATTTTTTTATTTCAAAACCAAACTCAACAAGCACCGTTATGTATTTGGATCCTACAGAACCGGTGTGCTAGTAAACAAGGGCTTTCTGTATTTTATGTTCTAGGCCAAGTGTTATACAAGATCCCACATAATAGAATTGTTTCCAGTGGGATGGCAAAATAAAATGCATGTTCAGGGGCGCCTGGGTGGCTCCATTGGTTAAGCGTCCCACTTCAGCTCAGGTCATGATCTCACGGTCCGTGAGTCTGAGCCCCGTGTTGGGCTCTGTACTGACAGCTCAGAGCCTGGAGCCTGCTTCTGATTCTCTCTCTCTCTCCCTCTCTCTCTCTGTGCCCCTCCCCTGCTCACGCTCTATCTCTCTCACTCTCAAAAATGAATAAATATAAAAAAATTTTTTAATATATTTGTAAAACAATAGTAATAGTATTAGAGACAATGTAAACAAAAATTCATTTAATATAAGAAGTATAAATTGGTAAACCATTTTAGCCTACCAAGCAGAAGAGGAACCTTAAAAATGTTCCTAGCTTTTGATTCTGTATTCCATCTCTAGAAATATTTTAGAAGATTGAAGCTGCATCTAAGGCCAAGATGACCCAGAAGGCATTACCTATAAAAGCAAAGAGAACCATTCATATAATCTAAATATCAAAAAAGGAAAAAGTCTGTTCTGGTTAAAGGAATTACACAGTGGAATATTAAGCAGTAACATTAATGGAATGTTTTTGAAGAATTGCTCATGATGTAGGAACCCACTAAGAGAGGAATGAATGGAGAAGAAAAAATTATGTGGAGAAGTATGATTACAATCATACAGAAAAGGTACTGAAAGAATATAAGCCAATATTGAAAAGTAGTTATGGATTATTTTTATTTTCCTTTTTGCACTGTTCCTGAATTTTTAAAAAGTGTTTAAATTTGAATGTACTTGTGACGGTTAATGTTATGTATCAACTTGACTGGGTTAAGGGATGTGCAGAAAGCTACTAAAATATTATTTCTGGTTGTGTCTGTGCGAGTGGTTCTAGAAGAGATTAGAAATTGAATTAATAGACTGAGTAAAGAAGATCACCCTTACTTATGCGGGTGAACCTCACCAAATTTGTTGAGGCTTGAATAGAACAAAAAGGTGGAAGAAGGGGGGATTTGACCTGGGACATCCATATTCTCTTGCCCTCAGACATTGGCGCTCCTGGTTCATGGTGTTTTGGGCTTGGATCAGGAGTTCTATCATCAACCCCCCGCCCCTACACACACACACACACACACACACACACACACACACACACATAATTCTCAGAGCTTTAGTTTAGGACTGAAATATACTGCCACCTTTCTTGGTTCTCTAGCTTACAGATGACAGATCGTGGGACTTCTCGACTCCCTAATCATGTGACTCAATTCCTATACAAATGTCTAGATAGATAGATAAAAAGATAGATATATAGAGACGAGAGAGAGAGAGAGAAAGAGAGGGAGTCTATATATCAAAACTATATATATATGTATATATATATATATATATACATATACACACACACATGGAATGTAGGTAGGTAGATAGATATAGATAGATACATAGAGAGTTTATATAGACCATATATATATAAACTATAGCCTATATAATACGTAGTATTATATCATTTATATACAATCTATATATAGTCTGTCTATCTATCCTATTGGTTTTGTTTCTCTAGAGAACTCTGACTAATATAATATTATGTTTATAATAAGACTATCATATATAAATAAAAATATGTATTTTAGTCAACTTGGCTTAAAGTACAGATTTTGGTGTCAGAATTACTTGAGTTTGTGTCCTACTACTTACAAGACGGAGAAATGACTGAATATCTTTACAACTCGATAGAGAGATTTAGTCAGTCATCAAACAACTTCCCACAAAGAAAAGCTGAGCACTGGATGGTGCATTGTACCAAGTATTTAAAGAAAAATTAATACAGATGCTTCACAAATTTTTCCAAAACATAAAAGTGAAGGGAACACTTCATAACTCACCCTATGAGGCTACTATTACCTTGACATCAAAATCAAAGGCATCAGAAGAAAAACACAGACTGATGTAAAAATTCTCAACAAAATACTCGCAAACCAAAGCCAGCAGCATGTAAAAAGGATTGCAACTGTACCCAAGTAAAATTTATCCCAGGAAAGTAAGACTCCATATGAAAATCAGTCAAGGTAAATACCATATTTATAAAACAAAAGAAAAAAACCCACACAATCATTTCAGCTGATGCAGAAAAAGCATTTGACAAAACCCAACACCTGTTCACCGTGAAAACAATCAGAAAATTAGGAACAGAAAGCAAATTCCTCAGCATCATAAATAATACTTATGAAAAACCCACAACAGGGGCACCTGGGTGGCTCCGTCAGTTAAGCATCCAACTTCAGCTCAGGTCATGATCTCACGGTCCGTGAGTTCGAGCCCCACGTCGGGCTCTCTGCTGACAGTTCAGAGCCTGAAGCCTGCTTCCGATTCTGTGTCTGCCCCTCCCCTGCTCATGCTCTGTCTCTCTCTGTCTCTCAATAATAAACAGACGTTAAAAAAATGTTTTAAAGAAAACCCCACAACTAACATTATATTTAATTGTGAACAAAAGTTCCTTTCTTCCTAAGACCAGGAGCAAGACAAGAATGTCCATTATTGCCAGTTCTAGTCAACATTTTAGTGGAGGTTCTAGACACAGTAGTTGGGTAAGAAAAAGAAATGAAAGACATCAAGATTGGTAAGGAAGAAATAAACCATCTCTATTTGTAGATGATATGATATTCTCTATGGAATATCCTTAAGAATCCACATATAGGTGCACACACACACACACGCACACACACAAATTAGCGTATAAGTAAGTTCAGCAAGGTTGCAAAATATGTCAATATACAAAAATCAATTGTACTGTTGTACACTAGCAATGACCATCTGAAAATGAAATTAAGAAAGCAATTCCATTTGCAATAGCATCAAAAATAATAAAATATGTAACAGAAGAATTGCACAACTTGTATGCTGAAAACTATAGCACACTGATGGAAGAAATGAAAGACCTCAATGAACAGAAAGACACCCTTTCCTGTCCATGGACTGGAAGACTTGATATTGTTAAGATGGTAATACTCCCAAAATCAAGCTGCAGATTCAATGCGATCCCTAAAAGAATATCAACTGCCTTTTTTACAGAAATGGAAAGGTTTATCCTAAAATTCATAAAGAGTTGCAGGAGACCCAGAATAGCTAAAACAATCTTGAAAAAGAGAAAAGAAAATTGGAAGACTCACACTTTCTAATTTCAAAACTAACTACAAAGATACACCAGTCAGTAAAGTATAATGCTGGCATAAGGATAGACATTCAGATCAAGAGAATGGATTAAGAACCCAGAAATAAGCCCATATATCAGTCAATTTCCTTTTTTTTTAATTTAAAAAATTTTTTTTAACGTTTTATTTATTTTTGAGACAGGGAGAGACAGAGCATGAACAGGGGAGGGTCAGAGAGAGGGCGACACAGAATCCAAAACAGGCTCCAGGCTCTGAGCTGTCAGCACAGAGCTCGACGCGGGGCTCGAACTCACAGACCGCGAGATCATGACCTGAGCCGAAGTCGGCCGCCCAACTGACTGAGCCACCCAGGCGCCCCTATCAGTCAATTTTCAACAAGGATGTCAAGATTATTCAGTGGAAAAATAAATCTTTTCAATAAATGGTGCCAGGATAACTGGATGTCCACAGGCAAAGAAATGAACTTGGACCCTACCCCACACCATATAGCGAAATTAAGTCAAAATACATCGACGATCTAAATATTCTGAATATTAGAGCTTAAACTATAAAAATCCTTAGAAGAAAAACATAGGAGTAAATTTTCATGGCCTTCATGATTAAGCAACAGTTTCTTAAATATGACATTCGAAACATTAGCAACTAAAAAGAAATAGATTAATCAGGCATCATCAAAATTATAAACCTTTGCATGTCAAAGGTCGCTATCAAGAAAGTGAAGAGACAACCCACAAAATGAAGAACATATTTGTAATCATATATCTGATAAGGTCCTGGTATCAAGACTACATAAAGAATACTTACAACTCAATGATAGAAAGACAGATAACCAAAATTTTAAATAAACATTACAAATCAGATACATAAAGGTCAATAAGCACATGAAAAGATGTTCAACATTGTTAGTCATTAAGAAAACATAAATCAAAACCACAATGAATTACAGCTTCCTATCCAGTAGAATAGCTATAATTTTTTTTAAAAAATCGAGAACCTGGGATGTTGCAATTATGAAGATCTTGGAACCCTCATACACTGCTGGTAGAAACGCAAAAAAAAAAAAATGGTGCAGAAACTGGAAACAGCTTCACAGTTGCTCAAAATATTAATCTGTTAATATCAATAATAGAGTTATCCTATTGTCCAGCAGGTCTAGTGTTGGTCTATACCCTAGAGAATTAAGAACATAGCTTCACTTAAAAAGCTTGTATATGAATGTTTGTAGCAGCATTATTTATTATAGCCCAACATAGAGGCTGGACCCAAATGTCCAACAAGTGATGAATGGATAAATGTGGTATATCCATACAATGGAATAACATTAGGCCATCAAAAGGAATGGAATATTGACACATACTATAACGTGGATAACCCTTGAAAACATTGTGTTAAGAAATAGAAGCCAGTCATAAAAGACCGCTTATCAGAAGATTCCATTTATATGCAATGTTCAAAACAGGCAAATCCAGGGGCGCCTGGGTGGCGCAGTCGGTTAAGCGTCCGACTTCAGCCAGGTCACGATCTCGCGGTCCATGAGTTCGAGCCCCGCGTCGGGCTCTGGGCTGATGGCTCAGAGCCTGGAGCCTGTTTCCGATTCTGTGTCTCCCTCTCTCTCTGCCCCTCCCCCGTTCATGCTCTGTCTCTCTCTGTCCCAAAAATAAATAAACGTTGAAAAAAAAATTAAAAAAAATAATAATAATAAAAAAAAAACAGGCAAATCCATAGAGACAGGAAGTGGATTATTGGTCCCCAGGGAATCACAACATGGCAGACAAGAAGAGACACGGACTGATCACCCCCGTCTTCAAATGCAGGCTTCCGGATTGCAACAGAACCACGCCGCAGAGAGGGAGAAGATTCTATTTTAAAACAAGATTAAAACTTGACTCTTACATGGGCTGCACCTTGAATTACCTAGTTAAAACTGTCTTTTATGACTGAAAATGATATTTTTATTGCCTAAAGTTACAAAAAAAGTTACGAGGGCTACTGGACTCACCTTGTAGGGACAGAGAAAGAGCCATATACAATGTCTGAAATTACAGCAGAAGACAGAGGTAAAGCTGTGTTCGAATTTCGTTTGTTTCGATATATGAGTTACGACTGGATAATGGAAGTTGCTGGGGGGGTGGGGGAAGATTAGAACCCTCACGTAAAGCTAAAGAGCAATATAATAGTATTTGATACAACAAAATTACATACCCCATGATCTGGCTTCATTGCTGTGTGTGTATCGCAAGAACCTCTCCATAAGGGGCGTGTAAGCCACAACTGGAGACTCCCCGAGAGGCTTCCAGCAATTCCTTTCTCCTTTCAGCAAGTGATCTGCCATGTTGTTTTTTACCCATTACCATGTTAACTGCTCTTGGAAAGCTGAGAACAGGATCGGAGGCAAACGTTGAAACCTCTCTCCCTGGTGTGTCCCTGAAGGTCATCGGTGATGAGCCTGGATTAAGATTCAGAATCCATCTGGGGGCGCCTGGGTGGCCCAGTCAGTGAAGCGTCTGACTTCAGCTCAGGTCATGATCTTGCGATCCATGGGTTCCAGCCCTGAGTCAGGCTCTGTGCTGACAGCTCAGAGCCTGGAGCCTGCTTCCGATTCGGTGTCTCCCTCTCTCTCCGGCCCTCCCCCACTCGTGTTCTGTCTATCTCTCTCTCAAAAATAAACATTTTTTTAAAAATTTTTTTAACTTCAGAATCTTTCTCAATACCCCCCCTCCTCCAGGAAGTCATTAACAAATGAACAACCTTGTAGTGCAAGATGACATCTTTTTTTTTTTTTTTTGCAATTCCTGGTTTATAATTTTGTTAAGAAGACAGAACATACATATATTAAGAATGCAAGGCAGAATAATTATATGGACAATCTGAGAATACCGAGTAGCACTTCTTCCGGGAAGAAGGGCAAGTTTGGCCAAGGCCATAGCAGGAGAGGAAACCGTGTGGGAAAGGATAGCTCAGCCTTCGGTGGCTCTGAAGACAAAAGGCACCGAAAGCAGGAAGAGTTTAGAGTATAAACGAATGGGAACAGTAATTAAGTTGCATGCCAAGATTTGTAAGACGCCTATTAAAGTGGGAATGAATTGAGGTTCCGTGTTCCCTCACTTAGTGGTAAACGCGATCCCTGCTCCGATTTGCCTTTATTTAAAAAAAAAAAAAAAGTTTTTAATGTTTATTTATTACTGAGAGACACAGAGAGAGGGACAGAGCATGAGCAGGGGAGGAGCAGAGAGAGAAGGAGACACAGAAACCAAAGCAGGCTCCAGACTCTGAGCCGTCAGCACAGAGCCCGGCGTGGGGCTCGAACTCATGGAGTGTGCGATCATGACCGTTCCACGTTTGAACCGTGAGGTAAATAATGGGTTCCCTTCATTTGCAAACCTGCTGTATGCTCTTCTAATGTAAAGGGAAGCCTCGTACCACAACGTTTATGAGATATTTTTATATTTTTTACGCCAAACATTGCCATTGCTTTTAAATGAACAGACAGACGTTACTCGGCCGGCGTACCGAATTTGCAGAGGGCTATCTTAACCAGGATAATACGTCATTGAAGTTCATCTATCAAATCATTTTCCTGTAAAGCTTCAGAAGGAAAGGGCGGGAGAGAGCTAACCTTGAACTCTCACCACGTAGAAGCGTTCTTACATTATTCACAGACTGTTTAAAATACAGTTGGGCTGGGGCCGCTGCTGCTGAGAAACAGCAGTGATTGCCTGCAATCAGATGTTCTAACGCGATCGACATACAGATGGTGTCCTGGGCACAGCTTCTACCCCCTCTCGCTGGCTGTCCCCCAGACGGCTGGTCTCTGCAAACGTTTACGGCTCGAGTAGCAGGAGAGGGTGACAGCCCGTCATCATCACTCGCAGCCACAAGGGGGCAGCGTTTACATGGACTGTAATAAAGATTCCAAGGGGAAAAAACCAGCCTTCCGTTTCATGTTGAGCACAAGGAGCTTACTGCAATGTATTTGCCAAATAAAGATGCACGGAACTGCAATGTAAAATACCGAGTTCCCCTGTTCCCTACAAATTGCTTTACGCTTATTGAAAAATCGTGGATTCCAAGACTATGAGAACTGCAGGGAGGGTAGAGAGGTGGAGAGCCCCCCCCCCCCCCCCCCCCCCCCCCGCCTATGTTTGATTGCCTGCATTCTCGGTGCTGGGCACAGTACCGACCAAATCGTGTGGCGGATCAGCGACCGTCCCCCCCCCCCCCCGCCACCATTTCAGCCAGGTGTGCCCCTCCCCGAACCCCACAACATTTCAGACCGGGTGACTGAGACGAAGGAACTCCCTCAACAAATATTTATTAAGCATAATTTCTTCCTTTACAAGTGAGGAGATGGTATCCAAGGAGCGAAATGGAATATTCAAAGGAAGAGAGCTCCTTGGGGTAGCAGGGTTCTTTACTCCCCTGGCTGATAACAGATAGAGGTGACCATCACCTTTAGGGGCAGAAGGACAGCTATGCAGAGCTCGTTGGAAAAAAAGAAGAAGAAGAAGAAGAAGAAGCAGCGTCAGTGAAGGGGCTCTTGGGTGGCTCAGTCCATTAAGCCTCCGACTTCAGCTCAGGTCATGATCTCACAGTTCATGGGTTTGAGCCCGGCATCGGGCTCCGTGCTGACAGCTCAGAGCCTGGAGCATGTTTGGCATTCTGTGCCTCCCTCTCTTTCTATCCCTCCCTCACTCATGGTCTGTCTCTCAAGAATAAATATACATTAAGAAAAAATCAGTGATGATTGTGGTTTATATACACAATGGAGTACTACGTGGCAATGAGAAAGAATGAAATCTGGCCCTTTGTAGCAACGTGGATGGAACTGGAGAGTGTGATGCTAAGTGAAATAAGCCATACGGAGAAAGACAGATACCATATGTTTTCGCTCTTATGTGGATCCTGAGAAACTTAACAGAAACCCATGGGGGAGGGGAAGGAAAAAAAAAAAAGAGGTTAGAGTGGAAGAGAGCCAAAGCATAAGAGACTCTTAAAAACTGAGAACAAACTGAGCGTCAGTGGTACAACCACAAGGGACCGAGTTCTGCCGACACCCGGATGACCTTGGAAGAGGACCATGAGTTTCAGATAGGAACTGCGTTGCGGCTCATACCTTGACTGCAACCTGGGGAGACCCTGGACAGAGGACCCAGTCAAGCCAGTCCTGGACTCCTGACCCAATGTGACTGGGCGATAATAAATAGTTGTGTTAAGCCACTAATTTTGTGGACATTTGTTATTCATGGGAGCAAACTCCCACAGTGCTCTGTAATCCGCATGGCGTCTGTAGGGCAACACTCTGCCCTCAATAATAATAAAAGCTCACAACATCTGTTCTGTATTGGTTTCTAACATCTGTTTACATAGTAGCGCCACAGAACTCCTGGGCTGCCCGGGAATGAGACGGCATAATCCCTTTTAACTCCAGAGTGTCAAAAATTACTATTTCGGTACAACAAGCGCTGATTTGATGCTGTCGTTGCATATGTGCAGATAGTCTTATATTGAAAAGGAAACTGGTATGTTACCAACAGACTTAAGCCGTTTACGTTACATACGCAAGTCGTTTAATCCTCACAAAACCCTGTGAGATGGCTTGCACTCTTCCCACGGCTCAGATGAGGTCACCAAAGCTCAGAAAGTCTAAATAACTTGACCGGCCACGCAACTAGTAGGTAATAAGGCCAGTATTCCATTACTGGAATGCCTCGGAAGGAGTACCTTCTACGTTATTTGGTTTATTCTATTAATGGTATGCTACAAGAATGGAGACGCCAAACAAGAATCCTTAAAAGTCTCTCGGTTTGAGTTGAAAGAACGTCTCAGGGTTCCAGAAGAGGTATTGTGTAGTGAATTAGAGCGAAGCGTTAAAGTTCACCTGCCTTCCCCTGACTTCCCTGGCTAATGCCTGGACCGTGTTGCACTGGGACAAGACAGGATGATGGGTCAGCTTAGAGGTAGTTCTTGTTGGCATATTAACGATGAACATCTTTCTTCCTTGGCAGAGCTTCCAGAAGCCAAAACAGGCGGATTGTTTTCCGAGAGAACATTCAAGGGTTGTAAGGGTATGGTGATTCCTCTGCTGCATTTGGGTTGTCTTTTTATTCCCCCAAATGCCACATCAAAATATGGATCTCACACAGGAACACTTCCAGTGCAGTACAAGAGTACAAATCCACTCTTAAAACTGCCTTGGAGCGCCCCTCGATAGCATTACACTAACTAGCAGCCTCTGGCCTTATGTAATGGGCAGTGTGCATAGGAGTATATTAAACTCATCAATCAAGGGACAAGAAGGAAAGACATACCTTAAGGAATGTGTTCACGCCCAGCATTGCTGAGACTTTTGCTTCCTCCTTGTCATTTAGTCGATCCTGAATACTCGTAGGAAGCAAAAGACGGGTCCCCTTGCGAACTTCAGAATTTCAGGAAGCACTGTATCATTAAAATAATCTCAATGATAAGCCAGCAGATCAGTGAAATACCTGTGTATTTTAAATGGTAGTATCGGGGCGCCTGGGTGGCGCAGTCGGTTAAGCGTCCGACTTCAGCCAGGTCACGATCTCGCGGTCCGGGAGTTCGAGCCCTGCGTCGGGCTCTGTGCTGACAGCTCGGAGCCTGGAGCCTGCTTCGGATTCTGTGTCTTCTTCTCTCTCTGCTCCTCCCCTGCTCATGCTCTGTCTCTCTCTGTCTCAAAAATAAATAAAAACATTTTAAAAATGTTTAAAAAAAGAAAGATTTGACTTCAGTGTTTTGTTTTTTTTTTATTCCTTTAGTTCTAGAAAACTCATGGAATCATCCAGAAGTTTTCTGGAGGCTTGTTGCACTTCCTCATCCAAATCTCCAATACCCCAACCAGGACTGGACCCCCATCAGAGTGGAACACAGGTGGTCTGGTGTTAGACATGTGGGAAACCTTCCTTTAGTTTCTAAACTCTGGGCATAAGTGTCAAACTCAAATAGATTTCGTTTTATTTAGATATCTGTTCTCAGCAAAAAGAAAAAGAAATCCTTAGTGAAAAAGATAACCTTTTTCTCTGATCAGGAGCAAATCCAAACGTGAATGAGTTTCCCAGCATTTTTTAAGAACAGATCTTCATGAAGAGGAGAGGTGAAAACAGTGGAAACCTGAGCGGGGGGAAAGCAGAAAGGAAAAGGAAAAGGCTGAGGTCTAACACAAAGAGACCTGGATCTGTGAAGCGTGCTGTGTTGCAACTGGAAAGAAGGATGCCACGAAGATCAAAATACTGTGGTGGGGAGGGGAGAAAACGTATGACTAACAGATCAGGTCAAGGGCTCACGTTAGATCAAGAGACTTGCATTGTATCTAATGAGTAATAGCAAGCTGCAAAATAAAGTCCATGGATAGGGAAGATTTGTTTAGAGAGGTTTGTAGAGTGGCCTGCATGATCCAGAAGAGGGAGATCGGTTAGGACACCGCTCTGTGCGCTGCAGACACTAGATTAGATTAAACCATGTCTTTTGTCCTTTTCTTTTTATAATCTCAGCACGGGGCTTAAACCGAATTGGAAATGAAACGGATATTTGTTGAATGGGAGAATGAAAATGAAGAGACAAGGACTGGAGCGATAGCCACTGTAAAGAACAGCTCCATGAGGGGATTCCCTGCCCCAAGCAGCTACTTGGGGCTGGGGACTTACAGAGGACCTATTGCCTTCAACATGTGGCTCCCAAGATCACTGTCAACATCCATCCAGCAGAGGAGGGAAGATTAGGGATAGCAGTCCATGTAGGAAATCTTACAGGCTAGGACAGCATCACCCCCTAAGCCCCATTATCTTATTAGATTTAGTCATATGTTACGTTTAACACCTTCAAAAAATTCTGGGGACTCTAGTCTAGCTGAGGAGCCTGGAGGAAAAGGAAATGGTTTGATGAAAAGCTTTTCCCTCTCTGTCGCAGTAGCTAAGGAAGCCAGTATATTTTCCCTATTGGAGTTGCTAACGGGGGTTCTTTAGGCTGAAATAAAGAGACTTCAGCAGAAACTCAAAGCTATGAGAAAAAATGAGGACCGCTGGTAACAGTAACTCCATGGGTAGAGATATAAGCAAGTATTATTTTACTTTTGGTTTGTAAATACTCTCCTGTATCTATATGACTTAAAGGGAAAACACAATTGCATAAAACAGTAATAATAAATCTGTCAATGAGCATGCGATACGTAAAGATGCGGTCTGTGACATGGGCGCCTGGGTGGCGCAGTCGGTTAAGCGTCCGACTTCAGCTCAGGTCACGATCTCGCGGTCCGCGAGTTCGAGCCCCGCGTCGGGCTCTGGGCTGACGGCTCGGAGCCTGGAGCCTGTTTCCGATTCTGTGTCTCCCTCTCTCTCTGCCCCTCCCCCGTTCATGCTCTGTCTCTCTCTGTCCCAAAAATAAATAAACGTTGAAAAAAAAATTTTTTTTTAAAAAATAAAAAATAAAAAAAAAAAAAAAGATGCGGTCTGTGACAATGACAATATAAAGGGAGACAGAAAGAGATGTACAGGAGCAGTTTGTGTACAGTTGAAACTAACTTGATTATACATTGATTCGCATACTACTGAAACTAAGTTGTTACAGGTTTGAGATGATAATTGCAATCCCCAAGGGAGTCACTGAGAATTTAAAAATATACAGAAAAGAAGAAAAGAATGAAAACGGTGTACTATAAAAATTTAACTAAACACAAAATGGGTAGTATTGGGGGACCTGAGGAACCACAACAAAAGTGTTTAAGGCATGCAGAAAACAAAGAACTAAATAACCGAAGTAAATCCTTCGTTGCCAGTACTATATTTCTATGTAGATTAAACAGTCCTTTTGAAAAGACAGAGATGGCCGAATGGATAAAAACAGGAAAAAAAAAAAAAAAAAAAAACTTGACTCACGTCTATGCTATCTACCAGACTGTCACTTTGTTGGGGGACAAAGACACAGAGATGGAAAATAAAGAATAGACAAAGGTATTCCATGTAAATAGTAAAATAAGAGAGCTGGAGTGGGTCTTTTATTATCAGAAAAACTAGATCTCATATCAAAAATGTTACCAGAGTCAAAGGACACTGCATATCGATAAAGGGCGCAATACATCAAGAAGATACAAAAATTAGAAACATATACATACCTAACAGCTTCAAGATATATGAAGCAAAAATCAACAGATTTGAAGGGAGAAATAGTTTTGTGATACTACTTGGAGACTTCAATACCCCACTTTTAATAATATATAGAACCACCAGACAGAAGATCAATAATGAAACAGAATTTGAAAAGCACTATAGACCAATTGGACCCAATAGACACATCAGAAAATTTCACCCAACAAGAGCAGAGCACACATTTTCCTCAAGTGTACATGGAACATTCTCCAAGATAGACCATATGTTAGGCTACAAAACAAGTTTTAATAAATGTAGAAAACTGAAATCATACAAAGTTTCTTTTCTGACCATGATGGAATAAAAGTAGATCAGTAACAGAAGGGGAACTGAAAAACTCACAAATATGGGGAAATTTAAAAACATACTCTTAAACAACATTAGGTGAGAGATGAAATCACAAGGAAAATTAGAAAACACTGTACCTTGAGATGATTGAAAACTAAACCTCAAATTACCAAACCTCCTCAAGAAGAAATGGAAAATCCAGGGTGCCTGGGTGGCTCAATTGGTTGAGTGTCCTACTTCAGCTGGGGTCATGATCTTGCAGTTCATGAGTTCAAGTCCCGCGTCAGACTCTGTGCTGACAGCTCAGAGCCTGGAGCCTGCTTCAGATTCTGTGTCTCCCCTCTCTGCCCCTCCCCCATTCATTCTCCCTCTCTCTCTCCCTCTCTCTCTCTCTCTCTCTCTCAAATAAATAAAACATTAAAATTTTTTTTTAAAAAAAAGGAAGAAGAAATAGAAAATCTGAGTAGACCTAAAATGGGTAAAGAGATTTAATCCATGAGCAAAAACTTCCTTAACAAAGAAAAGTCCAGGGCTGGATGACTCCACTAGCGAATTCTACCAAGTATTTTTTTTAAAAATTAACACCAATCCTTCTGAAGTTATTTCAAAAATAGAAGTATTAGCACATCCCAGCTCATTTTATGAGTCCAGTACTAGCCTGATAGTGATGTCAGTCAAAGATACTGCAAGAAAACTACAGCCCCGTATCCCTTATGGTGCAAAAATCCCCAACATAATATCAACAAACTTAATTCAACAGACTATTAAAATAATTAGACGCCATGACCCAGCGAAATTTATCTCAGTGATGCAAAGGTAATTCAACATATGAAGTCAGTAAATTTAATACACTTCATTGATAAAATGAAAGAAAAACCCCACTTGATCATCTCAGTTGATGCAGGAAGAGCATTTCACAAAACTCCACACTCTTTCATGACAACAAATAAATAAATAAATAATAAACAAACAAACAAACTAGAAATTTAACTCCTCAATATGATAACGGTCATGTGAAAAACCCACCGCTAATGTTCTCAATGGCAAAACACCGAAAGCTTTTCCCCTGAGATCAAATATAAGCCAAGGATCCCTGCTTTCACCAATTCTATGTAACATGGCACTGGAAGCTCTAGCCAGAGTAATTATAAAAGAAAGAGAAATAAAAGATATCCAAATTGGAGAAGAAGTCCATCTTATATGTAGAAAACTCTGAAGAATCCACACTCAAAAAAAAAAAAAACTGGTAGGCCTAACGAACGAATTCATCAACGTTGCAGAATATTAGGCCAGCACTCAACTGATTTAGTTGTTTTGCTATGCACGGCAATCTGAAAATAAATTAAGAAAGTAGTTGCACGTACAACAGCACGAAAACAAAATATTTAGAAATAAATTTAACCAAGGGGGGCACATCTTGTACACTGAAAACTATAAATCGTTGCTGAAAGAATTAAAGAAGACCTAAATAAATGAAAATACATCCCCTGTTCATGAAATGGAAGGATTAATATTGTTAAGATGAGAGTGTTACATAAATAATCTACAAATGCAATGCAAATCCTACCAAAATCTCAACAAACATTTTTGCAGATGTGGAGAAGCACATAAATACACCACTTACAAAAATTAACTCAATATGGACAAGAACCTAGATTGAGGGGCAAAAAACTATAAAATTTTTAGCAGAGAATGGGCAAATCTTCATGAGCTTGGATTTGACACTAATTTCTTAAATGTGACATGATAAGCACAAGCAATGACAACAACAAAGATAAAGTGGACTTCATTAAAATTAAAACATTGTCCATCAAAGGACATCATCAAGAGAGTGAAAAGACAATTCGCAGAATGGGAGAAAAGATTGATAAACTGCACATCTGGTAAGAGGTTAATGTCCAGAAAAGGAAAAAAAAAAAAAAAAAAGACTGGAATAGGCATTTCTCCAAAGAAGTTAAACAAAGGACCGATAAACACGTTAAAGTCATTAGTCATTAGGGAAATGCAAAGCAACACCACAGTGGATATTACCTCACACCTCCTAGGATGGCTATAAGCCAAAAAATGGAAAATTGTGTTGGTGAGGATGTGGAAAATATGTAACACTTGCTGCTGTGGATATCGGTTTGGCAGTTCCTAAAACAATTAAACATAGAATTATTGTATGACTCAGCAGTGTACTCGTAGATATATAACCAAAGAACTGCAAAAAGAGACTCATATTTGTTTGCAAATGTTCATAGCTGTATTATTCACAGTAGACAAAATATTGAAATAACACAGGTACCCATCAATAGATAGATGTAAAAACAAAATGTGGTATATATATATTATATATATTTATATATATATTATAATATATAATATATAACATACATTATATTATATATAACATTATATATATTTATAATATATAATATATAACATACATTATATTATATATAACATTATCTACAATATACATTATAGTAGATATTATATTATATACAAATATATATAAACCATAAAATATTCAAGCCTAAGAAAGAATGAAGTTCTAATACATGCAACAACATCTAAGAATCTTGAAAACATTATGCTAATTGAAATAAGCCAGACACGAAAGGATAAATAGTGTATGATTCCCCTTAATTAGGCAAATTCATGAAAAAGAATGTAGATCAGAGGTTACCAGGGTCTGCAGGAAGAAGAGAATGGGGAATTAATGAGTACAGAATTTTTTTTATTGGGGGGGGGGTTGATAAAAGTGTTCTGTAAATAGATTGTGGTGATCGTTATACAACATTATAAATGCACTTGATGCCACTTAATTATACCCTTCAAATGGTTAAAATGGTAAAATGTATGTGTGTTCTGCTATAATGAAAAAAATAAAGCTACACAAAACTCAAATCTGTATTTGCTATGATTAAATTCACCAGTCAAAATAACCGCGTAAGATTGTTGTAGCTGCTAACACCTACTCACTATGGTTCAGTGATAAACAGTTCACGGACCAGCACCATTTTGTGGACCACTTTAAGAAGCACTGATCTGGGGGGCGCCTGGGTGGCGCAGTCGGTTAGGCGTCCGACTTCAGCCAGGTCACGATCTCGCGTTCCGTGAGTTCGAGCCCCGCGTCAGGCTCTGGGCTGATGGCTCAGAGCCTGGAGCCTGTTTCCGATTCTGTGTCTCCCTCTCTCTCTGCCCCTCCCCCGTTCATGCTCTGTCTCTCGCTGTCCCAAAAATAAATAAACGTTGAAAAAAAAAAAAAAATTTAAAAAAAGAAGCACTGATCTGGAGCAGGACATGTCACCTTAAGAAGCCTCAGTTTCCACGTCTATAAACAGGGAATAATCGCATTGCCTACTTTCTCTGGTTTTGTGTGACGGAATTAGATAATACATGGAAATTACTCAGCCTGGCACAATAATTTTGATTCCTACACATCGCATTCTACATTTGAAATCGTTGATATGTGTGTTTTATGAATTCTTAAAAATTTTTAAGCTCAAAACTTTATCCATTCTTTATTAATATTTGGCTATCCTCTGCATTCTATTTCTAGTTAGTGTATGCTATACTGCAGGGCATTTAATTTTTATGTATTTGATCTCTGTGCGGACTGCCTATTTATTAAGAGCGGGGATCGTGGGGCGCCCGAGTGGCTCAGTGGGTTAAGCGTCCGACTTGGGCTCAGGTCATGATCTCCACGTTTGTGGGTTCCAGCCCCGCGTCGGGCTCTGTGCTGACAGCTCGGAGCCTGGAGCCTGCTTCGGATTCTGCCCCTCTCTCTCTGCCCCTCCTCCGTTCGTGGTCTGTCCGTCTCTCTCTCTCAAAAATAAAATAAACATTTAGAAAATGTTTAAAAATAAATAAAGAGCAGGGATCGTGCTGTGTCAGGACGGTCACCTTCAAAAACGCTTCACAGTCTGTAACCCTACCTTCCCATTTGCACACTACCGCGCTGAAGACGATCTCTTCTACTGAAGAGACACAAAACAAGCTTGTGTGATCTAACTGTAACCTCGATTTGGGTTGGTTGTTGCATTCCTACAACACTTCGGTATTATTTAAATTGTGGCATTAAAGAGCGGTCATTTAGAAGGTGAGTCATCCATGAAAACATTCCTGGAGCATACTACAAGCAAGCGCCCTTTGTTCCCATTACTCCATAGCAGAGAACGTTAAACCACCTACATTCAACTTCCCACCAGTGAAATGAAGCATGTCACAGCCCTCAGCATGACTCCTGGAGAATCCCACAGGCCACAGCAAAGCCAAACCGGGGCACATCGCTGTGTGGTTTGAAAGTTTTCTATTCATGGAGACTGAAGCATAAGACCGAATTCTATATAAGGGTGGGGTTGGCGGGGGGGGGAACCAAAACACTAAACCAAAAAAAAAAAATAAAAATAAAGAACCCCCAAATAAAAAACAAGGCCTCTTTTGATTTCATCTCTCCCCATTGACTTTCCAACCTCGTGCCTCACAAAAAATAAAACTAAAATAAGTATAACGACAATAATAACTCGTTCATGGACCCTGGAAACGTCTGTTTCAGGGAATGGCAGGGATGGACATATGGCATGTAGACAGCATACGAATTACACGCTGAATGACTCATGAAATTGATTACAGACATTATTTCAGTTAATGAAAACCTAAATGAACTGTCCTTAAGGACAAATCAACAAACCTCTTCCTTGAGTCGTCAGGTGGAAGACAGATGAGGTAAAGTGCCACCTTCTAAATTTTTAAATGCTTGGGAATCAGAGAGAAGGCAAATTTCCTCTTTGACTGTTATACGTGCTACCTAAATGTAAATGGGAAAATAATTCGGTGGGTTTCCAAAAGTACCTTCGTTAAGGTCAGGCTACAGAAGGAAAGTTTTAGCCCAAAGTGATCATTTCCAAAAATGGAATAGAGGTATCTATGTGTTCTGCATAGATGTGCATGCAGAGCACCCAGTGGCTGGGGGGGCAGATACTATGAACTGTCTCTCCCTTAACTATTACATCTCATCTACACCTCCCTGCACTCATAGACTTCTCAGTCATTCACTAGTAATCGCATTCGAGCTGAGTATACCGGTGGCCAAAGGGAAGTATCTGAGTCCCGTGAATAAAACAACACAGAATATCATTATTCCACTCTTCTCTTTAACTTAAAGTGTACTCACTTTTATTCAAAGTAGTATCATAGCCCCTTTATTTTGCTGATCCCTAAAACAGACATAAAAACAACAACAGCAACAACAAAAGCTACAATTTTTCATTTTCTCACTTTTTCCCCCAGTTCGCACAAATTTTAATATTTGATTATCACTGACTTTCCTTACACCATGCTTTATCTTCCTAGGTACCAGGCGCAGGGACAATTAAATATAAAATAAAGGGGCGCCTGGGTGGCTCAGTCGGTTGAGCATCCGACTTTGGCTCAGGTCACAATCTTGCGATCAGTGAGTTCGAGCCCCGTGTCAGGCTCTGTGCTGACAGCTCAGAGCCTGGAGCCTGCTTCGCATTCTGTGCCTCCCTCTCTCTCTGTCCCTCCCCTGCTCATTCTCTCTCTCTCTCTCTCTCTGTCAAAAATAAATAAACATTAAAAAAATTAAAAATAAATAAGTTAATAAATAAATAAATATTTATATATAAAATAAAAATATGCTGTAAAATATTCAATGACTAATATTGCCTCAGAACTCTGATTCTACAAATATTCTGGGCAAAGCTGGATGTAGGATCTGGAAAAGACACATTTCTAGTTTAAAAGATCAAGGAGGTCAACCAAATGTGTTATAGCTACATATAGTGCATAAAACTTTAAAGACTTTGGCTGTTTCAGGCTTTCCTTTTCCACTTTAGGAAGGGGGGGTGGGGAATCCTAGTCTTTGCCATTCGTTAATTTCAGACCAAAAACGTAATGAAGTTTTAGAAATACACAGGAGAAGCTGCATAAACAAGACTGACAAATAAAAATTAGGAACAAAAACAGAAAACAAAAACCTGCTGTGTTTCAGGACACATAACAATCACGTTTTGAGACTTCGTCAGCATTTCATCTTCTCGCTTGCCTGAAGATTGAAAGAAAACTGTCCCTGCTGTATTCCTGCTCTATTTCTGCTCATGCACTGACCCTCCTCACCGACCAGCTGCACCGAGAAGGCGACTGAGATGTTACTCCCAACGTTGCCACGTGATGCCCCGTGTCTTCCAGCTCGTGCAACTTCTTTGTCCATATAGAAGTACTGTATTATTCATATAGATGCATTTTTAAATTTCCATAGCTTATGATGTTGTGACATCTTACATTTTGCTGCGGGGAAGAGACTGCCCTCCCAGAGCTAGCCAATTCCTAGAGAGAGCAAAGGGCCAGGCTAACAGCTTTACCTCTCACACGTACACTCACCAAGCCCGGTCCATTCGTCCAACTATTTCCTTCATCTAATACTCACACACCAAATCAATATATCCCCTGCCCTAGATCACCCCAGGGCCAGTTATCAGGCAACCAGAGACCACCCCTATAGCCCAAAGCATGCCACGATTATTCAAATAGCCAGTCCTAAACTGTTCACTCTGCCCTGCCTCGCCTTTCCTACAGAAACCCCCCAGAAAAGGCTCTGGCCTACGCTTTCTCCTCCCTCCTGCTTCTGGTCCCCACCAGAACTCAGAGCTTCCCCTGTGGCCCTGGGTGGTGTGGCATGCCCCCTTCTCCCAGGAAATGGAAGTAATAAATTCTTCTTTCAGCGGCATTGACCTCTCTGTAGCTTAACCCGGTCACTTCTACAAATGAAAATCCTGTGGGTACAAAGGAGACAAGTGTCATAAGTGATGCCTATGCAAACATATTATTCTTCTGGGTTCTCTTACTCCCTTGCTGGGAGACAAGCCACACACACTAAAATTAATTAGTAAAGGACAAATATATATGCAGATTTGTTAAGAAAAAAATGAGAGTCTGTTAGCTTTGCTTTGCACTTGGCCTTCGGAAAACACTTCATTAGCCATCAATTTTATTTCAAGGGCCCAGCCCTAAAAATTGCCTGTATTGCCAGATAAGACGGCTTTCAAAGTGAAAATCTATAGCTTCCCAGTGAAATCATTGCAATCGCCAGCTGTTTGGGATTATGCTGTGTCGGGTGGTTTCTGCATGCTTTCTGATTAGAGTGCAGTATAGACCTTGATGACCCATGATGTGAGAACAAGGGTTTAATGGAAAGCTGAGCTTTAAATCATTCACATTCTTTAAGCTTTTGTGTAAGACATAGCAGGCCCTCTGCTGGCGGCAACAATTGATTGTTCTGACCTGTAGAACGCATCCTCACCCAACACAGATATTGTCTATGGCAGTGGTTCATAACCTTCACTGTGCAACAGAACGTTCTACGGGGGTTTCTAGAAATATCAATGTCCATACTCCTTTGCAAGATGTTTGGTTTTAGTGTTGAGGGCTCAAATAGTGAGATATTCAAAAACACCATTGGGTGAGTTTTCTGTTCCATCAGAATGGAGAAGACTCATTTGTATTGTATCATCCTTCAGTCTCGAGGGCCCGCAAGAATATTATAAAATCTGAAACTCTAGCCCCAGTTAACTAGATGGATTTCAAAGGAGCAGCGCTTCTATAAAAGAGCAGAAACTTTTATAAAAGAAAAAAGAATCCCAAGAAAAAGCAGGGCGGTTTAGCAGCCGGAGCATTTGAGTAACACTTGGAAGTTGGCCCATAGTTAGATCTACCTGCTAACTGACTCTGGGTAAATCACAGCCATCATCCATCTGCTTAGATTCACTTGTTAGTCTAGTCTGGGGAGCTTCCAAATGATCACGGAGCTTCAAAGTAAATGAGATTGAGTATAAAAAAAAAAGTGTAGATGGAATTGAATCAATTAAGGGAGTGTGAACTTTAGTTACTGGCCAAGTAGTTTGGTCTTCCATTAAAATAGTGTGTTTAGACTCAGAGAAAACACACTGGACAAATCCATTCGTGCTTATGGGAAAAAACAGAGATACTCCTTATACATAACTGCATCGTCCTTCATTTACAAGTCTTCAGATCTTTGTATGGGCTCCTTGATCCCACAGACGGCTGTCAGCGAAGCTGTTTGGCACGAACCATGGCGAAGGATGTTCTGACCATTCTATCTTTTGTTTTAAATAGAATATAGTTGAAATGCTTTGGAATTCTTTCGTTTGTTTGTATTTCTTGGTAAGAAAGAGGGTGACTTCATAGATGGTAAGTGTGTTGTTTTCTTTCTGTTTCTAGACAGATTATTTGACTTCTTCAGTCCACTAGCATCACTTCTTCAGCCTCCGTGTTTTGGTTTGTTTGCTGGGAAAACTCCTCATCGAACAGCATCTGGAAATTGGACAAACTGATGATCTCTCTTTAGATGATTAGTGAAACTGCTAACTAAAACCCAACAGTGCGGGGCGCCTGGGTGGCTCAGTCGGTTAAGCGCCCAACTTCGGCTCAGGTCATGATCTCGCGGTTCGTGAGTTCGAGCCCCGCATTGGGCTCTGTGCTGACAGCTCAGAGCCTGGAGCCTGCTTCACATTCTGTGTCTCCCTTTCTCTCTGCCCCTTCCCTGCTCATGCTCTGTCTCTCTCTGTCTCAAAAATAAATAAACATTTAAAAATAAAATAAAATGTTTTAAATAAATAAATAAATAAATAAATAAATAAAACCCAACAGTGCAATTGTGGACTCGCGGTGTTCATTATTGTTTCATGCTAACCCTTGAGTAGGTATCCTATATCATTCTTCACTGTGCTCGAATGACAATGGTTCTGATACGAAGTTCCTGCGTTATCTCAGGGGAAAGAGCCAACTTCACCAGGTGAAGAGATTGAAACTTCATCAGCAATGAACCTTCCGTGTGGACTGCCTCTATATCTCTCCTCTCCATTAACAAAACAACCAGGAATGACAATAAATAAATGGATTGGGGGTAGTCTCCAGGGGATCTGTCTTTGAGTCAAATCATGACCCCTTTTCTGAACATCCTTAGAGAGAGTAATTTTCGTCTAACATGAATGGTTTAAGTATAACCCAACTCAAGGTCAGAAATGTAGGTGAGCCGACACCTCAGATCTGTGCTCTCTTAGCTTATGTTATCTCTTCTACATATTTGCATATTCCGACTTGAAGTTGTTTGCTCAAGAAGGAGAAATTACTCAAACTACAACCACCCGTGACTTTTTTTTATTAAAAAAATTTTTAACGTTTATTTACTTTTGAGAAAGAGAGGACGAGTGGGGGGAGGGAAGAGAGAGAGAGAGAGAGAGAGACAGAATCCGAAGCAGGCTCCAGGCTCCGAGCTGTCAGCACAGAGCCTGATGCGCGGCTTGAACCCACAAACCGTGAGATCGTGACCTGAGCCGAAGTCGGACGCTTTACCTCCTGAGCCACCCAGGCGCCCCCACCCATGATTTTTTAATCACACGTGTGACATGGAAGTTGTAGCTCAAAGTTTTTAGTTACAACTCCAAGAGTTTAGTTCTCGCTCTCCTTACATTTAGCTCTTATTACCAAGCTATTAGGTGATTAATGGGATTTTTTTTAAGACAGATGAGAGAAGTTTGTGTATAGAAATCTAAGACTCTTGGGAATTGTCTGGTCTGATTCCATCAATGCCTCTTAAATATTAACAATTTTGAGATTAATTTCTAAATAAAAATGTATCTTAAAACATCAAAATCTGAGTAGGGAAAAATAAGGAAGAAAACCATTTAGCTGGTTATAAAAAAAAATAGCTAATATTTATTGAGCACTTACTTTATACCTAGACTTGAGTTAGGAGCTTAAGAAAAATTATCTCACTTAATGAAAGCTACAAAGAGTGATGTTTTTTTGTTTTTTGGTTTTTTTTTTTTTTTGCTTTTTAATTGTTAAGATTAAAGTATTTAATCTTGCTTTCTTCTGCATTGACCTGTTATATACAGCACCTTAACTGGGTTGAAAATCAAAGTTTTCTTTTTCTGTTATGTTTTATTTCTTTATTTATTTTGAGAGAAAGCACACCCACAAGAGCGGGGGAGGGGCAGAAGGGGGGGGACAGAGAGAGAGAGAGAAAGAGAGCACCCAGAGTGGAGTGCTTGACAGGGGTTTGGATCCCCGCACCCTGAGATCATGACTTGAGCCGAAATCAAGAGTCGGATGCTTCACCAACTGAGCCATCCAGATGCCCCCAAAATTTACTTTTTAAAGTCTTCATTATCTATGAGTTGTTATAAACTAGCGTCAATATGTTTAATCAATTCTCTTGCATTAACCTGCATCAATCTCAACGCTTCCCTAGGTGAGACACACATTGTTCAATTCTTTCATTTCTATTTGCTGGAGCAACTTTTAACTTCATCACATATTCCCTTTCTTGGTCCGTCTTTGCCTTTTATTCCTATGTATGTGTTATTCATATGACACTTTTTGTGATACACACACACACACATATCTATATCTATCTCTATCTATCTCTCTCTCTATATATATATAGTTGACCTAGAGAAACACAGAAAGAACCAAATTTAGAACTCTTTGTGGAAGACCTATTCCTCCTGAGGGAAACTGGCCCTTTCCAATTTGATTAGTTCCTTCTTAGCTTACTTGTGAAAGCATCTTTTTCTAAAACTTTTAACCTTCCATACAATGGAATACACAGACTAAGCTTTGAGTTAAAAAACTGAGCCATGAGCAAAATTTGTTATTAGGTGTCTGCTAAATAGCTAGCTGGTTTGATCTAGAAGAAAATAACAGAAAATGTGTAGGGAAAAGATAATTCTAGACTATTCTGAACATAGAGGCAAGGAGAACTTAAACGTTCTGGTTCAGTACAGCCATACGGTCATAAGTGAGTAACAATTTAAACAAGAACGAGAGAGACTGCATTTCCTTCCCAGAACGTTCTAGAGGGAGAGATAGGGAAGAGGCTAGAACAGAAGCTGTTGAGAAACGACAAGAACGATTGGGGGGAAAAAAAAACACATAATTTTTGCAAAACAATCTTTTTTCTTTCTAGGGTTTTGGCACCTGTCTGACAATCTTCTGGTTTCATCCTACTATTGAAATGCTTGTTCTAGCATGGACCCGCATTATAATTAGGAAAATGCAATGTACTCTGAAGCAAAAACTATCATTTCCTCTGTGTTCGCCAACAGTATCATTTGCAGAAAATGTTAACTTAGTTAAGTGACACGGATCGTGTTAATTCAGTTAGACAGAGGAAGGTTGACAGGCACAATTTTATCAAACAAACAGCGCAGAAATGTCAATTTGTCAAATATAACATTCATAACTAGGTTCCTAAAGTAAAGCACTTTATAATATTTGAAACAGAATACCACGATAGCGAAGAAATCCATGGTGGCTTGATTAAAAAAAAATTTTTTTAAAGGCTTTTCATTCAAAGTGTGGGCCAGAGACCAGCCACAGCCACTCTGGTGTCACCTGAGAGCTTCTTAGCAATGCAGACCTCCTGGATTCAAATTTGCATTTTCACAGATGCCCAGATGTTTCTCACGCGTGCCAGAGGGAGGGGATTTAGAATTCTTCACCTACTGCGTGGAGTGAAAGGCACGGAGGGATAAAGAACTCCTCTCTGACACCCCTTCTCCCTTCACATTGTTGATCTCTTGGGGGCGCCCGGGCGGCTCAGTCGGGTAAGCTTCTGACTTCAGGTCAGGTCAGGATCTCACGGTTTGTGAGTTCGAGTCCCACATCCGGCTCACTGATGTCGGCTCAGAGCCCGCTTCGGATCTGCTGCGCTCCCCCTCTGCCCCTCCCCCACTTCCCCCTTTTTTCTCTCTCTCTCTCTCTTTCAAATGAATAAACACTTCAAAAAATTGTTGATCATCTACCTATGAGATATTGTCCCTCAGCAGCTTGAAGACCCCCCCCCCAAAACTTAACTACTAATAGTCTAGTGTTGGCCAGAAGCATTCCCAACAACATAAAGTCAATTAACACATATCTTGTATGTGTATTATATACGGTATTCTTATCATAAAGTAAGCTCGAGAAAAGAAAATGTTATTAGGAATAGCATAAGGAAAATGCATTGACTGCACTGTACCGTATTTATCAGGAAAAAAAAAAAAAACACGTATATAAATGCACTCGTGCAATTCAAATCTGTGTTGTTCCAGGGTCAACTGTAGTTGTTTCTGTCTTTTTCCCTTCGGCTTCTTTAATATTTTTTGAAAACGTTTATTCATTTTGGGGCGCCTGGCTGGCTCAGTCAGTTAAGTGGCCGACTCTTGGTTTCCGCTCTGGTCATGATCTCACGGTTGGTGAGTTCGAACCCCACATCGGGCTCCACGCTGACAGTGCAGAGCCTGCTTGGGATTCTCTCTCTCTCCCTCTCTCCCTCTCTCTCTCTCTCTGTTTCTCCACTTCTTGCACACTCCCTCTGTCTCTCTCTCTTTAAAAATAAATAAAATTGAAATAAAGTTTAAAAAAATGCTTTTTGAGAGAAAGATAGACAGTGAGCAGGGGAGGGGCAGAGAGAGAGGGAGACAGAATCCATGTGATCAGTGAAGAGTGGTCAGTGAAAAGTCCCACACAGGACTTGAACTCGTGAACTGTGAGGTCACGACCTGAGCCAAAACCAAGGGTTGAACCCTTATCCAACGGAGCCACCCGGGCGCCCCTATTTTTTTTTAATCATACTGTAGTTTCACCATATTCTGAATGTGTACATTTTCAAATCATAAGACTGCTTGTGTTTCTTGAATCTAAGGATTTTTCCCAGTAATTTTTGAAAATTATTTATTTGTCATTCTATCTTCAAATGTATTATTCTCCTCAATCATTTTGAGTCTGTTCTCCCGTATCTTTATTTACACGCATATTCTTCCTTTATGTTTCCGACTTTCTGTCTCATTTTTATCCTAATAAATCCCCGGGCTCTATTTTGGGTAATTTTATCAACTGCATAGCCTAATTAATATTAATAAGTCTATTTAAAAATTTTTTTAATGTTTATTTCTGAGACAGAGAGAGACAGAGCGTGAGCCGGGGAGGGACAGAGAGAGAGGGAGACACGGAATCGGAAGCAGGCTCCAGGCTCTTGTCTGTCTTGGGGGTTTGGAGAGAGAGGTTGGAGGAGTAAATGCCTGATGTGGCTGGTTACCGATTCCGGGACTTTGCACTGCCCTGGTATTACTCTGTGCACAACAGCCTTGTGCTTCATCGATAATTCTGTCCGGAAGGGCCGAAACAATGATTGCTCCAAGACAACTCAGGAAGAGGCCAGAGTATTGTTTAAAGCTTTCTTCCAAATTTTTCTCTCACGCTGCCCCTGGCAAGCCTATGCCCAGGATATAGCTGCTGTTCTATACACGAATCCAAACTGACCTGAGCCTTTTTCTTTTCTTTAATTCCGCAAATACTCTTCCTTTCTCTTCCTCCCTCCCTCCCTTCCTTCCTTCCTCCCTTCCTTCCTTTTTCTCTTTCTTTCTTTCTTTCTTTCTTTCTTTCTTTCTTTCTTTCCTCTCTTCAGTTTTGACTTTGGAGGAGAGAGCCAGCAGCCCATGTTTATTTGAGATCTTGATAGAAATCAAGAAATCTATAATCTAGTTTATTGCTTTTCATTTCTGGCACCTGGGTATTTCCCTTGACATTCCCCCCCCCCCCGCCTTGCAGATATACACTAAAAGTTATTGCATGTTATTCAACATTGTACAGGCTTTAAGACATGAGGGTTTGGGAATTGGCATAGTCTTAGAAATTACTGGAACCAAAAGTCCCTTTAATCTTTTCAAATCTTTGATATACATCTTTACGTATTTGATTTGGCTACTCTTCCTTAATGCTTTGCCAGGTTTTACATGAGATAATTTGAAAGTCAACATTGCTTGGGTAATATACACGTTTTGCAATAAAGCCTTTGAGAATTGAAATAAACAGGAATGTGGCGAAGTAAAGAACCTTTGTCCCAACACGCTGAGGGCATAAACGGTTGTCTTGTTTTGTTTTGTTTTGTTTTGTTTTGTTTTTTGTTTTTAAGAGGCAGTGATAGGGGCGCCTGGGTGGCGCAGTCGGTTAAGCGTCCGACTTCAGCCAGGTCACGATCTCGCGGTCCGGGAGTTCGAGCCCCGCGTCAGGCTCTGGGCTGATGGCTCGGAGCCTGGAGCCTGTTTCCGATTCTGTGTCTCCCTCTCTCTCTGCCCCTCCCCCGTTCATGCTCTGTCTCTCTCTGTCCCAAAAATAAATAAACGTTGAAAAAAAAAATTTTTAAAAAAAAAAAAGAGGCAGTGATATAATTATGATTAAGAGTGTGAGCTTCAAAGTCAGGATTTCAAGTTGGATCACATGCAGCCTCAGCCGTTTATTAACTACATACACTTGAGTTAGGTTCTTAATTTCCCTAGGCTTTGCTTTGTGCAGCTGTTAAAAGTGGTTAATAATTGTACCCACCGCATGCACTGATGTGAGGCTTACATTCCGTAATAGGCATTTAGCACAGGGCTGATATATAGTAAGTATCTAATTAGAAACCATCACTATTTTTGCTATCTTTATTAAGTTTTTCTGGCCTAGATATATTGGAAAAGGTAAATCGAGGGGGTGGACAACTACTTTTTCCTTTCCCTATAAAACCTCATCTACTTTCTTGCGCTGCATTACCGGACTATTATTAAAATGCAAACTCTCAGTTTCCTCTTTGAACCTAATAGGTCTTCATTATTATTTATTTGCAGCTTCTACAATATGTAGTAACTTACATGAGCCGGAAGGACTGGAGAGCTATTTATTTATTTATTTATTTATTTATTTTCAATATATGAAATTTATTGTCAAATTGGTTTCCATACAACACCCAGTGCTCATCCCAACAGGTGCCCTCCTCAATACCCATCACCCACCCTCCCCTCTCTCCCACCCCCCATCAACCCTCAGTTTGTTCTCACTTTTTAAGAGTCTCTTATGCTTTGGCTCTCACTGGAGAGCTATTTAAATAGACTGCATTTAGTTTGTCTAATAATGATTTGGAATTAAAATACCTATCTTCCTGGTCTAGCTATTCCCCCTAGATATCTCACAGGTTTTATATCGGAATTGAAAGAAACAACGTACGTGAATTGTGATGAAAATTGTGAAAGAATGTAAAAATATTAGTTATTGCTAGTCTAACATCTACGTTAAATAACATAAACCATATAGAATTATGTCTCTGCTATTTATGTACATACACATATATATTTTATGCTTAAAGCAACACATATTTCCTGACAATTGTAAAAGGCAGAAATCTAAAATCGGTTTCCCCGGGCTAAAAATCTAAATATACGTTTAAATATACTTTAGATTTAAGACAGAGATTCACGTATTACTGAACGAGGATGAGTGCGAGCAATTTGCCTTGTTTAATGATTGGTCGGTTTTTTGTTAATTTTTTTGCATTTTGTCTTTAGAGATTTTTCAAATATCACGTGACAAATCCATAAGTCATTTATTTCGATTTCTAAGAAGGTTTAGAGATTTTCACTCTGGGCATAGAACAGAAACTAGATTCACATTCCTGCCTTACACAACTAAAAATCTGGATAAAACGTATGAAAACAATACTTTTCAGGCATTGACCAATGGGGAGCTCAGGACAGTGGCCCCAAAAGAAAGGAAACGAACGAAGTAAGTCCTACATTCCTCTGTGTTTTCTGCCTGTGGATCCTGGCACTGGGGGGCTGTGAAGCAGGAACAGGGTCAGGCTGGGGTGAGGCAAATGATTGCATCAACGACTGGGCACAAACTCAAGGAGGCACTAAGGGACAGCAATTTACAGAGTCCCAAAGTAAAGGGGCAGTGTGAAAACCGGTTCCAAGCATCTGCATCGTCTCTTTTGATGACTAAGTTTCTCATGTGTAGTGTGAGTGTCCAAGGAAGTGAGAAAGGAAACGTTAATGATGTACAGGGTGCTGAGATCCCTGGGTTCCGACCAGCCAGTATAAAGCAAGCTCACTGACCAGCTAGAACACGCAGACGTGACCCGAGACATGTCATTACAGTAAAACCTCGGATTGCGAGTAACTTGTTCTATGGGCGTTCCTCAAGAGGAGCAAACACTTGGAGTCAATTTGTACTTGATAACTGAGCCACATCTTGCAATACAACTCGTACGCGAGGCCCAACGTCACATGATCGCAACGGAGCCAATGGTTCTTGAAGTTCTCTTTGATATGCAAGTGCTGTGGATTCCAGGCATGTTTCAGGAATGAGTTAGGCTTGGAAACCATAGCTTTACTATGCTTAGTTTTAAAGACCGTTCCAAGCTGAGCCAACAAAGTTGCAGAATGAGTTTCAAAGGGATCAGCCTCATCTGCAACCAAATTAACTCCCCGTCAGAGCAAAACGTCGGTCTTGAAGGAAGGTAGCAAGACTAGACATGCAACAATCTAATATTAATAGTAATAATACACATCCTATTAAAACCACTGGTCATGTGAAGAAACAGGAAGATGTAATGTGTAAGGAAGAGAAAATTCAGCGATGAAATTGGACCAAGAATGACAGCGATGATGGAATCACTGAATAAGGTGTTTTTTTTTTTTTTTTTTTTTTTTTTTTTTTTTTTATTTTTGGGACAGAGAGAGACAGAGCATGAACGGGGGAGGGGCAGAGAGAGAGGGAGACACAGACTTGGAAACAGGCTCCAGGCTCCGAGCCATCAGCCCAGAGCCCGACGCGGGGCTCGAACTCACGGACCGCGAGATCTGACCTGGCTGATGTCGGACGCTTAACCGACTGCGCCACCCAGGCGCCCCTGAATAAGGTGTTTAAAAAACTATTCAGAATATACTGAGATCCTTAAAGGGAAACATTGAAATAATGAAGAAAGAAAGATAACTTTCACTAAATTTAAAATAACTGAAATCAAACAGGCAATGTTTTTTGACTACACCGATTCAAATTATTATTATGGGCTTAATGGAGTAATATGTACTCATCCTTACAAGCCAAACGATACAGAAATGTACACAAAAATGAATGGCCCCAACCATCCCATGTGTATGCCCAACCCTCTCTCCCTGATCGTCAGCACCAAACCTTGAGAAAAACAACGTAAAGTACTGGCTACGTATTCTGCCGCACCCCCTCTTTGTTCACGTAAACACATCCAAACATCCATTTACATTAAAAAGGGTTTTTTACCCTTTGCTTCCAAAAATGGGATCATATTCCCTATAAAGTATAATACAGACATATGGATATAATATACACATATTCTGTATAACTTGTTTTTCATTGAGCAACATATTTTGAACATGTGTTTAAATGAACACCGAGCAATCCAAGTTATAATTTGTAAACGCTCTATAGTTTTCCAGAGACTGGATAGGTCCCAATTTATTCAACCGGCCCGGTGTTGACAGACATTTAGATATTTTTTTTTTTAATGTTTATTTTATTTTTGAGTGAGAGAGAACGAGCAGAGCAGGGGCAGAGTGCTGTCCGTGCAGAGTCTGACGCAGGACTCTAACCCATGAACCGCCAGATGGTGACCTGAGCCGAAATTAAGTCAGCTGCTTAAACAACTGAGCCACCCAGGCGCCCTAGATTTTGTTTTAATTTGTGCTATTACTAAGGATGCCCAAATAGTGCCAAGTTCATAGCACACGCTCAACAAGTTTTTGGGTTGTTTTTTTTTTTAATGTTTATTTATTTTTAAGAGAGACAGAGTGTGAGTGGGGGACGGGCAGAGAGAGAGGGAATGTGAAGCAGCCTCGAGGCTCTGAGCTGTCAGCACAGAGCCTGACGCAGGCCTTGAACTCGGGAACTACGAGAGTGTGACCTGAGCCAAAGTCGGAGGCTTAACCAACTGAGCCACCTAGGTGCCCCTGGTTTTTGTTGTTGTTGTTGTTTTGTTGTTGTTGTTTTTAAGTTTATTTGTTTTGAGGAGTGGGGCAGAAAGAGAGGGAGAGATAGAATCCCAAGCAGGTTCCACACTGCCAGTGCAGAGCCTGACACAGGGCTCGAACTCACCAACTGTGAGATCGTGACATGAGCCAAAATCAAGAGTTGGAGGCCTAACCACCTGAGCCATCCAGGAGCCCCTCAGTAAGTATTTGTAAATCAAGGAGTAAATGCTGGTATAAACATCCTTGCACTTAATAAGAAAACAAGCACTTAGGGCTGCCTGGGTGGCTCAGTGGGTTAAGCGTCCGACTTGGGCTCAGGTCATGATCTCACAGTTCGTGAGTTCAAGCCCCGAGTGGGCCTCTGTGCTGACAGCTTGGAGCCTGGAGCCTGCTTCGGATTCTGTGACTCCCTCTCTCTGTCCCTCCCCTGCTCACACTCGGTCTCTCTCTCTCTCTCAAAAATAAATAAAACACTAAAAAAAAAAAAAAAAAGAATACCTAAAACACTGTATCTTTTCCACTCCATTCTACCAGAGTTTCACTTAACCAAGTCATAAGTATTTCCGTGAAAATAGTGATTTTATTTCATTTTTTAAAAACAGCACCAAATTGTATGTGGAATGTCAATGCTTAGAGAGAAAAGGCATGAGCTGGCTGAATCAGAGACCTCCACCTTCCGCAGCAACTCCAGAGATATCTCTACGTACTTCTACAGAAGAGAATTTGAAGCACGGTACTCTGTGACTCAGTTGACCCACATTCCTCTTACTCTCGGCACTTCCTTCCCCCAAACACAACCAAACGTTGTACTTGGCGTTTTTCCAAAATGACTTCTATGGAATAACAAGGTGAAGTGTTCTACTTTTTTTCCTGAATTCTCACTCAGATGTAAATATTTACGTGGTATTTCTGGTGTGCCCACATTCTATCCTTCCATGTTAGAAATTAGTAGCAACACTGCATAAGAATGCAGACATTGTGTGTCTCATACGGAACAAACTTGTCAGTCTAAAAGCGTACACAATCTAAAAATATATGTGTCTCTATTTGTACATATTTAAAATAGCTTTGCAGTAACTTGTGTTCAATCTGATGAGTATGAAAACATCTCCTTAACCCAGTTGTTAAAGATGAATCCCCTTTACTTGCTCAGTTGCAAGCCTCTGTCAGGTTCCGTGAAATTAGATAGAACCTGCACATTTTGCATCTCTAAAGTTTGCTTATCATTAGCTATCATACAAACTCCAGCTGCCAAAACGACTGTGGCTCCAAAAAGCAAAAACAAAACCAAAAAACGTATTTACCTGGCCCTTTTTCTCGCTCAGCAGGGTACATAAAACAAGAACTTTCGTGGGAGACCCATACAAGGAATCATTTGTTAATAATTATAATTAGATAGGCGTATCCCCCGAGAAGATATTTTGGAAGTTTCTTTCCATTTCTGTCACAAAATCTAAGCTTCAGGAGTAAGAAGATCTATAACCATTACATGAATTTTGACTTTAGATGCAAATTTAGATTCTAACAATGTGGAAGATTATAATTGCATTCTAAAGATCCATCACTAGGGGGTGCCTGGGTGGCTCAGTAAGTTAAGTGTTTGGCTCTTGATTTTGACTCTGGTCATGATCTCCTGGTTGGTGAGTTCGAGCCCCGGGTTGGGCTCTGCACCGACAGCATGGAGCCTGCTTGGGATTCGCCGTCTCCTTCTCTCTCTGCTCCTCCCTTGTTTGTGCTTTCTCTCTCGAAAGAAATAAATAAACTTAAAAAAAATCCGTAACTGAAATAGTGTGATATGTTGTTGTGGCTGTTTTCCCTACCATTTCCTTATTAACAGAATCAAATGTTATAAACTATTTCTTTGCTAATGCCCTAGAAAAGTAAGGATGACAGATAATTGATGTTTCTTTGACGAAAGTAACGCCAAGTATTTCAAGGAGAGCAAAACGCAACGTGTAAACTATCACACTTCCTGTCAAAACTGTATTGTCCTAAGCTGTGATCCCTCAGAGCAGGGACTATGTCTTGCTCATTTTTATATCCTCAGCCACTGACACAGACCTACTGTGTGTAAGTGTTCAATAACCATTTGGTCAAATCCATTTACTTTACTGAAAAGATGACTTTCTCTTCTGACCTGTGTTCATATTAACGGACAACGTGCAACTTCACAATTAAATCATGGTCGATACTTTAAACGTATTAGACACATTTACAAAGTTGCAGTATACAATAATTACAGCTTTATTACTTGGTAACAATGGTAACAGTCACATCATTGTCCTTTCCTGTCACTGAGTCATCTTTTCATGCTATCATCAATGCCTCGGTCATTATAGAATGTTGGTGCCCCAGGACTCTATGCAATATATCTGACAACAGATGTGTTTGCCCTAGAGGAGAGTCCGCACATTTTGTCCGTGGGAGTGGAAAGTTGATGGAGATAGTAATTTGTGGACTGGTGAACTCTCCTTCCTGCTATAAAAGAATTTGAAAGAATCAAGTGTGTTGGCTTTGACTCTATCCTAGGATAGAATTAGGAACTGTTGCTTTTGAAATGACTTGAGCTGTCCAAGGGGTTGGCAGGATCTCAGAAACTTTGCGACTGAAGGAATGACTGCAGCCTACAAGAGGTCAAGGGCCTGAATTAGGGAGGGGCTGCAATAAAGACCCCCTATTCCTATGCTAAGCACTGTGGTTAGGGTCACATGCCTTTCAAAGGACCACAGGGCTTAGTGAAAAAGCATCTAGGGAAGTTCAGAAGCTATTCCTATTTACTAGATGCTATAGAGTCATATGACCTGAGATGCTGTGGGGCCCAGGATGAGAGCAATAAGACATTCCTTAGATCATTATGATTATGGTGGAGTTCAAGAGTTGGATTTGGTATGAGCTCTTATTTTTTTTTAATTCTTTAATTTTTCTTTTTTTTCTGAGAGACACAGCATGAGCAGGGGAGAGGGGGCAGAGACAGAGGGAGACACAGAATCCGAAGCAGGCTCCAGGCTCTGAGCTGTCAGCACAGAGCCCGACGCGGGGCTCGAACTCATGAACCTGCAAGATCACCACCTGAGCTGAAATTGGAGGCTTAACCGACTGAGCCACCCTGGCACCCCACGGCATGAGCTTTTAAAACAAAGCAATGTAATCTCTGCATTTACACCCAGATATATGTATTTCCTGATTTCTTTTCAGTATGGCTTTATCAGGAAAAACCTTTAAAAAAATATGCTAGAAATATCTGGTGATCAAACATATAATAATGATGCCCTTCTCACAGTGGTCCTGAGACCCTGCGACATAGTTAGTCCTTCAGTGGCTAGGCAAATTGAATAAAAGACATACAATCCCTGTTCCCCTCGAAGTTTATGAGCAGAATCTGTGTGTGCACACTGCCAATCATGTAGACACGCCGAATACAATAGTCGCCATGACGCCACCACAGCTCTGGTCCTATTATATCACTAAATTTAATTACTGGTTAAAAATAAAAGATCTCATGGGGCGCCTGGGGGGCCCAGTCAGTTAGGCATCTGACTGTTGATTTCGTCTCAGGTCATGATCTCACGGTTCATGAGTTCAAGCCCCAGGAAAGAGTGTGGAGTCTGTTTGGGATTCTCTCTCTCCCTCTCTCTCTGTCTTCCCCTCTCCTGCTCACATGCTCCCTCTGTCTCTCTCTCTCCCTCTCTCTCTTGCTCTCTCTCTCTCCCTTAAAATAAATAAACTTTAAAATAAAATATCTCATGTAAGGCAGGGTTTTTGTACTCTTAGAAGCCATTCTCTTCTCCCCCACAATGTTAAAAAGAGATTCCACTATTTTCCTTCCTTCCTTCCTTCCTTCCTTCCTTCCTTCCTTCCTTCCTTCATTCTTTCAACAAATATCGAGCACTGATTACTATGTGTAAGCACTATTTTCTGTGATGGGGATATAGCAATAAAAATGACTGTCCTTAGAGAACTTCCATTCTAGTACACAAGTACCTATAATATGCATGTAACAAATAAACATTTAATATAATGTCAGAGATAAGTGATATGAAAAAACATACAGCAGAGTAAGGAAATAGAAATTGATGTGGGAACAACAGCGAGGGGTGCTATTTGAAGTTTGTTTATTATTTATTTATTTGTTTGTTTATTTTTGAGAGAGAGAGAGAGTACAAGCAGGGGAAGGGCAGAGAGAGGGGAGAGAGAGAGAGAATCCCAAGCAGGCTCTGGGCTGACAGTAGACAGGGCTCGAACTCATGAACCACAAGACAGTGACCTGAGCCGAAATCCGGTGCTTAATTGACTGAGCCACCCTGGCACCCCAAGAGATGCTATTTAAGATAGGATGAGCATTGAAAGCTTCTGGACACAGCACCTGAATACAAATGTGAACTCAGTGGGGGCGCAAGGTGCGAGAGGATCTGCCCAAAGAGCATTATCCCCGGCAGAGTGAACAGCACCTGGAAAACCTTTCGGAACAAAATAAGCATGACTCATGTGAACAATGCTTAGGAGACATGGGGTCTGGAATGCACTAGGTAAAAAGAAGCATATAGGAGATAAGTGCAGAGTCAGGGAGGGCCCCAATCACACCGGTCTTATGGGTCAAAGCGTAATTTTGGATTTAATTGAGTGAAGTAAGGAGTCACGTGGACACCATATTATAGGTAAATAAGAATGGAAGTAGGGAGACTAGCTATTTACATATATATATATATATATATATATATATATATATATATATAATGTTGGGATATATTTAGAAAACCAAGATGGCAGAACTTGCTAGTGGGTTAGCGGTGGAAGATGATGGAAAAGGAAGAATCAAGAATAAGTACTAAGTTTCTGGCCTGTACAACTGAATGAATAGAGATGACATTGACTGAAGACCCAGGAAGAAGCTGGTTATGGGGGACAAAAGAGTTCTACTTTGGAAGAGTTGCCTATTAGAGGGTATGTCAAGTAGGCAGATAGGTAGACACGTGAAAACTGGTGGGGAGGTCAGGGAATTTAAACCCATGAGCTCGGAGGACGACACCCAGGGCCTGAGTGGAGAACTTAAAAAATGAACGCACCCGAAAGCAGGACAGTAGGCTGCGTCCCTGTCGAGAGGGCAAAAGAAGCCACGAGTGGCTGGGAAGAATACAAGACAAATGCAGTGCCCTGGAAGAAGTTGTTTCGAGGGGAAGGGGTTGTTCGTCCGTCTCAACAGCTGCTTGTCGAGAAAACCCAGGTTTGTGAGATTCGTCACAGTAAGTACTAATACTAAACACTGGTTTTACTGAAGTTGTGGGTTCAAAGACAGATTGGAATAAGTTGAGGAGAAAATAAGGTGGTGGGGTCAACTCTTTCAAAGTGTTTTACTATAGACATGGACTGGTAAAAACTGCGATTCCTAGAGGGATATTAAGAGCCCCAGATGGGTTGTGTTTGTTTTATTTTATTAAGAAGAAAGCAATTACAGCATATTGGCATATTGACAAGATGACTCCAACAGAGAATAGAATTACTGACTGTACAGGAGACAGATGACCTTGAAAATGGGAAAAGATGGTATCCTCTGGGTAAGTTTGGGGACCGGCAGCAAAAGAGAGTCTATCGACCACATCAGGAATGCAGGCGGTCCTGTGTTCAGGTCCCAGTGGGATAGCAGCTTGGATGACAAGGACGCCTGGACGTCCTCTTCAGAATCCTTCTCGTTTGTCACCGAAACAAGGACGAAGGCCACAGACGGGGAATGATGGTAGGGAAGGGGGCTTCTAGAAGTCTGAGGAAAGAGGAAGTTAGGAAATAGTTGTCTCACACAGCGAGAAAGTAAATTGACTTCAGAAATGTCTTATTCTCTATCTCTGCAGCCTCTCTCCAAACCCCAAAATAATAAGAAACACTAATGAGATCATTGCATTTTTCGCCTTATTCGGAAAGTGTCGTGGCGGCCTGACCAACAACTTTTCTCCAGCTCTTCTCCCTCTGGAGTCCTGAGCTTGCCTCCCGCTATGGAGGCTGAAGTTGTAGAAATTTTCCGATTTCCTTTTCAGGTGAGGGTTTGCCTGTGACCCTGTTCGGGCCAAGGAGACCTGGGGAGAAATGCATTTCGGGGGTAGGGTGATAGGATCATTCTTTGAAATGTTTTTCTTCCTTGATGAGAGTGAGATGCCCACAAAAGAAACCCTGCTGATGGCTTCTAGGCTTTGAGTTGGGATGAGTTGGGGGAGGGGGGGGTGTCTGTGGTGCCGTGATGCCCACCTTATACAGTGCTGAGTGGAATCTCAGACAGGCGCCCTCGGGCCAACCTCGCACTCTGCCTTGCTAACCTGCTGAAAACCCGGCCCTGGGATTTTGGTTGCTTTCGTTTTATTAATGAACCTCTATTGTTAAAGTCACTTTTAATTCAGTGTTCTTTTTCGTGAAAGCAAAGTATCCCAACTGACACAAACTTGGACTTGGATGCAGTCAGGAACCGATGTCACAACCAAGGACACCCAGAGCATACAATAGCCCGGTCTCACAATTATATTCATTCTTTGAAGATGAGTAAAGAGAGTAAATCAAATGGGTTAAACACTTTGAATTCTTCCGCATTATATGACTACAAGGTCTAATTTACCCTGTTAGGGGAATTGTTAGGATTCCATCTTTAAATGTCACAGTATATCATACGAAGTCTAACATAAACATAGTAAATTAACTCAGCTTTCGAATATATACAACCTATAGCTGAAAAATAATGATTTGAACAGAGGAGAGATATATGTCTAACAGACCCCAGTCTAAAATACCTTAAGTTATAACAGATTTAATACAGAAATTATTATTGCTGTTGAAATGATTATTACCAGCAATGACCAGGCTAAGAAGATCTAAAATTAGAGAAATATAGCGATGGAGATCTAGTCGAATGAATATAGTGACAGTGTTGAGTGCCATTAAAGAAAAATTGTATTTTTCTATAATCCTTTCCAGTTTTTCTGCTGTGAGTAGATGGCCATTGTCAGAATACAGGGATCTTTGTGGATTTACGGGAGGTCGGTATTTGTCCGTGCCTATAAGCCTCTCATTTTAGATTTGTAAAAAAAAAAAAAAAAAAAAAAAAAATTGGTATGGACTGTGGGAAGGGGGATTAGAAAACTTTGTACAAAGGAAACCTGAACTGGTATAAGACAGGTTTTCTAGCACATTGACGACCATCTCAGCGTTCCTGAGTTTCTGATGATGAGCTGAACATTTTACTTCTGAACATATTGTGATCTTCGGGATGCCTTTTACAATCTGAAAAGAAAAATTCCTTGTTTCTTACATTTAAAGATAAACAGCTTTTAAAAAGAAGCACTTCCTTCGTTGAAAGTGTTATAAAGCCCCTTTCGATCTCAAAAGGAATTGCTAAAAGAGGTTGAGAAGAAAACGGTGCCCTTTATGGTAACCCGCTTTCGTGTCATGAGTTCGATCCCGTCAGCAATTGAGTACTTGATAGCTCTATTTGTTGGAAATGTGGCAGAGAGAATTCATGTAAATTCTGTTTGTGTAAATTGTTGTTTCTCCTGCTATCAGCTTATTACCTGATATTTTGTGTACTTGATCTTTACATAGTATCCCATTAATGTCAAAAATTACATAAACTGAATGAGAAAGGAGCACCTCTATGTGTTTCCTAAGAAACAGACTTAGCCTAAAAACACCTGCCCAGAACAATCAACAGCAAGTTCTGTACAATCAGCATTAACGTTAACAGTTGTACCTGGTTCAGACTGTTATTTTTCTGCATTTGTTTTTCCCAGATTAAATCACAGAGAACTTGATTGGTTGAGACAGTTGAGGAATGCCTCTCAAAAGGATTTTTTCCTAACACTGCTTGGGATATACATTTGTTTGTGTGGGCTAATTAGGAGAACCGTGAAAGTTTTAAAGGTTACATTGTGAACATTCAAAACTAGAACAGCCTGTAGTTCTGTACCTCATTTCCTGAAGCAGCAACACTTTATAGGGATACAGGGAAAGGTACACAATTAAACATGTTCCTTCTGCATTGATGACGCAAGACCACAGACAACCTGACCACACAAACATTTAGGTGGATAAATGTCTAACATAAAACTACAGATGTGGCCATACATGTCAAATTATTTGGAATCTTTATCTTTTAACCCATTTCATTTCTTAGAATTATCATATTTGGAAAATACATTTGGTAAAACCTTGCACTGTGAGTACTTGTTCTATGAGTACGCCACAAGATAAGCAAAGCTTTCTAATAAATTTTAACTTGATAAACCAGCGATGTCTTGCAATACGAGTAGTATGTGACACTGAATGCCACATGATCACGACGGAGCCAATGGTTCTTCTCTTCCTCTTTCCCTGTGGGGTTGTGGGTGATCAGCTCCCACGCTCGAATGCCCAGTCTCAGGCCGAGGCGTTTGGCAGAAATCAGTGAGTTTTCAGTATGTTGGAAGGTGCCCACAACTGACACTAGGGTATTTTTTGTCACTTGAAAGCACCTGTGGACAGTCCTTTGCTTTTCCAGACAAGAGTGAGCTTAGGAATGCTTTGCGTCATTCTAGGTCAGGCTGCCTGCCGATATAGACCCTTTCCTCTGCTGCCTTATTGCCACTTACATTAAATACAGGATATGACAAGAGTTTATTAAGACTGTACTGCAGTCAACATCCGTGCGAGCATATACAATGGCCCCCGTGCAGAAAAAAGGTTCCACTGAGCCAATAGATAGCAGTGACTCTGTGATAGTGAAGGTCGTCCTTCACGATGACCCTCCTCTCTCTTGTCTCCCTCACACCAGCCACGAAGGCTTTCAAGGGTAAGTGCAGGTTAATTTGGGGTTTTTTTTCTTTCTACTTTGTGTTTTCTTTATTATTGTATATTATATTACACTATTGTAATCATCTTTATATGAATATTTTTGGGTTGTGGAGCAAATCATCTGAGTTTCCATTATTTCTTATGGGGAAATTCGCTTTGATATCCAAGGGCTTTGGATTACACGCATGTTTCTGGAACGAAGTATGCTCACAAAGCAAGGATTTACTCTATTTAACAATAAGTGAAGTAAATGACATTTTTGTGTGTGTTTCCTAAAATTTTTCCAATAAATATGTATTGCTTTTATAAATACAAAGCTATATTTTACAGTGGAGGTTTGCCATATGAATATTTTACATAGTACCCCTTTCTCCCGTTGTTTGGAACAACCTATGTCGCTAATTGAAGTGAGACGTAACTTCTAATACTGCAAATGGAAAAGAGACCAACAAAGTGAAAATGAGGTCTAAGAACAACACAGGACAAAGCTGCTGATGATCTTGTGATATTTGTATTTATTAAGCTATTAAATCAGCCCTGGAAGTTTCTGAGCTTACGTTTGTGTGGGCAGAGGTAAACCAGAAAGGTGAGTTGAGCTCTTATTTCCTTGGAAGGTTCCTGGACAAAGTTCCTTCTGGATATTTGTCAGCTACTGTTTTCACCACACTTTCTTCAAATTTTTAAATGCACTTATTGATTTATTACACTCATTTCAAATGTATAAATACAAAAACAACTGTATGAAATACCCCCGTGTAACCACAGCCAGACTCGAGATTTGGGATATATTACCCCCCAAATTTTCCCATGATCCTTTGCATTCAACTTCCCTCCCTAACTACTGCCCCCAGGCATCTCCTGATGGACTTTCTATATTTAGACTTTCATTTTGTCTGTTCTAAAATAATATGTAAATAGATTCCTACAACACATGCTTTTTGAGTCTGATTTCTTTTGTTCAACTAATTTTTTGAAATTTATCTCCATTGTTGCATGTAACTGACAGTTCATTATATTTTATTGCTGAGTAGTTATCTATGGTGCAGCTGTCCAGCAGTTTCTGCTATGAATTCACATCTGATATACCTATCAGTTGTTTCCACTTTGAAGCTATTATGAATAACATTTCTACACAATTTTTGTGTGGGCATATTTTGATGTCATTTGTGTAAATATGAACATCTAAGAGACCATTTGTTCAGTGGTATGGTGAGATATGTTTAATTTCATAAGAAATGACCGTATAGTTTTCCAAAGTAATTGTAACACGTACATTCCCTCTGATAAAGGACTACCCAGTTGTGCCACATTCCTGCTAAGACTTAACATTTTGTTTTTAATTGTAGCAATTATGATTGGTGATATGCTGGTATTTCACTGTGTTTTAATTTCCATCGAAAATATTAATATATTCCTCCCTTTTAGTCTGCTCAAATGGTGAATTGTATTGGTTATTTTCAAATGGTAAGCCAACTTTATATCCTGGAGATAAACTCTATTGATGATTTATTATCTTTTTTCACATATTCCTGGATTCCATTTGTTAGCATCTTGTTAAAGATTTTTACATCCTTAGACTGCAGTGTCTTCGTCTAGTTTTGCAATTAAGACAAATCGGGTCTCAAAGAATGAGTAGAGAGGTGGTCAAAACTCCTGTCGTACGTGAAACAGTTTGTGCAGGATTAGTACCATTCACAAACGAAACCTGGGTTGCTCTTTGAATATTTTCAACTAAGAAATCAAAATTGTCCTAGATATAAGATTATTCAGATTTTCTAATTTTCCTTTTCTGCGTTTTGGTCAATAGGTGTATTGGAATTCCTTCCTTTCATCTAAGCTATCGAATTTAGTGGCACATAATTGCTCATAACACCATACTGTTCTTTTCATATTTGCAAGTTTGCAGTGATTAGATGTCTGATATTGCTACTTTCTGTCTCCTTTCTTGCTTGCTTTATTAGTCTAACCAGAAATGTATCAATTTTATTGAGCTTTTAAAATAACCAGTTTTTTGTTTCATTAGTGTTCTCTCTTGTTTGTCCATTTTCTATTACAATTGATTTTAGACATTATTATTTCTTGGCTTCTCCTTTAGGGGATTTAAATTGTTCTTCTTTTTCTTTCTACCTTATGTCATTGATTTGAGATCCTTTGCCTTTTTTTTTTTAAGTGTATTTATTCATTTTGAAGAGAGAGAGAGAGAGAGAGAGAGAGAACACAAGCAGCGGAGGGGCAGAGAGAAGGAGAGACAGAATCCCAAGCAGGCTCCGCCATTAGCATAGAGCCGGTGCAGGGCTCAAAATCACAAGTTGTGAGATCATGACCTGAGCTGAGATCAAAAGTCAGAGGCTTAACCGACTGCACCACCCAGGAGCTGCTTTTTTTTTTCTTTTCTAATATAATCACTTAAAGCTATTAATTTTCTGCCTTAGTTGCATCAAATAAATGTTGACCTGTTGTTTTTTTTTACCATTCAGTTCAAAATATTTTCTATTTTTATGTCTCCAATATTTCTGTTCCTTTCTTGCTTTCTTCTCCTGCCATCCCATTTCATGTGTGCTACACCTTTTGTAGCTGTCCCACAGTCCTTGGGTGTTCTGTTCCGCTTTTTTTTTCTCCCCCCACATTTATTTATGTTTGAGAGAGAGAGAGAGAGAGAGAGCATAAGAACAAGTCAGGGAGGGGCAGAGAGAGAGGGAGACAGAGAATCTGAAGCAGGCTCTGGGCTGACAGCAGTGAGCCCGATGCAGGGTTCAAACCCGTGAACCATGAGATCATGGCCAGAGCCAAAGCTGGACACTTAACCGACTGAGCCACACGGGCACTCCTGTCTGTTTATTTGTTTAAGTCTTTGTTCTCTTTGCATTTTAGTCTTCAGGGATTCTATTGATACGTCCACCAGCTCGGAGATTCTTTCCTCAGCTGTGTTCAGTCTACAAATGGGCCCGTCAAAGACATTCATCATTTCTATTATAGTGTCTTTATCTTGTGTATTTCTTTTTGGTTTCTTTCTTAGGATTTCCATCTCTCTGCTTATATTGCCTATTTGTTCTTGCATGCTGTCTACTGTATCCATTAGATCCCTTAGCATATTAATCATACTTGTTTTAAATTCCCAGTGTAATAATTCCAACATCTCTGCTATGTCTCGCTCCAATGCTTGCTCTGTCTTTTCAAATTGTGTTTTTGGCCTTTTGGTAAATACACCGATTTTTTTTTTCCTTGACAGCCAGATGTGATGTGCTGAATAAAAGGTACTTCTATAAATAATTCTTTAGTAATTTGGTGGTAGGGTGTGGAGTTGGAGAAGCGATTTATAGTCCTGTGATTAGGTTTCAATATTTAGGGCATGTACGTCTCTGGACTGTGAAGTTCACAAATGTTTCTCAGTTCCCCTACACACACACACCCTGCCTTAACTGGAACAGGATGGCTAGAGCAGGCTGGAGTTGGGTATTTCCATTCTCCAGAACAGAAAGCACTCCCCAATCTTTCCATGCTCACTGTGATCCTGGATTCATGACCCCATTCAGCTAGCTCTATGGGGCATTCTACAACCCATGTATGTTGTTCTACATTACAACAATCCATACTTGCAACTTAACCCTTTTCGATTATTTATACAAAATACACTCATACAGGTCCGTATGTGGGCATTAGAATGCGTTGATCGTTTGGCAAAAACACAGGAGATAGATTACACTGAGCCAAACCAAACAACATCAAATTTCACGTTAGTCATTCTTCTTTTGAGGAGCTCTTCAGCGTCCCTATCACTGAGATAGTGGTATTTAGTGTCAAGATATTTCACTGGCTCTTCTCTCTTCCTTGCCCTCTGATCTCTCTCTTTTATCCCTTTCCTACATTTCTCCTGGCCCTCCCAGTTTCCCCTACAGAGACACCAAATTCTTACCTTCTGTTAGGTGAAGTAATTCACCTCTCAAGCCCTCCCAAACACTACACAGGACCACCTAATCAAGCTTAGCAAGTCTGGAAAAACTAGCAGATCTCCATTTAAGAAAAGCAAGTCCTCCTTGTAAAGCACTTGGGAATATTCTTTTTTCCTCTCCATTACATCTTAATTAACCTCTCCACGGTATTTAATATTTTCACTGCTTCCTCCCTGAGATGTTTTCCTTGCAGGTAACTCTCCCTCCTTATTTCCAGCCTCTTTCCTTATCTAGTTTCCCATTTTATAAGCTCTTATTGTTCGGTACATTTTTAACAAGTTGTTTCTAACCCTGTTCCATACTCTAGAGCAGCTTTGCCCAATAGAAATATAATGCCAGCCACACATGGAATTTTACATTTTCTAGTAGCCAAGTATAAAAGGTAAAAATAGATGACATTAGTTTTAGTAATACATATTATTTAATCCATTATCATTCATCGTATAGTCAAAATGAAAGTTATTCGTGACTATATTTTAGGTTTTTTAAAGAAAATCCTCAAAATTTAGTGTGTATTTGTAAAGGAAAAAAAAAACACTCCTCCTAAGTGTTTACTCTCAATACTCTGCTGCAAAACTATTCCACTTCTGACACCAGATGTGTGAGTTTCCCACACGTCAAACAATTCTGCGGCATCAGCTGGGTGCCCTATAATTTAACTCAATTTTGACACTATCCACCTAGGGATAGCATCCGATTCTATAGGTTAAGGGCTCAGTCCCACAGGACTGTCCCTCCCCACCTCAGACACCAATCCTGAGTCCAGTTTGTCACCTGTGCTTCTGACCAATTAGCTATAAATCAGAGGTTCCCACAATCCCCTCCTTGGATTTGATTAATTTGTTAGAGCAGCTCACAGAATTCAGGAAGACATTTAGTTGCTAGATTACCAGGTTATCGTAAAGGGCTCTCACTCAGGGATGCTCAGATGGAAGAGATTCATTGAACAAGGTGTGTGGGAAGGGCTGTGGAGTTGTTCTCTAGGTGTGCACTTCCCCAGCACCTCCGTGTATTTATCAACCTGGAACGCCTCTGAAATCTATCCTTTTGAGTTTTTTTGGAGTCTTCATTATGTTGACATGATTGATTACATACATCAGTGGTTTTTGGTAACCAGCCAACTTCTAGCCCCTCTCCCAGACTTCAGTAGGACTGAAAACTCCAACCCTCTAATCATGGTTGGTTTCCCTGACAACCAGCTCCCATCCTCAGGGGCTTTCCAGAAGCCACCTCATTAGCATAACTTTAGGTGTGGTGGAAAGGAGCTTCTCATGAATAACAACTTCACCTTTTCCCTTCTAGAATTTTTTTAGGACCTAGAAACAAAAGATTCCCCTATAGCTCTCATCACTTAGAAAATTACAAAGGTTTTAGGAGCCATGTGTCAGGAAAGCTAGACTTATTATAAGTCTAGCTTATAATAAAAGCTAGACTTTTAGTATAAGTCAATATCACAATCTTTTATATAACACCTCTCAACTCACATGCTAAATTTCATCAAAATATTTTATCTGTCTTTAAATTTCATAAAATTTGCAGTGAAGAACGTAGATGTAGAAACTCAAAATGTTGCAAACATACTTGAATTTTCCAATAAAATTAAATGAGTGCCAAAATCATTGTTGTTTCCTATTTCCATCCACATTGGCAAAACTGGTTCATCATATTTACAGAATGGATTTGACTTTGAAACAGAAGCATAACAACTGCCCCAGTTTAGTAAATTCCCCCAGTAATGACAGAAAATTCTAAAGAGAGTTGCATAAGCTTTAAAAGTAGCTCTACATCTACCAATATCAACAAAGCAGTCTTCAAACTCTTCCTGTAGCCCTTGTAGTCAAGTTGGAGAACTCTGTCAATTATAATTAAAACCATCTGCATGTTACGTTGTCTTAAAAATTCTGTTAAAGCATTAGTTTGGTTTGTATTATAGAAAGTTTCCATTTCAACATAAATTCTCCTAGCTACATAAGCTTCCCCTTCCTTAGGGCTTCAAATTTAGCTCATTCATATGTAGTGGGATATCGGGAAATGCAAAGCACACTGAAATATTTGGCTATTTAGCAAGCATTTCCTTTGTGGTTACTATACCCTTGAAATATGGCTCATGCAACTGAGGAAAGGAATTTTTAATGTTAGTGAATTTAAATTTTAATTTATATCTTAAAACTGCAGCTGTGTTAAATACTTGTCCATTAAACACAACTTTATTGTCTTGATAAAACTATGTTTGGCAACATGTAAGACATCACTATTCTAGTATAGTCTGCACATTGGGCGTAGTATCCATTTCTGGCCACTGTCGAAGGATTATTGCAGTTTGAATGATTTTTTTCTGTGCGCTGATATAATACTGTGATGTGTTTATTTGAATATTTTATGCACGGAGCGTACGTTATGGTATACCTATGTAAATCAAGATTTGTAATTAAATTGAAGCATTTACTATTTTCAGTGTGGAAAATTAAATCTTCTTCTAGTTTGTTTATTTATCTCCTAACCCGCTTGACCGTGAGCTCTTTGGGCTGCAAAGAGCTGGATATTTATCTGCTCTATATTTCTAGTGCCTAGCAGTACCCACGGTACAGGATAAGTGCTCAATTAACATTTGTTGATTGCATAGAATCAGGACCCTCCCCTGTACCTTTTTCCTCCTACACCCTCCTCTGGCTAACATGCAGCATTGCAGCATGCTGTAGATGCCTAGATGTGTTCTTGATGCAATGTATCTAGAGGAGGAGGGGAACTTTAATAATAAGGCAACGTTTGAAAGAGATACTCCATACTTCATATTCTCAGTATGGGTCTCAAACCCTGAGACTTCAACTATTCAGAATACTAGCCTTTAAAGGATCAGAAAGGTTGGTATTAACTCCAAGCTTTATACCTTTTGCTGAGAAGATCCGTGCTTACGCCCTAAAATCAACACGAAGCACACTTTACTTGTCATGATTAGAGGCAGTGAGAGGTCAGACAGACCCGGGGTTCAACCCCATCTCCTCTACATCATAGCGTTGCAATCGCAGGTAACCTACTTCTTCTCTCCGAACCTTAATTTACTCACCAGTAAAATGTCAAGGATATTCGTTGTCATCTCCCGAGGTCATTGTGGAGAGCAAGAAGCATACAAAACACTTAGCACAATGCCTGTCTGGTAAGGCCTCAATAAACCTTAGCAAGTTTTATTATGAATATTTTGAGGAATAAGCAAAGTGTATCTGCTGGGCTACTTGATTGCTAGCAACTGATTGTAAGATCCCGATTAACTTAAGAAAGAAAAAAAGGGTCAGAGGAGAAGGGGGTGGACTAACTGGAAGATTATAAAACAGCAGAGAACAGAAAAAAAAGACGAAACGAAGAAAAAAATAGGAAACAGGGCAGCTCTGAGAACTGACATTTCATAAATAAAATGCAATCTCTTCAAGGTGCCATGATTAGAATGGTTCAGCAGTAACGATTATTCTGTCCCGTGCCACTAGGTCAGATATTCGAATTCTAAGTCTTAGAATAGAATTCTAAGTCGAATTCTATTCTAAAATAGAGAATCTGATTAGCTTCACATGGGTTTTGTGCCAACCTCTCGACATGTGGGATGGGGGTAACAAGCCTCTTGAATGACAGGTCCTCCCAGTTTATTTTCAGGGGAATGTGGATTATCTGTCAGAGTAAAATTGGAGTGCTGCTCTCAAAAGGAGGAGTGAGGAATGCTTTGCAAGTAAGAACAGTAGAAGTCCCCTACGCATACTTTTATGTTAAACTATACATTACACAGTATTTGTATAAGATATGGATAAGTTTGTGTTATTGTCTGTTTCCTTCTTG